>NW_005368341.1:2552399-2621616 GCF_000412655.1 Myotis brandtii | reverse complement strand
ATAAACAAGTGTGCTTTGTTTGTTTGTATGTTCTTGCCTTCTTTGTCAAATGTTAATCGACCATAAAGGTGTGGGTTTATTTCTGGGCTCTCTATTCTGTTCCAGTGATCTACTAGTATATGTCTGTTTTTATGCTATACCATGCTGTTTTGGTTACAGTGGCCTTATAGTATAGTTTGATGTCAGGGGTCATGATTCCTCCAGCTTTGTTCTTCTTTCACAAGTGACTATTCAGACATTTCTTGTAGCAATTTTTTTTTTTTAGCAATATCTCCTCAGGCAAGGGAAACAAAATAAAAAGTAAACAAATGGAACTACATCAAACTAAAAGGTTTTTGCGCATTAGAGGAAATTGTCAACAAAATGAAAAGACAACCCACTGCATGGGAGAACATATTCGCCAATGGTACATCTGATAAGGGGTTAATGTCCAAAATTTATAAAAAATTTATAAAACTCAGCACCAATAAACCAAACAATCCAATTGAAAAATGGGCAAAGGACCCGAATAGACACTTCTCCAATAGACATATGAAAAGATGCTCAATGTCATTGTCACTCATCATCAGCGAAATGCAAGTTAAAACCACAAGAAGATATCACCTCACACCTGACTCAGCACGGTGATCCTAGCGGCTGTCCTTTCAGTTCTGTTCCCAGAGCCACAAACCCCAGTCCCTCCTCGTGTGACTCTAGTCCGCTCTGCCCTCCCTCCGCTGGAGACCAGGGTGAGTGGCTATGAACGAGATTTTTGTGAGTTGATCCTTTACAAGGGCAACTGTGTCTCCAGCAGACGTCTATCTCTTCCTGGTGGACAGAATCCCTGCTAATTTTCACAGACAGATGTTATGTGGGCACCTCTTCCTGGCCCTGGTGCTCTGGGCTGGGATGCTTAGCATGGGGTTGAGACCCCACGTTTCTCAGGGGGAACGTTTGCAGCTGAGATAGCCCGCGGGGATCTCAGCCACTGCCCTGGGAACGGGGCCATACTTTTTCATGTCTCCACCCTCCCTACCAGTCTTCATTATAACATTCTCTTCAGCTAGTCTTCAGTTGGTTATTCAGGTTTATTGCTCTGTATTTTAGTTTTACTTACAGATTGGTCCTGTGGGGGATAGATGTAGCTTCAATCTACTCTGCTGCCATCTTGGGTCTCAGTCGAGTTACTAGTTTTATTAAGATGAAGGATGTGAACGTGTCCGTGGTAGTACAGGGAGAAAAATCCAGAGAGGATATGTTTTCCTAAGCAATGACCCATTATGTTATATGTTCAGGGTGTCATCTTGGAGTCGGAGATCTTGAGATTCTTCAACGTCAGGACTCCTTGACCCTTTATTTTTGCCATTGTGGCACACAATGAGGTATCCAAGATGTGAGAAAAGGAAATTATTCCAGATGGTGCTCCTTTTTCGTTTTCTTTCAGTGATTTCATCTAATCCTCTCCTACGAAAGAAAAAATTCCCTTGGAGTTGCTTCTGTTATTATTTGTATTCGTTTTTAAACCTTGACAACCATGTGGATGTAGTACAGGTGGTTTTGTAAGAGAGTGATCTGTAAAGCTTTTTTGTGCTGGGCTGCAAAGCTGCTTTACAGTAATTAAACATGTTTTGGAGCCAGGTACAAATGAGGTAACTCTTTTTAAAGATAAGTTGATTTACAGATATTTGGTAATTATCCTTTTGGATAGACAGCAAGGCAGAGCACTGATTTCGGGCCAGCCTCTGGCTGGAATCCTGATTCCACCACTTGTTAGCTGTGTGGCCTTGGCAGGTCCCTTAGCCGCTCTGAAATGAACATGATAGTAATTCCCATCTCGTTGGGGAGTTGTGTGGCTTACACAGAGAATGAAGAGAATGCAGATAAAGCTTGAATCTACCAATGCCTGGTACGTAGTATGTGCTCACTTAATCTCAGTTATGCTGTTGGGTCAGCTGCTGCCACTGTTCCAAAGGCTGTAGCAGGGTTTCTTTTGTGGTTGATTCTATCACCTTATGGTCCACCCAGAGTTAGGGCTCTGGGGTAGGGGTGGGGGAGCCTCTTAAAATCAACATGTAAATGTTAAGAGAGATCTGGAGTGTGACTGATGTAAAAGTTTTAAAAATGTGTTTGCTTGGTTGGTATTTTTGGTTTATTATCTGATTTTGAGAAGCAGAGACTTTTTGCTTGCTTGCTTTCACATAGTCTATCCTAGGGGTCTTGAGCCCCTCAACATGTAGATCGCCTAACCTTTATTTCTCTCTGTGCTGAATTTTTATAGAAAATAACTCAAAGATAAAAAAGCATAAGAGCTGTTTTTACATATATTTGTTTATCTTGAAATTTTATTATTTGATAAGCTTTACAAAAGTTATAAAGTATAATATGACCACCACCCACTTGCCTAACACTAGCTTTAGAAATAAAACATGAAGGATGGATACCATAGAAGCTACCTGTGTACTCCTTCTTTCCCCATAGAAGTTGCCACTCATTCCTGTGCCATTTTTTATACTTTTACCACATATGGGGTGCCATTCCCAACTATACATAGTATTGTTTTAAAATTTCTATAAGTGCTGTCATTTTCTTTGTTTTCTGCTATAGTCTTTCTTTTTTTCAATGTGTGTTTGTCAGATGCATCCATGTTGATATTTGTAACTCTAGTTCATTCATTTGAACTGCTGTATAGTATTTCTATGCATGAAGACAACATAATTTATTTATCCCCTGTCCTGGTACTAGGCATTTATAGTCTCTTTCTCATAGGTACTGCTGCCACCAACATTTCTATACACAGTTTGCTTCACAGATCTTTGTAGCATTGTTTTGTGTCTGTTTATACAGGAAATCAATCCTTTTTAGTCCATTTACATTAAGTGGGCCTCAGTTATTTTCATCATCATAAGGTTGAACTACATCTTTTATAACTATTGTAGCTCAATTGCATTTTTATATAGATTATTATTATTTTTTAATCCTCACCCAGGGGTATGTTTTTATTGATTTTTTTTTGTTAGAAGGAAAGGGAGAGAGAATGGGAGAGAAAGAGAAAGAGTGAAACATCGATATGAGGGAGAAACATTGATCTGTTGCCTCCCCTATGCTCCCTGACCAGGAATGGGATCCGCAGTCTTTTGGTGTATGGGATGACACTCCAACTTCAGTGCCCAGTCAGAGCTATCTGGATTATTTAAACTGGACAGTTTGAATTATTGGATTTTGTTATTGGTATCATTTCACATTCCCATTCGTGTATCTCTTCAGTACATTCTGTAGGATATGGATTTTGCTTTTTCAAGGGAAAGTTCCACTTTGAACATTTTTGAGGACAAAAATATATGTAATATTAGAAATTATCATTAAGCATAATGACACAGGACATGAAAACTTCCCCCCTCCACAATTTTGTTTCTATTTACTGTAATCTATAGCAATTACAAATGCCAATAATTCAGAATGAAGATAATGCTATGCATATGTAAATAAAGTATGTTGTCTGCATGTGTCGGATCAGCCTCATCTGGCATCGGCCCAGACGTAGAACTCAGTCCTTCTTATTGATTCCACAAAAGTTCCAGTCCCCTTGAGCACTTGTGTCCTGTTTAAACTTGAATTAAAATGTATAGGGTCACAGCATTCTACTGCTCCCTTTGCCTCTCTCTCCCTTTTACTTCTTACATAAATGAAAACCTAATATAAGATTATGAGTAGGAAGAGTACTTTAATGAAGAAAAATGTACTAGAAATCTGCAGTGATGAGAGATTAAACCAGACGGAAGGAACTGGAAAGGATTCTTGGAAGAAGGGGAATATAAACTGGGCCGTAAAGAACGATGACCTTAAAGGTCTGTGGCGGTGGGAGGAAGGGGAACACTCCAGACTTGCCCATCCAACACCATCACTACACAGAACAGAAGAAGCACTCAGCACTGTCCAAATTTCTGGCCCACACATTTGTGAGGTCTAATTAAAACAGTCATTGTTTTAAGTCATAAATTTGGAGTACTTTGTCATGTACCGATAGATAACAGGAAAGCCAACCAACGCCAAGGAGGAAAATACTTTTCAAAAAAATTTTGGATGCTTGCTGAAGACAGTATTTAGTCATCCAAAACCTCTCACCAAAATATACTCCTAAATGTAATTTGGAACTTCTAGCAGGAAGACTGAGTTTGGAGAGAATTCCGGGCAGAGGAAATGACAGGAACAAAGATAGCAAGGTAGGGAATGACAGGATATGTGAGGCAGACAGTAATTAGATGTGACTGGGAGGAGGGCTCTTCTTGAGGAGTAAGTAGTGAAAGACTAGACGAGAAAGCACGGTTAAGGACATGGTATAAAGAGCCTTGAAGGTGAGGGTGAAGAAACTCTATGGCAGAGACACCAAAGACTTATTGGAAAGAGAAGTTAAACTAGTGGAACTCTTTTTTAAGGAAATTTCCTTCCCCCCCCCCCCCCCCCGCCCCAGATATGGATTTGTGGGGTGAGCTCAAGTGTGGAGAAATTAGGGGATTAGTTTGGAAGCGATTGTGAGATGTGAGATGAGTCTGCCTTGTGGTGGCCACAGCCAGAATGAAAACTAGAAAACAGATGGGAAACGTTTTGGGCAGGACCACCATCCAGTGCATTCTGGGAATTAAAAACGTGCCCCTTCTTCAAGACATTTTACCTGTTAAATTGTTGTAATATATTTAATTAGACTAAGACACTTGACTGCCATCTACTGGAAAATTGTTAAAATAAACAAACACATCTCTGATGTGAATGCTCCTCCCCGTAGATGTGGCACTCGTGGGCAGTACACAGCCTGAACTACCACGCCTGGGACTGTAATCATGTGGGTGTGAGTGGTAGGACTTGGTAACTGCCTGCGTTAAACGTGATCAGAGGGGAAAGGAAGACATTTCGAGTCTGGATGGTAGGAACATTGGTAAAAATATTGAAAGAACCGGAACCTATTCTTCGGGAATAGATTCTCAAAGCAGAATTATTCTAAATATGGAAAATCCAAGAAGTTCATCATCCTGTTCACTGATCCCCGTACTTTGCATTCACTCAGTAAGAATTTGTTATTTAATTTTCTTCTAGAGTCTCGGGTTTCCACCCTTTGTGACATCTGAGAATGTGGACCAACCCTCTTACCTGTTGGGCTCCATATCCCTCTCCCTCCTGTACCTTTCCCTCCTTCCCTGGTCATTGCTTCTTCTCAAGTGCCATGGTAGCCCTTTTACTCAGGTTTGCATTCTTGTGCCTTTGCATACAGTGGGTGCACAATAAATATTTGTTGAACTGAATTTGCCTTTGAAAGATAAGTTTCAGGCTTACGGGAGACTGACTCATTGGCGTTAGGGACAAAGGGTGTGCCAGAATTCAGAAAGTAGAAACCTATCCTAAATGCAGTTCCTTGTTTTAGGATCTATTTTCTCCACAATGGTCACTCTTTATTGGGGAGTTCATGTACTGTTGATCTGTTCATCATTGTTCAGCAGTGGTAACACCAGGAGAACACATTATTTACATTGGCTGGGTCATACGGGTGTGTCTGATCCAGAAAATACTTTCAAACAAAGCAATCAAGCTTCCCCAGCTTCTAACTTGGGAAGACTGTAAAGTTTCTATTTTTATTTTTAAAATCTCAACTCTTGTTCAAGTACGTCAGTGAGGAGTTAAGTAAGATCACATTTAAATATTTTCATTCGAGGTTACTCCCTAACATTCTTACCACCCCCACCCCCATTCGCCTAGTTCACCTAGCTACGTTTGCTTTCAGTGTTCATGGGGCGCGTGTATCAAGACAAACCTAAGAACTTTGCTCTTCTGATACAACTTCTCAAACATGTATAGCGTGGCTGCTCTGTGCAATGTGGTCTGGGAGGCCTCTTGGAAGATACAAAGGTTTCAGATTGCTTCTGCCTTTCAGGAGAGACTGGCTTAATGGGAGAAGTAGACACATGTAACTGCTCCAGGGCAGGCGATGACAAGGGCCATAATATAGTGCAGGCAGAGCCAGGGTTCCCTGTGTAAACATCACTCCTAAGACTGAGCCACATACGTGGACTTGCTATATTTCTTTTCTAAATTGCACATGTTTAACTCTTAATTTACCTGAGCTGGATTAGAATGTTTTCTTCAAAGATTCTTGAGTCAAAAATATACTGTGATATTAAGATTGAATAGAATTTAATTAAAAATGCATTGAATAACATTAATTTTAGAAAACTTAATTTTTAAAATGCTTTTAAGTTGGCACTATCAAAAGAAACTAGAGAGGTATTAAATAAACAAGGGTATAAAACAAGAGTTTGTTTATGTGATCCCAGTATTTAGGAAATAAGAATCCTGAAATTCCCTAGCCAAGTTATATTTTAAAATATGTTTTGAGCACAGGAAAAAGTGTTATAAACAGTACAGTAGGAAAAATAAATATAACTCTCATAAGTACAATGAGGTAGTATTTAAAATTTAAAGTATTGAATGAATCGTGGCTGTTTAATTAAGGTGTCTTTTATTTAATTAAAACCAATGACATTTTTACAGTTATGGGAGAACCAAAGACATTTGGATTTTTAAGTTTAAATACAAAGTAGGTTTATAGTTGTCCGTATGGAAAATAACACAGTAATTAATAAATAATAATACAGGAATAAATTTGTATACCACAACTGTAAACCTGCTTTTGCCTCCCCCCTGTATATTTAGCATTTAAAATTAAAGAAAAATGTTACTTTTGCTTCTTTTTAAATCACTAACTTTACAATAACTCAATCTAAAAAAAAAGAATGAGTGAAATTGAACCAAGTATACACACTATACAAAAATAAATGCTATTAAAATTATTTTAACTTTTGTTTAAAGCAAATAAAACAATTTAGAGCATATGGGTTGTAGAATAAGTCCACTATTCAGGTTTACTGACTTAATAACATGATGATCTGCAGCTCTTACTAAAGAAATGTATTCTTCTTACTAAGATGAAATGTTTTTTCATGAAGGCATATTGCCTAGTTTTCCTTTGCATTTTCCTTAAAATTCTAAAATCAGAAATGAACAGTGTGTCAACCAGCTTTTCAGATGATAGTAAATTGGGAAGCATCTCAAATAGCGAAATAGGAGAAGCATCACCAAGATACCTAAAAAGGTTTTGAAGTATCACAGGAAATACTAAGTGAGATTCAGCCTAAGAAAATGCAAGCTAATACTTCTAAGAGCAAATAATCTGGCATAGATATTCAGTGGGAGAAAATGCTTAGTAATGCTGAAAGGGAGCCAAGGTGATATCAGACAGCAAAGCCGGGATGGGGTTGCAAGGGGATATGGCCGGCACAAAGAGCCATTGCCATTTGGGGAGTCATCTTGCAAACCCATTACAATAAAGAAAGGAAGCAGAAACCGCTTGCAAATGGACAGCATTAAGAACACGTTTGTCCTATACCAACCCAAGAACTTCCAGACCAGTAGCCATTGATATTTTGGAAAATAAATATTACAATGCTTAGAACAGGGAAAAATTAACCTAAATAAAAAAAGATTTAAAAATGAAATGTCTTCTCTTTGGTTTAAGTAATAAAATAAGTTATATGATGGATATACTAGTAAGCAACTTGTGGGAAGGCAGATGTGTTTCGCTTGAACTGAGACCATGGAAGCTTGGGGTGACATGAACACTTGCATAGGCAGTTCTCAGCCTCTAGGCCTGTTGTGCAGATTGTAAAAGAGCAACTGCAAAAAAAAAAAAAGAAGAAGAAGATGGGAGCTGGATAACCTGAGGTGAGTTTGGAGTTCAGGAAGAACCCTGTAGGTGACAGTGCCAGATTTGATTGGAAACAGCTTGCTTTAACAATGAGGTCATATTTCTAACGTTGTCTATACTGGTCAGATTACACTGCCTCATTGTTTACAATCTATGGCTCTGAGTTTATACCCCAGGACCATTCAGATGTCTTTGCCAGGGTACCTGCCCTTTCTCTTTGCACCCTTTTTGATCTTGGCTTCTAGAATTTCTTTGACTGGTTTACATCTTATCTCTGCAACTGACCTTCTGTTTCCTTTGGAAATGCTTCCTTTCCCGATAGACCTGCTATCCCGTCTTAGCAGTGATCATATTTGTACTGGAGCTGCTACTGCCTGCTACTGAGGACAGGTCCTTGCTCTAATTTTTACCATCGTTAATTTTTTTAAAGGATACGTCACGTCAGATGTTGTTTTGGCTTCTCACAATTAAATTATTGAAGTGCTATTCCTGGTCATCCCTTTCCAAATCCAACAAATTCACAGCTTTCCACTGATGCCAGTGAGGACAGCATCTCACTGGTCAAAAGGCCTGAACTCCTTCCACCCCTCACTCTATCTCGTCTCTAACCTTTTCATCTACCGGTCCCTTTTCTTGCAGTGGCCAAATTCTTGCTCTGGTCTTGAGCCTTTCTCTCAAAATATTCCTTTTGTTTCTTGTATAATACTCCAGAGCTGAAGGATATTAATAGTATTTATTAAATCATACCATTGTCTCAGAAACTACCAGTGACTCAAAAAAACTTCTAATTTAGATTAAATTTTTATTTTTGATACTTTCTTATTTAAAAATCATACAATAAAGAAATTAGTTATATTAAGAAAAATTTAATATTTATAGCTTAATAAGCCCTAAAAGTTGCCTTTTAAAATTGAGAATCAGTTCAGTTGTTGAATTATCTTTTATTGAATAGCAGTCATTTCTTGAGTTTCATCTCTGTGTCAGGGATTGAGCTAGGCCTGCACTGAGGATTATGACTGAGGCATGGTCGTTGGCCTTAAAAAGTTCACATTCTTTTTAAAAAAATTTTTTTTAAAAAAATATTTTATTGTTTTTTTTACAGAGAGGAAGGGAGAGGGATAGAGAGTTAGAAACATCGATGAGAGAGAAACATCGATCAGCTGCCTCCTGCACACTCCCTACTGGGTATGTGCCCGCAACCAAGGTATATGCCCTTGACCGGAATCAAACCTGGAACCCTTGAGTCCGCAGGCTGACGCTCTCTCCATTGAGCCAAACTGGTTAGGGCAAAAGTTCACATTCTTGTTAAGGATAATAATTTTGGTGGAGTGACTGAGAAATCATTCATGTTTTAATAAATATTTATTGAGCTTTGGCCTTGTGGTAAGGTCTTGGGATACAGTGCTAAGCAAGACACAGGTGACCACTACCCACATGGTTTTCAGTCAGCTGGGGAGACAGACCATTAAACATTTAATAGAAGTCAAGAGGTGCTATGTACTCAGGGGCACTTATCCTAAGAGATGAGTGAGCAGGACCTGTTGGAAGAGGGAAGTTGAGTTGATGTTGGGGGAGAGCACCACAGAGCACAGGGTACTTGTAGGCCCGAAAGGAGGTTGATGTGAATTTACTGTAGATTCAGTTGGAGAAGCATGAGTGTGACTGTTAAGTGGGAAACGTGCTGAAAGGTAGAGGGAAACCTATTTAGCAAACACAGCCTATCTGAAGATTTAGAAATAAAATGCCCTACTCAAAATCCTATATAATAAAAGCCTAATATGCTAAGTGTCCGACCATTCGTTCGGCCAGTCACTATGACGTGCACTGACCACCAGGGGGCAGACTCTCCGACCGATAGGTTAGCTTGCTGCTGGGGTCAAGCCCATCGGACTGGGCAAGACAAGCCGGACACGTCCTAGAGCCCTCCCGCGGTCTCTCCCTGGCCCTAATTGTGCACTGGTGGGGTCCCTCGTCCTGGCCTGTGCCCTCTGGCAATCCAGGACCCCTCGGGGATGTCAGAGAGCCGGTTTCGACCTGATTGCCACAGACCAGGCAGAGGGACCCCACCGGTGCACGAATCCGTGCACCAGGCCTCTAGTTTTAGAAATAATTATCTTCCCCTCATTTAGTATCTTTGGGATATTTTCCAGAATACTTCTTAAATTCTTAACTAAGAAAGTCATATGTGTGTATAATACATGTGTATTTTATATATATTACACAGATATTACTTAGGTATAAAATGAGTAGAACGGTTCTGTTACAAATTATTTTAATAGTAATAATAATTTTAAACAGAATTAACCTTCTGGTCATTTGCTTGGGAGAGATTCATGTTAGAATCCAACTATGGCAGTTAGAACCCAAAAATAGCACTTTTCTCATTTTAAAACAATTATGATTGTGCCAGGACATCAAATTATACTAGAGTCACCTTGCAATGAGCAGCAAAATTTACTTGTTCTTGTTTTTTTCTTTTTCTTCCAGGGTACATATGTAGTTCAATTCCATCAATTTTTAAAATATTCTTGACTACAAGTCATTGCTTATTGCAGACAAACCCAATGACATACTATTTTTACTTCTATCTGCAGGCCAACAATTTATATTAGGAAGTAAAACTTTTAATGTTTAACATTGAAGTTCATCTGATGAATAAATTGATATTGCCTCAGGTGTCAAACTTTGTGGGGAATAAAACAGGTCCTCATGCAGTTTAGAAAGAGTGCACCAGCTGCGAGTCCAGAAAACACTTGCTGTTACTTACATAATAAAAGAACCTCCAACGCATTATAATTTTCACATTCATAACCACTTCTTGTTGAATTTATTCTTCTAAATGGTGCAGGTGCTGCTTTGGTTTAAAACATACGACCCTCTTTAGGCAACCTGCAAGAATTCGGAGGTACTTAACTTTCCCCTATATCATGAGCTGGTTAGTGTTGAGGACAAGCTCAGCACTTCAGTTGAAGCTCAAAGGTGTGATTGTTTGAAAACTTACCTAATATTCCTTTTTTTTCTTTCATCATTTAAATGTAGATGTAATTTCCTACAGGTGTGTAATTGATCATTTACTTAAGATTTGGACAGTTCATGTATTGTTCCATCATATTATTCATTTACTCAAACACACTATATGCCCTTGCCATGTTCTGTCACACGTCTAGATGTTGGTGATACACTGGTGAACACAACAAAAGTCCCTGTCCCCATGGAAACTCAGGGTCCCTTGGAATTTATATTCTGGTGGATTCTTGCCTACTCTGCTTTCACGGAACCTCTGGTCTGGTGACATCTAGGCAACTGTTTCAAGTTCTGTCTTTTAAAATTCTTTGGCCTTAAAAAGATGGCATGAGTTTATCGCTTCAGAGATGGCTGTTACTATTACTGTGAACATTCCAGGAAATTAAGCTCTTAATCAGAAGTGTAGGATTGAACAGTTTGCATTGCTAAACGAAGCACCTTTATTTTAGGTTTCAGCTCTGAAGTATTAGTGACTGAAATTATTTCATTAATAAAGCAGCATTTTCATATCTATAATAATAAAAGGGTAATATGCTCATTAGACTGGACGTTTTCCGGACGTCCTTCCTGACGAAGCTGGAGCCGGAGGGAAGCCAGCCCGGGTCCCAGGTGCCTGCTGGCGGCCAGAGGAGGGAAGCAGCCCAGGTCCTGGGTGCTGGAGGGAAGCTGGTGCTGGCAGTGGGAGGGCAAAGAAGGCCTACCATTGCACAAATTTTCATGCATCGGGCCTCTAGTATAATATAATAGAAGGGTAAACAATTTTCCAGGAATCAGCAGCAGCTAATATAGATTCTGCAATAAAGTACTCAGATCATAAAAACAATAAACCCCACACACAACATTCACAGTTTATCCTTAGGTGCCAAGTCCTGTTTTAAGAGTTTTACATGTATTCACTAGTCCAATCCTCAAAATAGTTCTTTGAGGTAGATACTATTATTATACCTCTGTTTTACATAGGAAGAAGATCAGACTAAGTAAGTTGCCTAAGGTTATAAAAAAAAAAAAAAAAGACAGTCTGGCTCTCAGCTTCTACGTTCTACTCCCTCTCTACTTAAATATATGCTTTCTTATTTCCCTTCTTGCTTTTTTGTGTTATAGTCATTTGCGTTCTCTCAGATATGTAAATATTAATTTGTTTAACACACATACTGTATTCTGAATATGCAAGTGAATATACTGGCTTTTGTATTACAATATTTCTCTTCATATCTATCCTATCTTAGTAAAACACTTTTTTTTTTCATTTTAAGTCTAGCATATAGCAACCTGGAAGCTAATTTGTTTTGGATCTTAGTTGTGTTTTGCTTGCTTATTTGTTGATTAGTATTTTTGTTTGTTTCTTTATACCTAGTTCCCTGCAGATTTATTAAATATAAAAATGAAAATTCAGTAAAACTCATTGCAGACAAAATTTTATTTTTCTGACCCTCCGAGAAACAATGGAAACAGAAAAGCAGCTTTCCTTTCCCCATCATTTAAATGTAGATGTAGCACCGGTTTGCCAACCTCACGTTTGCAGCGGGATTTCCTCATTTTTCACTGCAGTATTTCGCTTGCTTTTCCTCTTTTGGGCTTCTTGCTGGAGCAAGTCTTCCTGCCATTCTTACTCCACACCCGGTTCTCTCACAGGTGTGTGCTGTTTGCTTCCTGGTCCACCCTCCTATCCTGCCCTGACCTTTCTGCTCAACCTCCAAGGTCAGCTAATGGCTCTTCTCTGACAAGGCCTGTGCTCCCCGCTCGGTGTTTTTATCAAACTCATTGAGGACAACTTAGTATGTCTGTTTTTCCTTGTTTCTTTCATGACTAAGTCCATAGCACCTAAAACAGTACCGGGTGCATATTAGGTGTTTCATACTTGTTGAATGAATGCATACAGCATTCTAGCACTTAAGTATATTGTATTTAATATTTTTATACATGTTTTTCTCCTTCCCCAGATGGTAAGCTTCTCATTTTATTCACTTTATATTTTCCCCAGTGTCTATAGCATATTAGGTGGTTGGTAAATGTTTACTGAATTAATGGATGAGTGACTCCTTAATACAGTGATTCTCAACCTTGGCTGCACATTAGAATCACCTGGGAATCTTTTTACAATCCTGATTTCTGGGCCTCATCCTCCAGAAATTCTGTTTCTTTACTAATGTTGTGGTCTCACCCCATAACAAAAAAACAGAATTTCCGGAGGATGAGGCCCAGAAATCAGGATTTTAAAAAGATTCCCAGGTGATTCTAATGTGCAGCCAAGGTTGAGAACCACTGCCTTAGTACCTTCACATCTCTGTGGTACTGGCTGGAGGTCATTAAAAGGAGGCAAGAATGGGTAGTGACTAAAAGGACCAGTGCCTTGTGAATTTCTGAACTCTGAACCAAGAAAGGAGGAGCAGAAACACCAAGACCAGATGTCCCCTTTCATTCATCTGTCCAGAAGTTTAGCTTTGGAACATCTGTAATTTACATATCTGCATTCCAGTCAGAATGAGTCCCAGATAATGTACTCATTTGTTTTCTGGGTTGCACTGTAAGGGAACTAGTTCTAGAGGTAGAAACCCTCGGTGAAACTCCATGAATTTCCTTCTGTCAATTAGGAAGATTTAAATGGCATTAACTTTGACAGAAAGCTCAAAAAGGAAAACCGTAAGTGCTTTCCAATGTCTTTTTTTTTTTTTTGAAGATGTAGAGAACTTTCTTGAATTTCAAGTTTTAGAGTGAATTAGTTATGGAACCAAGGACTACAGGAATGATATATAAGTTCATTATACATGGTGGGAGTGAAGATACCACGCTCCCTTCTCTTAACACGTTAAGCGCCAGGTCAGTCACCGGTGACTGACACTATACTTTCCGTTTGGACCTCGTCAGTCTCTGGCCGCCAGCATATTGGTGAAATCGGATATTGCGGGCTAAATTGAAAGGAAGACAAAATAGGCTTGGCGCTTAATGTGTTAACATGCCTTAGAGAGCCTGCCAAACCCACAGGATGGGTTTTTCCTACAGATCGTATGATCCCAGACAAGTTTGAGAGGCATCAAGTAGTAGAATTGACCAGATTTTGACATAAATGGACATGCAGTTTGAGAGGGAGAAATCCTTGATGACTTCCATGAATTGAGAGACTAAATTGAGAGACAGAAAGAGGAGCAAGTTTAATGGAGAAGTTAAAGAGATCCTTTTCAGAGGCTGTGCGGTGAACTGCTCTCGGGGCATCAGTTGGAGGAGTGGAGCGAGCAGTGGAAGTGTGGGAAGTGTGGTCTATAGCTCGAGAAAATGTCCTTTAGAAATAATCTTGTATTCAAAGACATGTTGGTCTGTCTTGAGTTATCGTTTTGGATAAGATCCCCTAGAGGTGGAGTGGGAAGTGAATACAGGCATAGATATGGGATATATGGAGGGATTGGTTCCAGACCCCCATAACTAAGTGAGCGTAGCGATAAAGCAAGTCGTCTTTTTTGCGGTGGAGGGTGTGTTGCCTTTGATTTGTAAAGAAAAGAAAAGAAGAGAAGAGAAGAGAAGAGAAGAGAAGAGAAGAGAAGAAAAGAAGAAAAGAAAAGAAAGAAAAGAAAAGAAAAAAAGAAAAGGCAACACCTGTGAAACACAATAAAGTGAAGGCAATAAAAGGAGGTATGCCTTGTCACCTAGGTGAGTGAGGAGCTAGAATAAGAGAAACCTGTAAAGGAGACTGAGCACTAATGGCCAGAGAGAAAGAAGGCAAGAGAGGTACGTTTGTGTGTGTGATTTTTGTCAAATTATTATTCTTTTAGTTCCTTGAAAAGAAAAATAATTGTGTGGCCAGCTTCTAGCAGAACCTGACAAAACTGGGTAGACCCAGTAACTATGTAAGGCATGCCGTTATTGACGGGGCTCAGTGAAAACTGTGTCCTCACTTGGTGAGAACTTCCTTTGCCTGAAATTTTATATTGTTAAGGTTTCTGGACAGAATGGGTTTTATGGGTTTGTAGACCAGATAGTTTGGAGAGGTAAAGTACCAGTAGGAGACACTTGAAAAGGCTGGTGACCGGCATGGTTGGGGGTGCAGTCCCGGGGGCGACCACGGCTATGTTCAATAGAGACCTGTGTGTCGCTCTAGGTGGTATCGATTGCCGTCTTATATTAGAGAGGAATCACCGGGAGCTTCATGCCAACAGTTTTGCCACCAAAGTGGAGGTTCGCGTATCTGAACATGTTTTTGTTTTTATCTCCAAGTTGTTTGATCCCATTTAAGTTCCACCGAAACCTTCTGGGCATGAGTCAGAATTGAAAGCTGTTCTAAACTAGAGTATATCCTTATGTTTTCACAAAAAAATCTTCTTGGAGGCAGGGGTAGAAATTTACAGCAGTCAATTCATCCAAAGCCACTAACGACTTAACGTTGGCCTCGCATTCACCGTGGCCCACGGAGGTTGTCCGTGAGCATGGGAGGAGGTGGTCAGAGTGTTAGCAGCTGTGCAGGAAGGCCCATCGGAGGTGTGCAAAGAAAGGCATAAAACTCCCATTTAGAGATTATTTGTATCCCGTCTTGAACAAACAGCCGTCTATTTTTGCCATGTTTCCAATGTGCATGCGATGTTAGTTCAGAGCTCTGTGTCTGTAACACGTAAATTCTGCATTTATATAAACAGAGGGGAGGGATGGGAAACATTTTGTAACTGATAAGTGTTTGTTTGATTGAGAACACACTTGGGAGACCTCAACTTTAAACCATAGACACCGTTTGAGGGAGTGAGTCCGTGGGGAACGTTTAGAAGTTTCTTAACACAATTCTATCAGTAATTTTAGCTATTACCGGAGTCCAAGTGTTTGAGTTGCAAATGCAGATGTGGGACTAGCCCTAAATTCCACAGTATGGATCCTAACTGAGCTTTAAAGCTCCAGCTCAAGCCATTTGTTGCCGTTTTTGCGAACGCCGCAGCTTTCTCATGAACCCACCTCATGCCTGCCTCTCCACATACGGTTTGCTCTTTACAGCATCCTTTAGTCACAGGCCGTTTGAGCTGTTAAATAGTATCTCGCTCTGAAAGGTAGGCTGATGGCGTTTCTATCTCCTGGTACATCTGGTAAGTTAATGCATACAGTCTGTGCGAGTATCCTGCAGGGACCTGTTTTTACATGCATACGGGGACGTCTATGTAGAAATCAAAGGCCATGAATCAGAAGAACACAACTCTTGTTTCTAGTGCACTGGAGGCTTAAAAAAAATTGGCTTTCAAAAATTGAAAGTAGTGTGGTTTGTTTTTATTGTGGAACCGATCAGGAGGGACAATTTACAGTCCGCGCCATTCTTCACAGCTGAATGGCGTGGAGGTGCCTGCCTCGTGAAACGGAGCAGCTGCGCCCGTTTGCTCTGCGCTCACAAAAACCGCTCGCTTTTTCATCAAGAACTTTGGATGGTGGGGTACAGTTTGTTTTCATGATGGAAGTGGTCAGTTGTGCCTTACCAGACAGCTGTAGTGTAATTAAGAAAAACTGTGTGAAAGTGGATTAAATATAACAGAAGCCCTTAAAAGGGAAGGGGGTACCTTAAATTCAGCCTCTTTTCTTTAAATGTTGAAAAGCAGACATATCACTGTAATTCTGGTCTACAAGATTGTGCTATTGCAGAATATAATTTAGCTCCAGGAAATGGAAATGCTCTACTACAGAATAGCTGTTTGCTTTTATAACAAATGCAAACTAAAAAGTATGGGTTTTAGGATGATTTAGCTTGTGAGAGATCTGCTTTCAAAATAAGGAATTGCACCGTTATATTTATGTTAATTTCAGTGCTTTTAAAAAAATTGGTGATCTACTTTGGTAGAAAAAAAATTTTTGAGCCTGCTTTTTTAGACTCACTTTGTATATAATTTGCAACATTAGAAGAATTATCTGCTTTTTAAGACCAGAAACTATGAGAGGTGATAATTAGTTTTTTTTTCCTGATAAAGTTTTAAACGAATTAGTGAAATAATAATGAGATAATCTGGCGAAGTGTTGATTTGTTATAGTTAAATGTGGAACATTAGGCTGTCAATTGGCTTTGAAAAGCATACACTTATTTTATGCAGCTGACTTTGCAATAAGAATAGAAATGCCTTCATTTGCATTACAGTCTACAGTAGCAAAATAACTGTTACAAGGTCAAAGGGAGCTGAATTTTTTTTAAAAAAAACAACACACGATTGTGTTCCCAAGTAACCAAGGTCTGTACCAGACACTTACCCATTAGAAGCTTTTATACTGATTTCCCAAAACACTAAAAACCAAAATTTTCACCCTGGGCAAAATAAAGGTGCCAGGTTCTGTTTGCTTGAAGTTTATTATATATTGGTAATTTTCTAGGGGAGACTCTTAGGTGTGATTTCAGTTGGGGGGCTTTGGAAATCTGGCTGAGGGAGGGGTTGGGCAGGGATACAGCTCTAGCCGTCTCCAGTCTTGCAGCCCTTACCCAGGGAATCCCAGGAGGAGGACTCTCCATTGGGTGTTTTCCAGAACCCCAGCTCTCATTTCCCTCACCCTCTGGTGGCTGTTCTCTGATTCCTTGTGTCTTTTCCTCACCAGAAACCCTAATTAAACACCAAACTTCAGGCCTGAGTTTGTTCATGCCTGCAGCTTGAGCCTTGGTGGTCTACCTCTTCAGAGCAAAATTCGGTTTAGGAAGGAGGCAAGTGTGTGGTGGGTTGGAAAGGTAGTGTAGCCATTAAGGAACTATTGGGGGCAAGGTTTTAAGCTAAGAATGGAGACGAAGAGCACTGAAGATAGAGAACAGCATGATGTAGTGAGGAAATTACTGGAAAAAATCCTAAGTACTGAAATTAGAATCGAAAAATCTGGATTCACGTCCCAGCTAGCTGAGCATTTTGGGAAAGCAGTGTTCTCAGCTTCTGTTTCTTCACGTATAAAGTGCAATACCTGTTCTAAATACCAAACAGGTTTCGAGGAGGGAGGGAAGGAGAAGAAAGAAGAGAGAGAGGGAGAGAGAAAAAGAAAGGGAGAGGGAGAGGGAAAAAGAGGGAAAGGGAGAGAGAGTTGTCATGCGGTGTAGTTATGGAACTACTCAACCCACTTGTGCCTTTCTTTTTGGAACTCTTGACAGCCAAGGAAAGGGAATGAAGCAAATATTAAATTTTATAAACATAAGTTCTTTCTCTATGAGTCCTCTCAGAGCTCCTTGATAATCATTATTTAATCTCTATTTGATCCCCAACCCACCACTTCCTCTGCCACACCAAGGCCAAACCCTTTCACCCTGCTCAAGCCCCACCAGCCCCAGGCCCTCCTTCCTAAATCTCAGTAGATCAATTCCTCCTCAGCTTTGCCAGGAAGGTTGAACAAGGTCCTGAGCTTCCCTGGCCATCAGCTCTAGATTGCTCTGTTTTTATCCAATTTCCTCGTCACTTTTTGTCTCCATGCAAAAGGTAAACTGTGGTCTGGACACAATCTCATCCTATCTCATCTCAAACCCTGCTTCATCCATTATCTCGTGTCTTTCCTTCCTTCTTTTAATCTCTCTCTATCTTGGTCCTTCTCCACAGTCAAGAATCTCTCTTTGAGTTCAGTGTCATATGTGTTTCTTTCTTTTTCATTGCTGAAAATTTTAAGAGTGATTTAAGCTCTTTCCTTGTTCACCATCCATGCTTTCTTTAGATTAATTTCAATTTGGCTTCTGTCTGTGTTATTGTATTGAAACTGGCCTCGTTGTCAAACCCAGTGACCATTACTCTATGTTTGCTTCCATTGGTCTCCATGAAGCATTCCATGCGGACTTGAACAGCTTTAACTTGCCTTTATTTGCAACCATCTCCCTTTTTGGTTCCTGTATGTCAGTACATTCCTTGTTCTCTCCCAACTCTGACATGATTGCTTTTCTCTTTGCTTCAGTCCCTAAGAACAGATGTTCCCTAGGATTCTCTACAAGGCTCACACAGTATACAAACATTAATTCAAGTTGGGTAATAGACATAACTATAGAGACTAAATCTATAAAACTGGTAAATGAAAACATAGGGGAAATCTTTGTAACCTTAGACAAAGATTTCTCAGATGTAACATAAAAAGCATAATCCATAAAAAGAAAAAAGTTGACAAATTGGGCTTCGTCAAAATTAAATTTTCTGCTTTTAGAAAGGCACTGTGAAGAAGATGAAAAAAGCCTCAGATTGGGAGAAAATATTCATAAAACACATATCCATCCGATAAAGGACTTTCATCCAGAATATAAAGAACTCTCAAAACGCCCCTTATTAACTGACCTAGTAATATAGCTCAGAGGCCCTTTATCTTTCCCAAGGGGGCATTGCAAAAAAATCTATCTTTTTTATCTGCTATCAGTATTCGTCTCCATTGGTCCTCACAATTATTGCAGCTTTACTATTACTACATATAATGTCTTATGCAATATGTTAGGTTATCTAAACAAGACTGACTTTTTGTACACATGGCAAATGGATGGAGTATGTAGTGAGGCTCTTCTACGCAGAGCCAACTAATTGGAGTCTACATCTGAAGATATCTCAGAAACTCTACCCGAGATTTTTTTTTAAGTGCTGATAGCAGTTTATAATTATTGAGAGTTTCCTCTGAGGTTAAATTACTTGCCACAAGTCACACAGCCAATGTGTGGTAGGAATGCTACTTGCCACCAGACCTGCTGTCATTGTACTTGACCTGGGCTTTATTTTGGCTTCAAGTTTTTCAAAATGAGAGGTTAAATAGATGCAGAGAAGAAAATGGACAAGTTCCTTGACACATTAATTTGCAAAAAAAACTCTATGAAAAACAACTCCTTTGTGTACATATTGTATTCAGAACCTCCCTGCCCGTTTTTCGAGTTGCTTATTTTTATATACACTTACCAGCCTGCTAAACAGCATTATTGCTCTTGTTCTCTGTATTTCCTGTACCTTTCCCCCTCTACTGGCTCTTTTCCATCTGAACGTAAACAGGTTCTAGCTTTTCTGTAAAACCATCCCCATTCCTCCACACACCCTCTAGCCACCACCATTTCTTCTTCAAACCAAGCTTTCCTCAAAAAATTACTCTCCTAGGATACTGTTCTTCTCCTGTTTCCCACTAGCTCATGTTAATTCTCCCAATACCCCCAACTTACACCCCAAACCCTCCTAGCAATTTTATAAGCTATTATTTTATTCACAAAACTAAAACTGTATTTTATTCACAGTTTGTAGCCTGATTTTTTTTCTACTTTAATATTATGGACTTTTTTTTCATATCATTACTTTTGAAGATCTTTTTACTGATGAATAGCATACATACAGAAATAAGTTCAGTGACTTTTCATAAAACGCCCTAACATCCAGATCAAGAAATAGAAATTACATTAACATCTAGAATCTCCTTGCAACCCACTCCCTTCAGTCACTTCACCCAACTCCCCAAACCTATCCTGACTTCTAACAGCATAGATTGTTTTATGTGTGTGACATGTATGTAAATGGATCACATAGTGTGTATATTTTGGGTCTTGCTCTTTGACTAAAAATATTGTTTATGAGATTCATTGATATTGTGTGTGGTTATAGTTCATTATTCTCCTTGTTATATAATATTCTGTTGTGTGAATATACATTATTAGGTTTTAAACATAATATTATTGGCTGTATATTATTCCATTATATGGATATACTCTGATTAATTTGTTATTTCTATTATTTTTGTCAGGTTTACACTATTAGAAACAACCCTACATCTTTGTATAAATACTTAAAATAATTTCTGACTACTCCTTAGAATAAATTCTAAAATTGCATTTGCTGGCCAAAAAGATATAAACTCTAGCTCTGGCTGGTTTGTTCAGTGGTTAGAGTGTTGGCCTGTGGACCAAAGGGTTGCAGGTTCAATTCCTGATCACAGGCATGTACCTCGGTTGCAGGTTCCTCAGCCCTGGTAGGGGCCCTTGAGGGAGGCAAACAATGGATGTGTCTCTCTCATGTCGATGTTTCTCTCTGTCCCCCAACTCCACTCCCTTTCACTTCTGTTGGCCTGTGGACCAAAGGGTCGCAGGTTCAATTCCTGATCAAAGGCATGTACCTCAGTTGCAGGTTCCTCAGCCCTGGTAGGGGCCCTTGAGGAAGGCAAACAATGGATGTGTCTCTCTCATGTCGATGTTTCTCTCTCTCCCCCAACCCCACTCCCTTCCACTTCCTCTAGAAATCAATGAAAAAATCTCCTTGGGTGAGGATTAAAAAAATAAAAGAAAAATATAAACTCAAACTCTTTAGAACCTCTTGATACATATTGCCAAATTGCTTTCTAGAAACATTTTACCAGTTTTCTTCCTAACACAATACCTGACACACAGGTATTTAATAAATTTTTTTTACTTATACTGAATGTATTAAGTCATATCCTAGGATCCATTTCTGAGTTTTTTGGTCATATTTCTTTTTTCTAGTTGATTATTATTTTATTAACTTAAATTTTTGAAAATTTAGTAGTGTATAGGGCACAAATTTCCCTCCTTACTCTTTTTTAAAAGTTAATGATTGTTCTTGCTTATTAAATTTATATCAGTAGAACTTTAAATATGTTGCTGAATTCAGAAAAAAAAAAGAACGTTATTGGAATTACCTTACTGGTATTTTTATACATTATGTGGGAAGAATTGACATATTTATATGTACATAAACCTATCCAGGAATAATTTTTCATTTATTCAAGTATTTTTATTAAATGCCCCTCAATAAAGCTTTATATGTTTATTCACATAGGACCTGGTTTTTAAAAAAATATTTCCAAATATTTTATACTTTGTGGCTATTGGGAATTAGATAATTTTCTTCCGTTATATTTTATAATGAGTTAGTTGAAAGTTATTGAATTTTATTATTAATCTTATATTCATACTCCTTACTGAACTTTTATGAATGCTAACAGTTTTTAGTTTGGGTTAGGGACCATTAATGCTTTGGGGCTTGGGATCATTTAGTTCCTAGATTCATAAAGGGAGAAATTGGTATCTGAAATAAAGACAGAAAAACAGTAACCTGCAAAACTATTTAAAAAATGTGGAATTCTGATCATTTGCAAAACTCCATTTTTCCCCATGCTTCTCTGTTTCTTTTTAGGAATATGGTACTTTGGGAAGAATTTTTTTTAATGCTAAAAGAAAATAAACTTCAAAATAAGGGAAAATGAAAATCTTTCACTTTTGTTTTCAGATTTCCCCCCCTTATATTCTCATTTCTTCTGGATATTTTTCATGGTTCTCTACTTATGCCATTTATTTATCTGAAACCTTTATATGTGTGTGAGATACACATGTTTGTGTCATATGTTGTCTTATGTGTCACCAGAGGTAAGAAAATATGTCTAGGTCATGGATATACATGCTATTGCCAATATAATAAAAGCAAACTTTTTCTTAGTTGCTTT
This sequence comes from Myotis brandtii, assembly GCF_000412655.1. Classification (NCBI taxonomy): domain Eukaryota; kingdom Metazoa; phylum Chordata; class Mammalia; order Chiroptera; family Vespertilionidae; genus Myotis; species Myotis brandtii. Next base: position 2,599,493 of record NW_005368341.1, on the reverse strand, counting down.
TAATTTTTTTAAACTTTTAAATTTGTTTTAACTTTTATTCATTTTAAATTGTAAGTTTTATGCTTAATCTTAAGAATAGTTTTAAGTACCTAGAAACTTGAGCCACAAATGTAATCAGAATAATACTTTAATCCTACTTAATACATATTATTGACCTTCTGTGCCTACATCAGCAGCAAACAATAGCAGAATGTCTGGTGCATAATCTCTTGTGTAGATACACATAACTCATTGGACAAGCCTGATCTAGAAATGAACTATCCTGTTTTGAGGTGGTAGTTAGGCCAAAGAGACTATCTAGGGTTTTGTTTAATCCTTGTAAGAGACAGGCTGGTTGCACTGTCTTGTCTAATTTGTAAAATGAAACTAGGTCAGATCAATTACAGATAGTTGTAATTTGCTTTAAGTGGTCTGTAAGCCAAGGCTGGTGTTATTAAAATACATATTTCCTCTGTCAAAATAAAAACAAATCGCTATCTCTATAATGACAGTAGAGTTGGAATATAAGAAGTTAAGAATCCTATCTTTTGTAGACTAGAAATATTTTTAATAAGGTGGTTGCTGTAGGTGTGTGTCTGTGGGTGTTTGTTAAGCTTTGGGGCTGGGAGGTGAGAGTAAGAATGAACAATGAGGACACTGTGTTCCAGATCTCACTTATAAAATGGGTTTGCAAGCAGGGATGGAGGACAGCAGGCAAGGAACTACCAAGAGTTTTAGTTTAGTTTGAACTACCAAGAGTTTTAGTTTAAAAAAAAATCAACTGTTGGAAATTGTAGAGGTAAAGTGACATGCTTTCATTCAAAAGATGTAAAACTGGTTCCAGTTCTTCTTAAGAGAAAATATAAATGAAACATCAGAGGCAGCAATAATTACACCAATGGCATACCTAAAAACCAAAAACAAAACTGCTTCAACAGGCACCCTGTTACACGTGGTATTCAGTTTGTTTTGCCTGACGTCATAAAACGTTTAGTGTATTTCTGGTTAAGTGAAAACAAAACCAGAAATAGACATTGTCTACTCAAATTCAGTACATTCACAAAAAGGGAGCACATTAAGAAGAAATTTAAGACGATAAATGGATCCAGTTTGCCTATGACATTATGCCATTCTGAAGCTGCATATTGTTCATGGAGAGAATGTAGAGTGAACTGTTTCCTTTTATAATTATTTTAGAAAGAACATGAGTCTTGAACCCAAACACTTTAGTTTGAATACTGGCCCTACCACTCAGACATTTTGTGATGCTGGGAATTTTAAAATCTCTTTTTCATTATTTTCTTTACCTGTTAAATAAACAAAATTATTTCTCTTTCATGAAGTTGTTGTAAAGAGATTGTCTCTTTTCATGAATTGTCACAATTTCATTGAAAAGTAGGAAAAATTTGCTTAAAATCTTTTGAGGAAAAGTGCTATATAAGAAAATAAACAGGACCAGCCTGATCACACAGTACTGTCTTCCTCCGAATGTGTCTTTAAATTAGTCTCTGCCCCTCCTTCCCTGATTATCCGAACTGTGTTGGAGTTTCTGTTGCCCGTGAAATGTCCCTGGGGAACTGTGTACTACTTTCTGGTATAGGCATTTATATGTGAAAATGGCCAGAGGTGAAAGGTGAAGGGTTAGTTTTGTTTGGTGGGTGAGTTAAAGGATCCATGGAGATCTCTACCCCTACCTCTGTCTCTATCTTTATATCATATCTATATATTCCAATCATCCTAACTATTTCTCTCCTATTTTCTGTTTATTTTTAAATAATTTGAAACTTACAGAAAAGTTACAAAAATAATACAGAGAGCTTTTTGTTTTACCATTTGAGAATAAATTAGCAATACGATGTGTCACTACTTTTGAATACTTTAGTGTGTATTTCCTAAATAGGGCTATCTCCTGTATCTTCTGTATCAATCAGGAAATTAACCATCCCAGCCAGAGACCCCCCTTTATGTTTTTCCAAATGATGTACTTTATAGCAAAAAGATCCAGGTCAGAATCACATGTTGCATTTAGTTGTTATGTCTCTTTAATCTCCTTCAATCTGGACTAGTTCCTCAGTCTTCCCTTAACTTTCAGTATCTAGATACTTTTGAATATTACAGGCCAGTTATTTTGTATCCCTCATTTCCTCGAAATTAGATTTAGGTTATACATTTTTGTTAGGAATATCATAGGAGTGATGTGTTTGCATTGCATCTAATTATTGGCTAGTGCACAATTCCTATTTGTTATATTACTGGAGATGTTAACCACAATCACCTACTTAAGGCCCTATCAGATCTTGCTATTGTAAAGTTATTCATTCTCTCTTTTTAATCAGTATTGGGGAGGTTGCTTTGGAACTATGTAATATTCTGTTCCTTATCAACCTCCTCCCATTCACTAGTTTCAGCACATCTATGCTTCTTGACTGAATTAACTATGATAGGTGCCAAATGGTAATTTTTCTAATTCCTTCTCCATTCATCAGTTGGCATTCCACTGCAAGGAAAAGCTCCCTCCTCTTATTTATTATGTATGTATGTATGTATGTATGTATTTATTATTTTATTTATTATTTTATTTATATCAGTATGGGTACATGGATTTTAAAAATTATTTTATTTATGGATATTTTTAATGGATTATAATCTGTTACTAGAATTATTTTGATGCTTTACATGTCCCATTTTGGCCAGTGGGAGTCCCTTCAAATTGTCCTCCTCATTCTTGGAGCACTTCCTGGCACAATGAGATGTTCCAGGCCCACCTTTACCCTGCTTGTATTTCAGTAGCCTGAATCAGACCATGTGGCCACAGCCTTTCCAAATCCTCTTCTCCTCGCTTGGGCTCCAAAATCCTATTACTGCTTACTTCCTAGGATTCAAGAAAGAGAGGCAAGGAGGAAGAAAGGCCAGATAGATAGATAGGCAGGCAGACTGACTTAAAAAAAAAAAAAAGTTCTGCCCATAAAAATTGGGAAATAAACAGACTAGCTCTCCAGTGTTATTGGGAAACAGGTAATTGGATAATTAGAAATGATGAATAAGCCCCAAATAATTTATTTTAATTTTGGAATGTGTCTTAGTCCAATTCGGGCAGCTTATAAACAACAGAACTTTTTCACAGTTCTGGAGGCTGGGAAGTCTCAGCTCAAGATCCCAGCACAGTCACTTCCTGGTGAGAGTCCTCTTCCTGGTTCATGCCTTCTTGCTAAGTCCTCACATCTAGGGAGCTCTGTGGGGTCTCTTTATAAGGGCACTAATCCCATTCATGAGGGCTCCACCCTCAAGACCTAATTACCTCCCAAATGCCCCACCTCCTGATACTGTCATTTTAGGGAATCAGGGTTTCAACATAGGAATTTTGAGGGGATACAGACCATAGTGGGATGTTTTTGTTTCCTACTGATATTTCAATATGGGTACGTTTCCTGCTTTTGAGAACCAGGGCCTAAACCAACCTAAGTCCTCCTGCTTTTTATCTCTTATGCCAATACACTATTTCACAGTCTGAGAAACTTCTTATTAAGCACACTATTTGCTATAATCTTAGAATCAGGCTTAACAAGGAACCATACCTATTCCGTATGCTTCTCTTCCTGACTTGTCTGTCTGCAGATTGGTTGGCACTGTGCAGAGAAGGAAGCATTCAGTATTCTCCTCCTCAGGAGGCCTTGTTGGAAGACCCGCTTTCTGCTCGTTCCTTAGATGGAGAGCCTCTCCCAGCTGCCACGAGGCTGTGGCTTCCAGGGCTCTGCTCTCACGGGGGCTGGTGTGCTTTCTCCTAGGAGTGGGGGTTGCGGGGAGGGTTTGAGAGCCTCGGGAGGGAGGTTTGCTTTATTAAGTCTAGAGGTGGTTACAGCGGGCAACTGGGAGGAGAGAAGGAATTGGATTGAGACAAGTTGATTTGAATGAAGCAGCTTCTCTTAAGACAACTTTGCATAACAGCTGGTCGGTTAGTATGTCTTTACCATCTTAGCCCTTTAAGCTTAAAAAAAAAAGTTATTTGAGATTGGAACTTTTTTATGTGTTGCCATTAGGCACATGTCCAGGTGAATTCTAATTTTGCTGAACCCGTCCCTATATGAGTTTGACTGTTTTAGGAACCTCATGTAATAGAATCATACAGTATTTGTCTTCTTGTGACTGACTTATTTTACTTGGTATAATGCCTTCAAGGTTCATCCATATTGTAGCATACGTCACAATTTCCTTTTATAGCTGAATAATATTCCATTGTATGTACGTACCACAGTTTGTTTATCCATTCATCTCTTGATGGACACTTAGATTGCTTCCACCTTTTGGCTCTTGTGAATAATGCTGCTATGAACATGGGTGTACAGATATTTCTTCAAGACTCTGCTTTCAATTCTTGGGAACTAACCTTATTGAGCCTCAACCTTAGCACAGAGATATGTCCTCTGTAAATAGGTATTTATACAAGTGCGAGGGAGGGAGAGACTGGGGGAGGGCACCATCATTTCAAAAATTAGGTGATGATCTGCCAGTTTTGTAAGGGTATCTCAGTGAGTCAGCGTCAGTGTTTTCCAAAGTATTGTCCGTGAACCCCTGCCTTAGGGCCTCCTGGAATGCTTGCTAAAGTTTTAGGTTCTTAGGCTCTTCACCAAACTTCACAAGTTTGCATCTCCTGTGAGACTCAGGAACTTGCACCCCAGGTGATTCTGACACACGAGGAAACGTGAGGTTCACTGTCCCACGGGCCAGGGGATCTCAGAATGTTCCTGTTTGTGCACGCGAAGGCCCTGCTCTCTGCTGCTTCCAGTCCCTGTTCCCCTGTGGGGCACATTCATCCCAGCCCATGACTCACTTTCGTTTCCACTCTGTCTGTATATTGTAGCCCAACTAAAAATTCTATACATTTAGCAAAGGATGGCCCGGCTGAGTTTGCAACGCTGACTCAGGCCCTTTTAGAGTCCTTCCTCGGGATGCTAATTGGTGATTCTCTGTTGCTGCCTGCCTGCTTCTCTAGCCAGTGGGCCCGTGAAGAGGTTAGGACTTCCTCTGCGCGCGTATCTGAGTTATTAAAGGGACCAAGTCTCTTCTCTTATATGAACATTTTAAATATGACATAGTATGTTGTAACCTTCAGGAAAGTATTTCACACATTTATACTGTATAACTGAATGACAGGTGTGACATCTTCAATAAAACTAACAAGATTCTTTTGTGTTTTGAAATCAAACTGTCTTCATCTAGTTATCACATCATACCACCTCATATCTACCACGTGTGGCTTTGCTTCTAATTGTGATCTGTGATTGGCAAATGATTCACTTTTTTAATATCAACTTTTCTTCAAATAATGATGCATTTTCAGAAATATTCTCTTCATACCTTTGTGTAAGTTAACATTTTGACTTCTGTCAAAAGTAATGATACTGGCTAGTGATATACTTTTTTTTTTTTTAATGAAAGGAGTTGGGGCAAAAAAACAACAAAAAACTCTTAATAAGGAAACTTATTTTGTTATGGTTGGTCACCTTTTTCACAGCATGCTCAATTCAACTTTCTGTGCCTTACCTGATTTTGTACTCCTATAATTTAAAAAATATATATATTTATATTGATTTCAGAGAGGAAGGGAGAGGGAGAAAGATCAGTGATGAGAATCATTGATCGGCCGCCTCCCGCACACCCCCTACTGGGGATCGAGCCCACAACCTGGGTATGTGTCCTTGACTGTACTCAAACCTGGGATCCTTCAGTCCACAGGTCAATGCTCTATCCACTGAGCCAAACCAGCTAGGGCTGTACCCCCATAATTTTTTCTTTTTGGGTTCATTTTTATATCCAATTCTTGTGGTTTCCATTTGCTTGTTTGGAATCTTTCTAGAATGTCAATGCTGAGAGGGCAGAGATGATATCACTCTAGTTCACATGGTGCCCAGCATGATGTATGGCACATAGTGTGTGTGTGTCTAATTTTTATTGAATGAATGAAATTTAACTTGAAGCTTGGTAATATATTTAACTTGGTAATATAGTTCATATACCGCTTTTATTGGTTCTACTAGAAATTTTCTCTGCAGTTTTCTGTATCAACCTATAAACTACATTTCAAGAGATTGAGAAGCTTACCTACCTAATATCTCTGGTTGGACCTATTGATGCTACAGGTTGAGATACACATTTGATTTCATGGGGTCACTTATTTCTCTATGTTGAAAACTGACCGAGCAGAACTCCTGGCATGAAACAGTAATTTCACAAGTTTATTCTATTGGTTGGAAAGGAAACTGAACACTCCTGAGTGACTGACCTGATCCCGTGTATCTCCAGCCTAGGTCTGCATTATTGGTGATGAATCAATGCCATCTTTGCCCACAACTGGCAGCACATTTGAGTTTTTGCTGCAGAATACCAGATAACCCGGTAGCGTGAGCCTATTTCCCACCTCTTTACAAGTTCAGGCTTCAAGCTGTGTGCACTGAAAATCCTCTCTGTGTCAGTCCTGTTTGTTTTCAGCAGAGCCCATGGAATCTGTTGTCGGTGGACTGCTCAGAGTGGCCCTTGGCAGAGATTTCTTTCAGCAGCATTTTGGGATCCAGGGTCAGGAATGGTCAGCCCAACTTACTCTCACAGTATATAAATTTACTCTGATTTAGGAAACATTAACACAAAAGCTTTGAAGCCAGATTTGTACAGCATGATCCAATATTGTGCAAATGTGCATGTGCAAAATGAATTTGGCCTTGGTGTTTCTAGTCTTCTAGCCTAAAAGTAAGAATGTCTAAGCTTAACTGTTTAACATAGTGTTAAATGCTTAAATGATGTTTTTGCATTGCTTTAAGATCTTCCAGGAAAATTATTACCCATAACTACAAAGCAACAAGACTCAGACCTAAAGAAATCTGTGGAATCCCAGGACAAGTTAATTAAGAACAGGCCAATAGGACTATAAGTGGGTCTGACCTCAGTTGGATTTGCTGGAATTCTTACTTTCCTGAGTAAAATGCCTTTAAGAATTCCCTGTGACCGTAAGATTTTAAGGTTTAGCTCTATGATTAGCAAGCAAGGTTTAGCTCTATGATTTCAATAGCATTCATAAAGTTAAAATCTTAACATGATGCCTAAAAATTGAATATAAATATGTATTAAATTTAAAATTCACACTAATATCTCATAAAGTAGATTTCCTATTCTATTGAAACCTTAATTTAAAATTTTCTTCATAATTTAACCATTTATAATTATTTTATAAGCTCTTAGTGAGTGTATATGTAGAATTATCTTTCTTATTGCCCATCCCCCTCCCACCCAGTCAAATCAACAGATGTTTATGGAGTATTCACTTTATTATCAGAATGATGCCAATGTATTAGTTGTATTGCATCCTTAGTAATTTTGGGTGTAACAGTTTTGGTATGCCAATTGAATATGTTCTTGGTGCCATTATAATTTTCTTCTTGCTAATTCCCAGTCACCCTTTTCTTTTGTTTGTTTGCTAAATAGAGTATTCCTTCCTCTATGGCTTGGCTATTCCCTCCTGGCTCATTTTTTTGAGGGGGTTATAACAATTGTCATCAGAATCCTGACCTCACAGCAGCAGGCTCCTGAGAAGGGCATGTCTTCAGCAGTTAGTACTTTTGTCTTTTCTTTATTTCAACTTTTAAAAAAATATATATATTTTATTGATTTTTTAACAGAGAGGAAGGGAGAGAGATAGAGAGTTAGAAACATCGATAAGAGAAACATCAATCAGCTGCCTCCTGCACACCTCCTACTGGGGATGTGCCTGCAACCAAGGTATATGCCCTTGACCGGAATCGAACCTGGGACCTTTCAGTCCGCAGGCCAACGGTCTATCCACTGAGCCAAACCGGTTTTGGTAATTCCTCCTTTTTTTTTATTACAGTGGAAATTTGGGAGTAAGTGGACAATATTAGGAAAAGTAGAAGGAAAAACTGAACTGGGGGAGACTTAAATATAAAGCATGTTGGACAACTCAAGTTTTTTTAAAATCTATTTTTATTGATTTCAGAGAGGAAGGAAGAGGGAGAGAGAGATAGAAACATCAGTGATGAGAGAGAATCATTGATCGGCTGCCTCCTGCACGCCTCCTACTGGGGATGGAGCCCGCAACTCGGGCATATGCTCTGGCCAGGAATTGAACCCTGACTTCTTGGTTCAGAGGTGGACGCTCAACCACTGAGCCATGCTGGCCGGGCTCAAGTTTTGATAAGTAATGGGAAGCCGCATATTATCTAATTATTTGGCATTGTCAGCAAACTTGGATTCTAATACCTAAGTTTGCCATTCTTAAATAGATATAGGAAAGCCAGCTCACACCACTGCCCTGAAGACTAAGTGAGATGACCGTGAAGGCCTCTCCAGCACCTCTCCTCTGCTGAAGCTAATGGCCACAGCCACATGACAAAGGCTGAACAGCAGTTGACACCAAGACAAAGCTTTATCTTGCCCCAACTCCTCTCCCTTCTCTGCAATTAGGGTTTAACATGTTTTCTCATTTAATCTTTGTAACCTCAGTATGTATCATGAGTCCCATTTTTCAGATGAGGAAAGTGAAGCTCTGACAAGTTAAGTAACTTGCACAAGGTCATGGATTTGGTAAAGGATTTGGGTCGAGATCTGTCAGATTCTAAGCCATTCTTTTGCCACAGTGCCAGGCTGCCTGGTGTAATGAGTGTGTGACTGAAAAATGAAAAGGAGTTAATGGAGTGGCCATGCCACTGTTCTTTCCACTACTTCACTGGGTGAATGACTAATAAGCAAACCCTCCCAGAGGGTATTTGCATTTTAAAAGAGGAGCTCATTAACCCTAATGAATCTCTAATTGGTGGAATTTGTGGAGGAGATATTTCTGAGCACTGGAGTTTTCTCTTGTCTTCAAGGTGTTTGGCTATCCTTTTCCTTGCTGTAGATGATCAACTATTCTGGCATCAGAAGTATGTAGTAGAATGCAGTCACATAATGTTAGTCTGCCCCAAATGCAACTGAATGGATGAACAGGGCGTTGTGAAAAGAATCATCTAAAGGAAAGTGAGTGTGGGTTAGTATTGTGTAAAACGAATGTTCAAAAGCTAAGTAACAAATTTGGCCATGTGGAGGGTTTTCTGAAGGGTCAGGTAAAAATATCTATATATATATAAAAGCCTAAGCGACCATTAAGCCCTGACGACTGGACAGTAGCTATGATGTGCACTGACCACCAGGGGGCAGACGCACAAGCTCTGACAAGTTAAGTAACTTGCACAAGGTCATGGATTTGGTAAAGGATTTGGGTCGAGATCTGTCAGATTCTAAGCCATTCTTTTGCCACAGTGCCAGGCTGCCTGGTGTAATGAGTGTGTGACTGAAAAATGAAAAGGAGTTAATGGAGTGGCCATGCCACTGTTCTTTCCACTACTTCACTGGGTGAATGACTAATAAGCAAACCCTCCCAGAGGGTATTTGCATTTTAAAAGAGGAGCTCATTAACCCTAATGAATCTCTAATTGGTGGAATTTGTGGAGGAGATATTTCTGAGCACTGGAGTTTTCTCTTGTCTTCAAGGTGTTTGGCTATCCTTTTCCTTGCTGTAGATGATCAACTATTCTGGCATCAGAAGTATGTAGTAGAATGCAGTCACATAATGTTAGTCTGCCCCAAATGCAACTGAATGGATGAACAGGGCGTTGTGAAAAGAATCATCTAAAGGAAAGTGAGTGTGGGTTAGTATTGTGTAAAACGAATGTTCAAAAGCTAAGTAACAAATTTGGCCATGTGGAGGGTTTTCTGAAGGGTCAGGTAAAAATATCTATATATATATAAAAGCCTAAGCGACCATTAAGCCCTGACGACTGGACAGTAGCTATGATGTGCACTGACCACCAGGGGGCAGACGCACAATGCAGGAGCTGCCCCCTGGTGGTTAGTGTGCTCCCCAACCTCCCATGATCCTTCTCTCCCTCCCACCCTCCTCCCCCCTCCAGTCAGCCGTCTGGATTGGTCCTGATCAGCCTGATCGCAGGCCAGGCCGAGGAACCCCACCCATGCATGAATTCATGCACCGGGCCTCTAGTATGTCATAATCAATTTTAACTTTGGAAATGTTATATCACCATCATCCATGGTGTGTTCATAGACCTCTGCAATATGTTTAATAGGTATTCAGTGAATATAATGGCTCCACAGTCATTGTGAAAAAAATTAAACTTCTTTACTAAACAATTTCTCAGAGCCTTTAATATGTTAAAGTAAATTGGAAAACAGCTAAAAGGGAACACATTCTACAGGTATTCCTCATACTTTTGACCATAGAAATATTTTTTCCAGGTGAACCCCTTGAAACTTGTGTTTTGTAGACTATATCGAGTTCTAGGTAATTTTTCTCTAATCAAGAAAAGAAAGAAAAGGTTTTCTGTATTCACATCTTTTCATCGCGGGCAGGCCCAACCCTGTCCACACCAGTCCATTCCTAGTCCTGTTGGGCTCTAGGATGTTCCAGTATTAGCATGCCTCTTTCCCAGATAAGATATGTCCACTTTCAGAAGAAAAGAAAAAAAAAAACCCCACACATACAAAAAACCACATTCTCATTTTTATTGCCAATAAAGCTGGTGTTGAAGAACGTGGCTTCTAAAAGGAGCAAATAGGTTTCCTAATCTGAAACCCAGAATTAGATTGAGCTCCATCCAGTTGCAGGATATGCTGGGCCGGGGCAGGCTTCCCACGTGAGAGGAAGTCCCTGTGGAAGGTCAGAGCGGAGGGAGCCATGTGTTCTCTGTGGTCTTCCCATTCTCAAGACAAGGGGAAAAGGGAGGGGCAGAACCACATAGCCAAGTCCTCCCAAATCACCAACCCCAGGACTGGAGTAAAGGGAGGCCTGGTGCCAAACCCCCCCTCACTACCAAGGCCCCCACCCAAACAAGTTTGTTCTAGGTGACCCAAATAGGCATGTGGGTTCCCTTCTCATCACTGGGGATTTCTCTCTTTTCCATCTTCCCTTATCCCTAAGTGCTCACTCTTCACTGCCATCTCTCTTCTCAACTCAATTCACCCAGTAGAAGGGATCATGATGAGAGTCTAATGACTGTCCCTTCCTCATCTCCTTATGGAATTCAAACACAATTCAGCCTTTTATCTGAAAAGGTGGAGTACATATATTCTCTAATACGGGATCAGGAAATTACAGCCTGGCAGTGGTCTTTATAAATACAATTTTATTGGGACACAGCCTCCCTCATTGGTTTATATATTGTCTGTGGCTGCTCTCAGCTACAATGGTAGAGTCAAAAAGTTGCAGCCAAGAAAGTGTGGCCCATAAACCTAAAATGTTTTCTCTCCAGCTGTTTACAGAAAACAGTAGCCAACCCCTAATCTAAAATATAGATGAATTTCACTTCAGTTCTTTAAGTCCTGAAAGAGCTTCATTAGTATGTATACGTAGCCTCTATCATTTACTCACTCTAAATAAAAACTGTATTTTTTTAAACCAAGAAAATGGCACCCTGTAGTATAAGAGGGATTTTGCCTCTTAGGAAATTTTCTCGCCTTACAAACTTCTAGAAAAGTATCCAGGGGACTGTGCTTGCTCTGAAGGACTGGAAGAAGGACAGCGGCTTGCCCTGGTTAGAAGTATTTACAATCATCATTGGAAAGGGATGAGAACAGATAATCTGTGGGGCCTGCGGCAGAACAAAGGAATAGAGAGAAGGATCTAGCAGTGATGGCGAACCTATGACACACGTGTCAGAGGTGACATGCGAACTCATTTTTTTGGTTGATTTTTCTTTGTTAAATGGCATTTAAATATATAAAATAAATATCAAAAATATAAATCTTTGTTTTACTATGGTTGCAAAGATCAAAAAAATTCTACATGTGACACGGCACCAGAGTTAAATTAGGGTTTTTCAAAATGCTGACAGGCCGATCTCAAAAGGTTTGCCATCACTGGTCTAGGGGCCCAGGGCGTTGGACCAGCCCAGGATCCTGTCTTCAGAGAGCAGGAGCCCTAGCTCTTCTCCTCACACCCTGCTCCCTAACTCAGAGAGGTGCTTCCCCACCTCAGCCCATCCCTCAGAACCTTCCACAGAATCCCCAGAGATGGCGACACCGGGTTCTGGTCCTACCGAGACTGCCTTCTACCTGGGAGATCTGGGCATTTCACCGAGTGCTCTGGCCCTGAGGGCTCACTCACCAGTAATCTGGGGGCTTGGGGTGGGGAGAACGTTTTACTGAACCAGAGCAAGAATTCAGTGTGGTGGGATCCAGAAGGCTTTATGAAATATGAAGTACTGTGAGATGGTGGTGGGTTTTGTTCTTTTGAAGCAGCTGATTTGCCAATGAAAATTTTGAATCTATCCAGCATGTAAATTAGAGCTAACTGATGTTTGAAAACTAAAGTACCTTATTTCACATTTGTCACATGCATCTTTCTTTTATAAAAGTGCCTAACTTTCATGTGGGTTATAAAAAAATGGACAAAATAACTGAATTTTTACCATGACAGAATAATTCGTCAGTGGGAGGAATAAAACTTTAAAACTTTATTTCTTTGTGACTTTTCTTTTCTGCTGTTTGTGTAGTTTTCCTTTTGTGCCTTTGTTTATAGAGACTCTTGCAAAAGGCATTTTTCCTTGTAATCAGTTATTGTTCTATCTGAGTCATCGCCAGACATGGCATTTCAGTCATTAGTGATTCTAGAGTCGCTTCCAGGCAGATGTGCTGTGTGATGCTGGGAACACTGGTGATAGCCGTTCTGGCTATTGAGGCTGTAGGAGAACCAGGGAAAGTCTTGTATAGATACACACCTTGAAATCAGAAAGTGGCAAAGGAAGCACATTGAATGCTTTTAGCCAAATGATTTTAGCCCAATAAAGTGTTCGTGTGGCTGTGGGATGGAGTAGTAATCATTTTGAAAGGTTAAAAAAAAAAAATCGTTCTTGAGGTTAAAAAAAAAAAAAAAAAAAAAAAAAAAAAAAAAATCGTTCTTGAGGTTTTTTTAACCTAAAAGGCAACAAAGCTTTCATTTCCGGTGATTTGTATTTTCCTAGCATCATGCATGGGCGTTATGAAACACACCCTGACCTCATTGTACATTACCTTGGCTATTCATGCTGCCATGCTCTCCGCCCATAGCCAAGCAAACTGAACTCCTTGTTCATTGGTATTGCTGCCTGGGATCTGCTTATCCCTAACTTCCAGAGAGAAGCGGGTTTCTGAAAATAAGACTCTTCTTTATAAGCAAATAAATGGTTTAAACACTTAAAAATCAAAATAGTTTAGTGATAGCCTAGGTCCCAAAAGTAGGTTGATTTAATTTTCAATTAAAACTATTATCTTTTTCATATAAATATTCATTAAATTGATTGGGGTGACATTGGTCAACATGAACATGTAGGTTTCAGGTGTGGGTTTCTATGTTACAAGATCTGTATATTGTACCATGTGCCCATAACCCAAAGTCAAATCTTCTCCTGTCACCTCATATTAGGACCCCCTTCTCCCCCACCTACTTCCCTCTGGCATTTACCACACTGCTGTCTGTGTTCTCGAGTTTCAGTTTTGTATCCAACATATGAGTGAAATCATACAGTTCTTAGCTTTTTCTGATTGATTTCACTTAGCATAATGTTCTCAAGGTCCATCCATATTGCTGCAAATGGTTAACTGTATTATCTTATAGATGTAACCCAAAAGTTCCTAATGCTTTTGTTTTAATATGATTTTTAAAAAAAATCATTAATTGTTTTTAAAACCTAATAAGTTATGCCCCAATTATGGATCACTGGTAATAATACATTATAATGGTATTTCATAAATTTGCCTTTTAGGTTTCACAAATATGTTTTAGAAGAAAGAGACTAACTGGATGCTGAAATACAGTTTTTATTACATACCATTTAGTATTACTTTGTCATAGTTTTATAGACTAGAAACCATAAAGAGAAGTTCACTAATTCAGCTAGTGTTTATTAAACACCTATTATGTGCTCTGTCCTGGCCAGCTATTTATGTTACATATAGCTGAGAACAAAGCTTTTAGGCTGGAGTATGTATTAATGTGCTTGGATTTTAAACACTTTGGGGAGTTCCTTTATCCTAAGTAAAATAACTGTCTTAAGTAAATAAACTACCAATTTAATTATTGCTTCATGATTTTAGAATTTAACAGAATTTTATTTAATCCTTTAAAATTTACACAAGGTTCTTTCTTCCTTGGTAAACTCAACTTTTGTATTTCATAGGGAAAAGTTAACCTCAGCCTTTCTTACTTTCATACTTTATCTCCAATCAAGACCTGTGTCCTTCCTTCTATTAACAAATTCCTAACCTTTAGTATCAGCCAAGTCATCTTCTATGAATTTTGTAATTAACCTGTTGTGGACATTCCTGAGCTGGCTTAATTTTATGGGACAAGCAATTTACAAATGACTAAGTTAACCCCTCATTATGCTTGAAAGAAATAGGCTAATTGTTTCTTTACTTGCCCTGTGTTAATCACGGATCATTAGTGATAATAAATAAAAATCGGCCATTAACAAATTAGATTATGCTCATACTTACCTATGTTTGTGTTTGTCCTGTGTCCTTGGAGCCAGCCTAGTCACCAACTTCCTTTAGTAGCATAACTCACCCAGGCACAGCCTTAGGAGTCAAAGTATAACTGAGGGCCAGTTTATGAATTTGCTCGTTATTCTTTCCTGCTGTAAAGATTGTTCAACATTTGGTTAATTATTACATGCAAATATATGTATCTACTTAGAGGCAAATCCACAGATATACAAAACCTTATAAAGCATAAACCTTATAAAAAACTAATTTGGAGGACAGTTATATTATAAAGACTTTTAATTTGAAAATAATTTGTCTTATCTTTAAATTATCAACTTTCCTAGTTTATTTGAAATATGACTTGATTTTCAAAATGTGAATTCACTTCATTTGTCCAGTGTAAACCTTTATATAACAGGATATATTTCTGATTTACATTGTATGTATGCGTGTGTATTTATGTATGTGTGTGTGTATTTGATATCTGAGACCTCAATAAAATTACTATTCTTAAAAATTCACTTATTTACTTTTAACAAAGGAAATAGTAGTTGATTCCATAATGTGAAACATATAATATCAAAAGATATTTCAAAGAAATAGAAGACAATTTGGCCTCAATGAGATGATAAAGTTTTCTATTTTGTTTTTCTTTTGCTTCTTAGGAGAGACAGAAAATGAGCAGAGAATGGCAGCAAGAGGTACAACTTCAGAAGTAGAAGGCGACCAACCGGTAAGTGAAACTCCCTATGAGTCCTTTCGGGGCGAATCTGAACGAGTCACGGTGACTATATATTTCTCTGAGGATGAACAATCACTTCTACTCTTGCTATGCAGACTGGTGTCTAGGTACCAAGAAACAAGTCATCTGCTCTAAGTCAGGGATGACAATAAAGCATGACTTCCCAAGCGCTAAGCTTTCCTTGTGTTGGAAATAGAAACTTCCTGCTGAAAAAAGAGAAATAGAACATTCAGGTTAAAACATCTGAACTATTTTTAACTGAGTGGTTATTTTCTAATACATTTGAATAAATAGATAATGTGTGAACCTATAGGGGAAGGTTTGAAAATAACCTATTGGGAACTGTATTACATTACCATTTCCAGCATCAGAATGCAGTCCTTGACGTTGTTCTGTAGAAAGACTAGGGTATTTGTTCTTTTCCACATGAAAAAGCTATTTGCTCCTTGAGAGTTCTTGAAAATGTCATCAGGACACTTTGGTGTACTATGTAAAAATGTACTAATTTTATTTAATCACCGAAATAATGTTTAAGACTTAGGGGGAATGTTAATTTTTAGGGCGGAAGGGATATCCATGAGTTTGGAAACTTTCTACATGGTGACATACCTCTACTTACATTCCACTGTAGCGCATAAGAGTATTGCTGTATACAGTGGAGTGGGGTCAGGGGCCTGGCCTGTTTGCTTCATCTCCATATCCCCAAAGCCTAGCACAGAGTAGACAGTCAAGATTTGTTGAACGAATGCATGAATGAATATAATCATGAATTGTAAGTAGCCAGTAATATGTGTTTTAAGAAGAGATATTTTTATTTTTTATATTCAGATTTTCCATAATGAATGAATGTTTTATAATCAAGAAGAACTTATTTAAAGAGAGATGTAGGGAGGAAATTTATGCAGAGGAAGAAAAGTGTCGTCTTTCCCATAAAACTGCATTAGTTTTTCATTCATGTGTACAAATATTTATTAAGCACTGACTGTCTTCAAGGCACCGTATAAGGAGTATACAGTGGTGAAAAAACACAGATACAAGGACAAAGAAATACGTTCCCTCTATACATTGAAGTAGCTTGATCTCTTTCATGTATTCAAACATTTTGTGACTGCTGACCATAAGTAGCATCTTTGATGGGAAATAAAGGTTGGTGTATTTGAACTTTGGGAAAAAACCACCAGAATGGTTTAGAAATCATCCATAATTATTGAGTTTAATTGCTTAGTTATGTGATTCACTGGGAATGTCTGAAGTACTTGGTTATCTTTCAAAGTTGATTCATTGATGGAAAGAATTCCAAGGTTAATAACTCTTAAGGGAAGAAACTTTTGAGATTATGATCCTCCCATGCTCATTATTGTGCTGTTTTCTAGTCTATTATACAACCAGTTCTTAAAGAGTGGATTTGTATACTCATGCTGTAAGAGGTATTTCAGAAGTGCCTTTTATTTGAGTGGCGGCTGGACATTCAGAGGGTAGTGTTTGCTATCAGAGAGCTTACTTATGTAGCAAAAAGTAATGGGGAGACTGCAAATGAGACCACAGGGGTAAATCCAGTACAAGAGGCTAATAATAAAGTCCTTTAGAGTCTGTGTGTGATTTGCCACAGAAAAGCCAAATAATCATTTACCTCAACCTTCAGTGTCTAAAATGGAATTCATTCCTCTCCTTTAAAGACCCCAAAACAAAAACATTGCTGCATGTTCCCCACCATCGCCCCATCCCACAGTCTCCCTTGACCAGTCAAGGTAAATCTTATCCAGTCTCATGGTGTAATATCTATGTAGCCCTGGCCTGTTTTTTTCATTGGTTAGAGCACCAGCCATGGACTGAAGGTTTGCAGATTCCATTCCGGTCAAGGGCACATACCTTGGTTGCAGGCTAGATCCCCAGCTCCTGTCGAGGCACATGCTGGAGGCAACCAATGGATGTGTCTCTCTCACATCGATGTTTTTTTCTCTCTATCTCTCCCCCTCCCTTCCACTCTCTCTATAAATCAATGGGAAAATATCCTTGGATGAGGATTAACAATGAAAAATAAATTAAATAAAATAAAAATATTTTTAGTTAGAGGCTGATGACTGCCAAAGTCTATCTGCATCTAGACCTATCTCCTGAACTCTACACTATGTCCAACTGCCTACTTACTGTTTCCCTTACAAGTTTCTACCATTCAGCCTTTACTTGACCAGAGAAGAACGGTTGATTCTTGGCCCTGCCACCCTGAGCTTCTGTCTGCTTAACTTCCCACTAACTCTGTTGAATATCACCATCCTCCCCATAGTGGGTTAGAATCCAAACCCCTGAGGTTCCTGTCTTTCCCTCACACTCCACAGCCAGTCCATCAGGAAGCCTGTCACCTCGCCCTCTATGCCCAGAATCTGACATCTGACCCCTTCTCAACATGGTACTGTTAGAACCAAGTCTAAGCCTCCACTTTCTCCAGGACTCTCTGCCTTCATTCTTCCCCCTTAAGTCCATTCTCCATACAACAGACAGAAATATAAACCAGATCACATCCTTCCTGCTGGCTGAGCTGCAGACTGTGGCTGCACGGAGTTCCGTGTGCGCTGCAGTCTCATTTTCCTCTGCACCCTGCAAGCCCCACCCCATCCCCAGCTGCCTTTCTGTCCCTTGACCACCTAAGCTCTTTCCCACCCCAGCCTCTGCATTTGCTCTCCCTTCTTTATCACAGCTTCGCTAGGCTGCCTCCTTATCCAGGTCTTCACGCCTGTCACTCTCACATAACCCTCTTTTCTCCAGCCTGTTTATCACCGTCTCAGATTAGTCATTTGTTTACTGTCCGCCTCCCCTGAATACAATGAAAACAGACCTCCTGTGCCGTAAACAGTGTCTGTACATAGAAGGTGCACAATAAATACACATTAACTGGCAATCTATATTTTACTTAATGTCATCAACTGTCTGCCAAGTTCAAGGCCTAAAATGACCATTTTGACTCATCAAATCTATCATCAAGTCCTGTTGATGCTATCTCTCAAATATCTTCCAAATCTGCTTCCTCATACTCCAACTAGGTCCTCATCTGTTCGCCAAACTGTTGTTAGACAAGCAGTTTCGTACCCAAACCTAGCAAGTTGTGTTACTTCTGACCCCCCAAATGTATTGAAATCTGCAGAATAAAGCTTAACCCTAAAACCCTGTTCAAATGGCACCTCCTTTGTGAGCTCTTTTCCCTGCTCCCTCAGCCAGAGATGACTGACTACAAGGTCCTGTTACCGCTTGCTCGTGCTGTCTGGAAGGTGGAGAGTACACCTTTATTAGCTCATAGCCTCAGCCACGAAGGAACTGTTCCGCCTGTGGTGTGACACAGTCCCTGCCAATGATTTCTGGGTGGATAAATGAACAAATAAGTGGCCCCCTGCAAGTGCTGTCTTATGAGCAGATCTCTTCCTTAAATTCTGTTTCCACCTTCTATTTTAAACACACAATTGTTTTTTCCTCTCTGTAAACAATAATTATATTTCTTAGGCGTTACCCATTTAAAAAATCTGTTGATTTACACTATTTTGGGTACTCTTACAACACCAGCAAGGAAAAGTGTAATGATTTCAGTTAGTTTTTTTTTTTTAAAGATATACATCTGATTAAGAAGTGATTCTTGTACCTAGCAGGAAAGATTCTCATTGTTTTAATTTTTAATGGCTATACAAGAAATGTTGAAATATTATTTAGTATGAGAACATATGTGGTAAATTAGTATGGATTCTGTAAGGCTTAAAACTAACACTCTTAGTTGTCAAAATAGAACTCATTTTTTCTAAGGACCCTTTGAAGGTGGCTTTTAGTTTAACAAAATAAGGTTTTTGGAGAATTCAGATACACATGTAGATTGCTTACTATTTTCAGGGAATTGTTAGACATGGGGTGGAGAGGACATAGAGATATATAAGGCTCTGTGACTCCCACTTATGGAAGCAGACATTTTCTATCTATGGATAATTAGAAAACTCTACAAGTCACTATAATATAATGTGGAATAAAATAACTGATATTTCAAAGGAGGAAGAGATATCATTACTGAGAGTGAAGAAAGGCTTCAAGCATGATGTATTTTGAATCATGACAATTTTTTATTATTTATACAATCAATTTTTATATTACTAAGATAGATTTTTGTGAAATAAAATTCTTCATTAAGAACATTTGAAAAACACAGAAGCAAATCATGGTATGTAACTTCCTCTTCGATGACAGATAATAAAGGGTTAAAGAAATATAATGTGTCTGCGCTACACTGTAGTTTTTTTTAATGGAAGTTAAAATATTTTGTTAAGTAGTCTGTGATATTTTCCCTTACACTTTGCAGACCAGGTATACTTCAAAACTGTGTTCCCTCTCCAAGTACAGCTCTCTCACCGACATCATGGAAATTCTAACATCTAGGTGGAATATAATTTGAAAAAAGGAGATCTAGTTTAGGCATCAAATACGTTAATTTTTACAGAGTTGAATTATGAGATATTTTAATACCTTTACACCAAAGACTATGAAAAGCAGCATATTTATTTGCATTGGGTACTGAGTGGGACTTTTTACTTTGTGAAACTAAAAATAGTGCAGCTTTCATTCCAGAAAATTATTTCTCAGTTTGTCTCTTCTTCACTCCCCCTTGCAGTTTTTCTCAATGATGACTTAAATTAGTTACTACTGTTTTTGCTTTAGTGTTCCCTATATGATCCCAAAGTATTACCATCTAAAATAGGATAACGTAGGGAAACACTGAACTAATTTAGTCATCACATACAGTTTCTCTCAAATTGTGCTTTAGTCTGCATTTTAAGAGCCATTGGTAATTTTGAACAGAATTCACCATATTTTGGGTGTATAGCCAGTGTAAGCTCCTGCAATCCCGTGTTTGGGCTTACTAAAATTAGTCATTAGACTCTAGTACTAGTACTTGGAGGAAAAAAGTTATAATTTGGGACTAATTATGCAATCGGAGGACGAGCCACCTCGTTCTGTTTTTGTTTGTTTTTTCTTATTGCCTTTCTGGGTGAATGTTGGGAGTGAGTTGTGATGGCACTGTAGCTACTTAGTGCCTCTGCTAGTCTGGGCGCCTGTGACGTGGGGCTCCAGGGGGACAAACCCACACATTCACGGGAGGTCCGCTTTCAGTCTGTGCCATTGTGACTCATCTCCTCAGGGAATAAACATTACAAGTAAGCAAGTCATTAGTCATTCTTTTCTCATCTAAAGTGTGTTTTATATTGTGAATACGAGAACCATATTAGCTACTAATTTACTAGTGGACCTGTTCATGTTTGGTTTTGTAGGTGTATTTTGAGAGCTACGAATATGTAAATTTCAGGTTTTTAATATAATTATATCCAATATTGATGACTACTATTTTAACATATACTTTTACTTATTTTTAATTTTTCCCCTTTTAATTGAATTTACTGGTGTGACAGTGGTTAACAAAATTATATAGGTTTGAGGTGCACAGTTCTACAAAACATCTTAACACATACTTTTAGATTGTATTTGTTGAACTTAAATTTCTTTTACTTGCACTACTAAAATTATTTCTTAATTTGCACTTATTTTTAGTCTCCAAGACTGAGAAATATGTTTATTTATTTAGTTCTCTGGCCTAAAATAGCAAAATACAAAAACAAGCCAATAAAAATCTCCCCACAAAACCACAATTCCATTTGTATATTTGTCTTGAGTGACAACTAATTCACATATGCATATGGAGCCATGTATAAAATAATAACTAACAGATGGTAGAGCTGCAAAGTAGGATTTATAAAGATTATTATCAGCTGGTCGTATTGAGATCCTCTTGTGGTTATACTGACAGAAGACACAAAAATTACTTATAAGAATAAACTGTGACACTAATATCCCCCCAACTTCTGTTAACCAAAGTAGTTTATTGCATATTTAATATAATTTCTTAATGAAGACCTAAAACAGTCTTACAGCCAATATGTACTAGGAAATTTAATAGACAGCAGTTACAAAAACGGTAGTTAAGGTAGTAGCAACAACAGCAAAATATTTGCTAAAATTAAGTGCATAATATTAGAATCCCTGGAAAATTAAATAAGCATTTTGGGTACTTGTTTATTGTCATTTCAACCACACTTCTCAATCTAGTACATAGTATTTGATATGTTTTATTTGTGTATTTGTGAATAGTTCAGTTACATGTGGAATTCATAGTTCAGTAATTTAGGGAAAAGTTGATTTAGAAAAAAAGGTATGGAATGTACATATTAGTGAAACATTCATTTTTCCTCTAATGTGTTTTCATACTTCTTTTATGTCTTTTAACAGAGCCTTCAGACCCTAGAGGGCCTAATTTCCTTGTTGCTTTTATTTCAGATAGTCATTCAAATGCATGAAAATATCCATGAGCTTTGTGAGTGCCAGATGATGTAGACTTTGGTTGCCACTCCTTTAAAAGGGGAGTAAGATTCTCTCAGTTAAAACTGAGTTCTGTGTGGAAAAGAATTGGGGTTGCATATAGGTAAAGAGATTGGGGGGAGTGATTTTCAAGAATAGTATTAATAGCAAACATTCATCTACTGGATGCTAGGATTTTGATTTTTAAGAATTTTTCAGTATAACATGGTATATAAGTTTATGAAATTAAAGTTTAGGGGCTATAACGATGATTATGAAACTGATTATTCTCATAATATATCATAGTCCAAATACAAGTATAATGGGTATTGATATTGAAGGCAATTTAAAATGGTACAACCCCTTTTGGAAAGCATTTTGGCAGTAAGTATCAAGAACCATAAAGATGTTAATATACTTTGACAGTAATTCCATTTTTAGGATTCTGTTCTAAGAAAATAATCTTTTAAATCCACAAGAAGTTATATGTGCAGAAAGATCGCGATCCACTCAATGGAATATTTTTCACTTTCATAAGTGAGTTATATTTTTCAATAAAATGTAGACTCTTGGTTTCATAATTTTAATTAAAAATATAAGGTACACAATTACATATACAGTATAATTGCTGCTATGTGAAAACTGCAGAAAAAGATGGTGTAATACATGAAAACATTAAGCGTAGTTGCCTTTGGGATGATAGATAGGTAAGTTAAATCATTCTTTCCAATGTTCTGATTTCCAATTAGTCTATAATGAGTGTATCCTATATTTTAAATGACAGTGAGGTTGGTGTGAGGAAGCAACATATTCACTCAAGGGAAGTTTTGCTTAATAGAAGAACTATTTTATAAGGCACTAATACAGTGGAGTAATCTATTGAAGATGATCTTTAGGAGATATGTTGGTACTTTCCTGCCTTGGTTCATTTAGGCTTCAAATTCCTTAATTAGTTGATCATAGAGCATCATATCTGATCACAATTTGTCAAAATATCTGCTCTCTCACCCAGGGGACTTTTCAGCAAGAAGAAGGGTAAGGTGATTTGGAGGTTATTTTTCCCCTCCCATTGGAAGTCACATGGCCCAAACTTTTCTCTTGATCAACCTGTCAATGTCATTATATCAGTTAGTCATATTCCCCTCTACCCCCGCCCCCAGAAAAGGTGTGGGCTACTGGTTTGAACATGTATTTGTCTAAAAATCTTGCTTTTTCCTTTATATCTATGATGCTGAGACTCTGTTTGAAGATATTAATTTCTCCCATTATAATAGTTTATGAGAATATAATTTTGTCAGACGATTGTGAGGTTCTTTGTTTTTCTTAATATAATACCCTTTCAAATTGCTGATTTACTGGAAGGTGAAGTTGGATTATTATCCTTCTTATGTTAATTAAATGGTAAGTTTAATTTTTTGATGTGTTTATCACCCAATGCATGATACCTTTTAGGAAGAAGATTTTGTAAAGTGCCTTTCTCCCAACTTTATTTTCATTTGAATTACTAGGCCAGATGATGTAGTAGAGAGTATATTTTTGCTGGATTCCTCTGCTCACCAAGTGTCTGATCTAGACCAAGTTGCTAAGCTTCTCTTCAACTTCAATTCTTAGTCAGTGAAGTAGGTTGGTTAGATGCAGTGTCTGAGACCTTTTCCTCCCAGGAGTCCTGGCTCCTTAACTCTTTGAACAGTGATTTGGGATTTTGCCACCAAATGCCAACCTTCATACTACTGCTTTGATGGGCTATAACGGAAAAAGCAGAGAGGGGGATCTGCTACATAATGAAGATTTGGGGCATTGATTAATGGACCTTTCATGCTTGTTAGGGAGGACTTGTCTAGTGGTCCTTATAGGTGAAGTGTCAGCCTGCCAAAACCACTCCCAAGATCTTTGCTCTTGCTTACAAAGTCTGTCTTTGGAAATGATAAATTTGGCCACTTTAAATCTATAAATTCTTGACTTTTATATTTGACAATCAGATTAGCATAGGTTGTTGTTGACTGCTTAAAACATTGGCAAGATGAATTAACTTGAGGGAAGCTTATTGGAGTTTGTTAATATCTTTTCTGTAACTTCAATTTGTATGATTTTGTTACCACTACATCGTTGTCCTAATTTCAGTTTTGCTGGAAAAAAATATATAATTGAAAGGTCATAATTCTGGTATTTTTCTGGCTTCCATTGGGGTTAACTAGCACAGTGAAACATAATGTTCATTCATTCCAGTCTGTGAGGCCAAAATATGTGAGGTGTATGAGAGCTGCCCCTGTTCCCATCCAAAATGCACATATGGTGTGGGTAAGCCAGTAATGTGAGTTTTACGCAATGTTTCTTGCTCGTGTACACAGTCTGTTGCTCAGCACCAATTATTTCTTGCCAGAAACCTGCTAACCTGCTGCTCTGCAGCTCTGCTTGATGAAGCTAGGTAGCGTAAAGTCACCACGATGATATTTATTTAACTTTAGCAATCCGAGTTTGTTGAAGTTATATCACTTTCACCGCCTACCTCATCTGTTGATTCATTGCAATTGATTGCAATTAGAATCAGAACTGGAACCTTGTTACTCCTTCATGGAGCTACATCAGACCTAATGTGTGTGTTTATTCTATATGTTTAGGAGGAACCGTAATGTGGAAATACTAGCTTCTTGCTTCACAAATTTAGTGTTCTAGCTCCAATTTAGAAACCATTATTTGAAAAACCATATGGAATATTCTGTTTATGTTTTGGTAGTCATTTCCTTGTCATATTTCCAGCTTTCACTTTTGTCATTTTAAAAACCACAAACCCAGCAGGGTGAGAGGTCCATGTTGGGAGAACAACTGTTCCCTATTTCCCACAGCCATCTTTTTCTAATCCCCTGTTTTTTAATTAGTAGCAAATGGTCCTTATTTTTTCCTCCTTTGGATCATGTTACCAGCCCTAACTTCTTGCGACTATAGAGAGTTTAAAATTAAAGCACAATCACGTTTATGTTGTCTTCACACAACCAGATATTCTTTTCGAAGGATAAATTTCATCTGACTCTATGCAGTGCAAAAGCAGCGTGCAGTTGGGTTTGGACTGAGAGGCATTTGCTGAATATTCCACTTTGTACCTTACTGAGGACCCTTTTTGTGAATATGCTCAATGGAGTACACCAATGTGAATACACAGAAAAAAAATTATACTTCAGTTAAGCTCAGTTGAATTGACATAGATTTTACATTTCTTTCCAGAGCTAGCAGGCCCCATTCCTCCTGCTAGCTCTGTTTTTTGTTCGCTTTTTTTATGGATTTCTGTGTTCTTCTTACCCTGTTCAATAATTGGCATTAATTTCCACCCATTCAAGGACTGTTTAATATCCACTTTGGGGATGTCATATTCTTAGAAACATGCCTTTTACACGTTGCCTTTTAAATTAGTTAAGAACTCATTATGGGTGTGAATTCATAAATTTTGTCTAACAGCAGTTATATAGTAGAACATGTATGTACTAGAACTTCCTAATGTAAAAGCTAAAAGCCATGGTCTTTATTAAGTAATAGCAACCCACGTTTCCCCTGCCTTTTTATGCCACTAGGAGAAAGAGAAAAGACGGGCATATACTATACCTAAGAGCACAGTGTAGTGGACTGAAGTACCATTTACATAATAACCAAAAGCCCCTGCAGACGTCTCAGAATCTCTGAACTGCAAAGAGTCAGTAAACTGTTGCATAAGCCCACTTAAGTTGGTTTCAGTTGGAGAATAATTGAAGGACATTCTGTGTTTGTTCATCTCAGTATTCTGGGATTTATTACTGGATGAAGCCAGCCCAGCAGAGAGCTGTATCTCTCGATCTCATTGTCTTCCTCCTGCACAGATTGCCTTCCCTGAACTGTTTTCAGCTTGATTGAGTAACGCTGTGAGAAACTATTGTGTGGAATACACTGTGACATTTATTATGAATTTTTACCAAGACATCGTCTACTCCATTACATAGTTTCTCCTGTGTGAAGTCCTAGTTAGGTCTTCTGATTTCATATTGCCTTTATACTCACAGAAAATATTTTTGTCTCTACTGAAGTGATAATATTCTTTTTCTTATGGCCATTGTGAATGTCTATCAAATCATTTTTTTCAATTTCCTCTGGCAGGAGGATGCTCAGACCTAAATTTTACTAAATAATTACTAAATTAGCTCTATTTTAGTAATTATTTGGACCCTATAAACTATGTATCTGCATACTTTATTTTCCTCTTATCATGTACCATTCCCATTTTATTGCAAAAAGACATGCATTTTTTCCCCATATTTTTCCTGACAAGATTTTTAAATTTATTGTGAATTGTCTTGTTAGCTGCTTCATATTCACTGTGTAGAGGAAAGCGATTCACTGTGTAGAGGAGTTAAAATGTTTACATACTTATGTAGTACTTACATAAAATAAGTCTATACTTAAAATGTGCTTTTTAATTTAAGGGATAAATAATTTTTTCCCCTCTTTCTTTAAAAAAGTCACCTTTGATAAAATTATACATAAGTTTTTAATTGTGAGAATATGTGACCTTGGGCACCTTACCCCACCTCTTTCTCCCGTACCTCGGGCTCACACACTGACCTCCCATCTAGTGTGCCTTCTTCAGGGTCCTTGTTGACTGGAGGGCAGGGTGGAAGGGGCTTCCTTTCCAAACCCTTGCCCTGCCCAGCTGCTGTCAGGCAGCGAGCAGCACCTCAGGTGTGTCTGTACCTCACACCACCAGCCACATCAACCACTTCAAGGGCTCCTCCTACACCACTTGTCATTTTCATGCTCTCGATATACTTTTTAGAGGGTTTACCTGTTGGATCTTAGACATCAGTGTGGAGGCCCTAAGTTAGAGAGACATGGTCCTGGGAGTAATGAGTCCTCACACGAGTGAATTCACAGAACCCTGCAGTAGCATGGATGGCGGCCAGAACGTGAACTTGGTCAGCAGACAGACTCAGGGTTCGGATCTTGGCTTTGCCAGGTACCTTTGGTGCCTTTGATAAAGTTCTCAGCCTCTTCATGTCTTTTTGCAATAAAATGGGAATGGTACTAACCTGTAAGAATTAAATGAGCCAGTATGTAATATTTATGTCAATATACATAATAGTGCCTGACATATACTGGACAGTCAATAAGTGTTAGTGTGTGTTTTTTAAATTGGAAGGAAATTATGATTGATGGCTTGGAAGTCATGCCAAAGTACAGTTGAAGGGATTAAATCAGTTAGGAATTATGCTCAGATGAGAGTTACTGAGACCTGTCAGGCAGAGGGTTCAATTTAGGGCTTTCTTTTTCCCAGGTGCTGAGAGAGAAGGAAAGAAAAATTTTTTTCTTTTAAATGTTGTATATTCAGATTTGAGGATTAAATACTGGCACCTCTCTGTCACTTATTTTCTATTAGTGATCATTCCTGCTCAGCTCTTTAAAATGGTTTGTTGGGTTTCACTTTAGCATGGAGCCCTTAAGCTGTCTTTTGTCGTGTCATTAAGGGCCAAAGAGCTTACTAGCTGGAATTTAGTGTGGTTTTGGTACTAATTTGTCTTTAGTTATTCTCTTCTTGATTTTTTGGAACTCTTTTCATGAGGAAACTTATGATTCTTACCAATTGCTCATAAACCAGTTTGGATTTAAGAATTAGATAATTTACTACTTTGGAACACTATTACTCAAATAGCAAGTGGTAAAGATGTGAATATTGCGCTGAATCTTGTGTGAAGTGGCTGATAACTAAATCCTCAGAGGAAAACTAAGACTCCTGAAATTTGAGATAGGATCAGCAGTGTGCCCAGGGAAGACAAGTAGTTTAGTATGTAAATACTTGTTATTAATAAAAGTTAAGCATGACCTTCTTAGGATCCAAGCCCTGTTTTCAGTGGTATAGCTCTTCTTGTGTTTTTACTGTGTTCATTAACACAAGGAACAAGTAACCTCCATAGTGGCTTGGGATTTGTCTCGCAGGAAAATGTTAGGTAGTAATTAAGAACAAGGAGTTTTTAGTTTGTGAAATTCTAATTGTACTGTCTAACATGTACCTCTTGAACACTTGATATGTCACCCGTCTGAATTCAGATGTGCTGTAAATATACACACTGGGTTTCAAAGACTTGGTATTTACAAAAATTATGAAATATCTCAATACTTTTTGTTGGTTACATGTCACCATGAAAATATTCTGGATAGACTACATTAATAAAAAGAATATAAAATTAATTTCACTTTCTTACGATAGCTACCAGAAAATTTAAAATCACATGTGTGGTTCACCTTATATTTTTATTGGACAATGCCGATCTAATAGGTTAAAAAACAGGCACCTCAGTATGCAAACTTTAGTTTTTAACAGTATATTTGAACAGTCAGTCCTTTTGGAGGTCTGGGAAGCCCAGTTCCGCGGCTCCCTTCAAGGGCTACAGGCGGAGTGGCTGTTCTTTGGATTCGCCAACCCTGATTCAGTGGCTGATAATCCTGGGAGGGAAAATGCTGCTTTGTGCTTGTGCCGCCCAAGTGATGGAGCCGCACCTACTGCTTCTCTCATTTCCACCTCTTCCCTGGTGGCTCTTACATGGTTAACAATCAGTTGATACTTATAGTGGCATAAATCTAAATAATTCAGGTTTTCAAAGACTCAATTCATGTTTCCATCTACCATAAATTATGGTGTGTTATAAATTATCATGGCCTTTCTTATTGACAACCCTTGAATAATATTTTGTCACTATATTACAGATAATATTCATAACCAAAAATGAGTTTTTGATTTTGTTCTTTTATACAAAACCTGCCGAATCAGAATCTACATGTTGGAGCTAGGAAGCAAGTATTTATTCATAATCAGCCTCTCTTTCCCAGGGAGGTTTAAGTATTTTTTGTGTGAAAATAAATCATATACAATATATGTGTACTTTATTTTAAATTCTTTAATGTTTGAACTGTTTGACACCAACCTACAGGGTCTGAAAGCACTGAAATAAGTAGAAGGAAGTCACATTATGTTAGGCAGAGAGCGGCAGTTGAATAGACTTAGATAATAATAAAACCTGTAAAGGTCATTTTGTGAAGATAAATGTAATACTTGAATTAGTCATTTACTTTCTCTGAATAAGTGATAAGTTAATCTTGTTCCAAAAAAAAACCCCCAAAATAAAAAACCCTCCCAGGCTGGTAGTTTTCTTTTTAAAGCCTTTCATCTTAGGCAATCTTTTGTATATCATGCAAAGGACCATACAATTAGCATGAAATGAGAGCGCTTTTAAATTTGATGAATAAGGGCTCTCTTTTCTCCAGCTGATATGCATGCAAGGTGGAGGTCTGGATCTCGCCAGCAGACAGGGCATTTGCTATCTACCCTAGAAATAGCTCCCTGTTTATATCTGCGCCTTGATGAGGAGAGAGGTCTGGAAGTAATAAAAGTGAGCTGAAAGTGCATACAAAATAGGTGCAATGCCGTAGTGTGTGTAAATGCTGCAGGTTTGGCCAGTGGTCTTTTCACCTTTGCCCTGGATTCCAAACATGGCCCTCTTGTTTCCGGCAGTTCATTGAGGACATTTTAGTAAGAACTCCATGAACATGAAAAAAATTTTTGGGGCGGGAGAGCTTGTCTTCTCTGTCATTTATCATGAAACTATGCTTTAACATTTTATTTTTCTAAACGCTATCCCTTTAGAAAAGGTCGTGTTGTTTTATGTTTTTGTTGGTTGGCTTGTTTTGCCTCTACAGTGGGGCCTTGACTTACGAGTTTAATTCGTTCCATGATGGAGCTTGTAACTCAAATTACTCGTATGTCAAATCAAAAAGTGAACGAGTGAGACACTGATGTTGTGTTCACTGTGACGTTCGCTGCGCCAACTAGCGGTGGGGTATCTGAAGCTGGCTCGTAACCCGAATTTTAGCTCGCAACTCAAAGCAAAAAATCGGCCGAGAGACGGCTAGTATCTCGAAAAACTCGTTAGTCGGGACACTCGTAAGTCAAGGCCCCACTGTACATTCTTGTGGGCTATGTGTTTTTTAGAAATACTTGTCTTTGAGTTTATAGTACTTAATTGTCAATGAACATTTTTACTCTTTCTGATAGTAGTAATAATATCCTGTCTTATTAATTAGGAGTGCTACCTCACCCCTGTTTTAAACAGGGCACAGTTTAGCCCTCGCCTGTTTGGCTCAGTGGATATAGCATCAGCCTTGGGACTGAAGGGTCTTGGGTTTGATTCCGGTCAAGGCATGTATCTCAGTTTCAGGCTTTTTCCCTGGCTCCAGTGTGGGAGGCAACCAGTCGATGTGTCTTTCTCTTTCTCTCCCCCTCCTTCCACTCTCTCTAAAAATAAAACAAAATAAAATACAAATCAATGGAAAAATATCCACGGGTGATGATTAACACAAAAATAAAAATAATCAGGGGACAGTTTTTAAAAGATGAGATTCCTAATATTGTTGGGAATGTTTTTATAATTTACTGGTCACATATGCTCACATTTTCATACTGTTATGCTTCATAATTCCTTCATTTGTAGCTAAAACATTTCCTATTACATACAAGAAATCAAAATTCCATAAATAGGTTAAATAGGTGATTAATTAAGCCAACTTTTTCCCCTTAGGGGTACCACTATAACTAGGTCTGCCAGATTTAGCAAAAAAAAAAAAAATACTGGATGCCCAGTTAAAATTGAACTTCAAATAAACAGCAGATAATTTTTTAGTGTAAGTTTGTCCCATGTAATATCTGGGTCATATTTAGACTTAAAAATAATCTATATTGGATCTGGCAAACATGACCATAAGTCGGCTCTCTTATGAGCTTAAAGAACTCCCGAGTCAGGTAAATTCTATTCTTGGCCCTCCTGCACTTGCTGTTTGCTGGTCATCCTACCCCAGCCCAGCATCAGAGATATTGTAACACAGGTGCAATTACTTGAAGCTCAAGTGCTTCAAGTATGTGTCCTCATTTACCCCCATATTTCGGGGGAGATGGGAAGAGGCACACTATTCTCATCTCACCTACTTCTTTTTTTAAAAAAAAGAAAATGCTCTCTCATAAAGCAGCAATACTGATTCTGGAAGCTACGAGGACACCTGTGGCAGAGTTGGGATTCTGTTTCTCACCCACCTCTACTTTTGGTTCATTTAGTATGAAATCTCTAGCAGCATAATTACAGATTAAAGATCTTTAAAAAAGGGAAGTCAGAGAGAAGGTGCACTTCCTGTGTGCTTTGTAATTGTGGGGGGCAGGTAGCTGAAAGTGACTTCCCTAATGAACACTGCTCTCCAGGTGAAAGATTGTCATTTCCCTTCCCTCTCTCGGCCAGGTCGCTGCCTGTTGTGATATTGGCTGGCCCAGCAGTTGCCTGTGATGCTATCTTTGGGCCCTGTAGCTGCATGTCAGGAGATAGAGGCTCTTAAGGGAATATGTATTGTTGTTTTTTAGTGAATTTATTGGGGTTACATCCTATATAATAAAAGCCTAATATGCTAAGTGCCTGGTCATCCGGTCTTCTCTTCAACCAATCAAAGTGTAATATGCTAATGGTATGGTAAGGCCACTCAACTGCTCACTATGACGTGCACTGACCACCAGGGGCAGACAGTCGACCGGTCAACCAGTCTATGATGTGCACTGACCACCAGGGGGCAGACACTGCGACCGATAGGTTAGCTTGCTGCTGGGGTCCAGCTGATGGGGACTGAGTGAGATGGGCTGGACATGCCCTGGAACCCTCCTGTGGTCCCTCACGGCTGGCCAATCTCCCACTTCCCTCCCAGCCCCAACCATGCACCAGTGGGGTCCCTCAGCCTGGCCTGTGCCCTCTCCCAATCTGGGACCCCACAGGGGATGCTGGAAAGCCAGTTTTGCCTGATCCCACAGGCCAGGCCAAGGGACCCCACTGGTGCACGAATTCACCATACTGGTAATCACCATACTGTTGTATGTCATTTTGCTTTGTTTTGTTTAATCCCTTCACCTTTTTCACCCAGCTCTCCTTACCCCTCCCTTCTGACAACTGTGAGTCTGTTTCTATTTTGTTTGTTAGTTTATTCCATTCATTAGACTTTACACATAAGCAAAATCACATGGCACCTCTCCCCCCGACTGGTCCACCCCATCCAGCACAATCCTCTCCAGGTCCATCCATGCTGCCATCAAAGGCAAGGTCTCCCTCCTGTCCACAGCCCAGCCACATTCCATTGTGTGGGTTACAACATGGCTGCTGTATCTCCAACCTCAGGAGAAGACTTTAAATAACTTTTCTAAATGCTCTATCCAGCTTTCACTTACATCTCATCGGCTACCTCTAGCAACAAGGATGGCTGGGAAATGCTCTCAGGGAGGCTCATGGCCACACACACAGCTATAACTAAGGGACAAGGGAAAAGCCCAGTGATGTGCAATGTGTAATCTTACAACAATTCAAGTTAGGGCAAATAATTGTTCTCTTTTTGCACTTATAATTCAAATAAAAAAATATTTAGAACTAAAAGTTAATTTACATTTGTTAACATTACAATAGGATTTCCTTTAAGATGCAATTATTTTAATGAGATATAAGGTCTTATAAGACTATTCAGAAAATATTTATAGCATTCCCACTGTTTCCATAATGATGTACTCAGTGCCAATGAGATGAATGAATTCTTTTTACCCTCAAGTGTGTCATCAGTCTAGTAGTTCAGGACAAAAAGACACATGAAAACTCAGGTCGATGCTTTGCTCTCACATGGATGTTTCTCTCTCCCCCTCTCCCTTCTCTCTCTCAAATCAATTAAAACATTTGTTAAGTGGTAGAACAAGAGTTCCTTTGCCATTTACCACTGCCATCTTTTTTTCGGGGGAAAACCTATAAAAACCTGTTATCAAGTTCATAATATTTTCACTTGAATTCTTCCTTTGAGTTTCCATCCCAGTGTTTTAGGAACCAAAGGGGTTTTTGATAGTTGCTGGTTGGTTAATTAAGGATAAATGAGGTTAGAAGCCTGGTTCCCAGATCTCTGGTGTTCTGGATCTGACATGAAGTAATAACAAATATTATTTATTTCTCTTCTCCTATGCTTAGGTACTGTGCTAAGTGCAGTGTATGCACATATATCATTCAGCTTTTCCCACTCAGAAACATGAAATGACTTCTCCAGGTCACTTAGCTAACATGTGGCTCAAACCTGACTTCAGATGTACTGGACTCAATCAGACACTTAACTGCCAAGTCACTGAGTCAGAATCGGGGCCACAGCTCTGCCTAGGGCTTCCCAGAGCCCCTGGTTCTGAGCTCACAGCAGTTAGGTCTACCCCCAGGGACCCCTCCCGCTGACCTCTGTGTGTACACACACAGGCTCACACGTGCAAGGCTGAGGGCTTGCCACTAAGGCTTTGATCTAGGAAGGAAAGGATATAGCCCCTGACCTGTCTTGCCCTCCACCCTGCCTTCCTTCTAGCCCATGAAGCCTCCCTGAACCCTCGCCTCCCAGGGCTCCTCCTCCTCCTGCTCCGCCCTTGCACAATCCGTGGTACCGACCCTCACTCTGCAGGCATCACGACCAGCCTAGAGGGAATTGTGACTAGAAGTCAATTGGTCCGGATCATCTGGGAGCTGAATATCAAATCTAAAAGCTTGACCTCTATTTTGCATGTGTTAGGAGGTCACTGACAATATTTTTAATTAGGATAGATAAAAATCAGTGGTTTTCCTTCAAAACACAGAGGTGGACCACTATTGTAAAGGGTAACATTCTAATTGTATTATATTGACCATACAGTCATGCCACTTTCTACGGAGACCTAAGAGCATGGCAGTGTCTCCCAAACATTTTCCTGTTCTATCTATAGCAATTTTTAGCAACAGCACTAATGAGGACTTGGCTTTGGTGGAGCAGCAAGCAGTTTTTCATAGCAACACACTGGGTGATAAGAGTAAATTTTTTGGGATATACAGTTTTCCTGATGACATTTTAAAATTGTCATTTAATGAACAGCAGAAATTCCCTACACACCTGTGTTTAACAGTCAGATACTAACAGCAATCACTGTCCACAGCTTTGGGGAACAGGCGATGTCTATTTGACTTTAATTTTTAAATGTGTTCATTCAGCAAGTAGTTTTTAAGCATTTACTTTTGATCATAGTTTTGCATTATCCCCGGCCATGTGGGAGGAGGATGCGAAGACACTTAGAGAGTGCAAATCATATCCATCTCTGGAAACAGAATTAAAGCTCCCTTTCTTTTTTATAAATGTAAATAAGGAGAAAAGGAAAATGCTGAAACCTGAGCTAGAAACATAACCAGTCTCATACCATGGTTGACAGCACATTCCATTTTTATTTTAAAGATTTTTAAGAACAATATTGCATACTTTTCACTGGTGGAAAATAGTACGACACACAGGTATATGTTAATTTTATTGACATTGGCCCTAATAAAACGGTAGAAAAACATGCCATATCCACCCTCTGGGTATCCACGGTCAGGTAGATTTAGGGGCTCCAGTCATGCTTGACTCATCTTTTCCTGACATTTAATTATTCACCGAGTCCTGTCAGAATCTCTTGTTTGTCCTTTCCTTTACCTCTGCTATGGCAGGGCCAGCGATGAGCCCTTATCATCCCTCATCTGATTTATGACAGAGCTTCCGGAGATCTTTCTTCCTCCTGACTTTTGCCTTCCTGGTCCATTCTTTACATGGTGTCAAGGGTTTATACTTAGAAGAAGAAAAAAGGAAGAAAAAGTTGTATTCCCACTTTCCCCTCCCCCCTCAAACATCTTGTGTTACCTGTACTTTAGCATGGCATTTGCCAGTGGGGCTGGAGTTCTTGCCAGGCCCGTCTAGGACTGCATTCCAGCTTGTACTTGGGGCTCGAATCTACCTCCACTTCCCAAACCTGCCTCCTGTATTGAGTGTGGAATGCCCTTTCTGCAGCAGCCAGGATGGGGCTCAGCCCTGACCTTCAAGCCCAGCCCGGAAGTGACTTTTCCCCCACCTCCCCCGACTGGGGCGGAAGTCAGTTCTCCGTTTTAGGCCCTCCAACACTATATTGATTTTTACCTCTAGTAGGCATTCTTAAAAACTTAGTTCTATATTCCAGTATCTCATTCTCTCTCTTTCCCCACTTTCTTTCTTTTGTAAGATGTGTGTCTGTCTTTTATTGCTCTGGGTGATCAGTAACTTTGAGCCAACTTTGAAGTGTAGAAACAGTCATACTGATTCTTAGTTCCAGCATATTTGGTTTCTGTTTTCCTTGTCCCTGACTTTCTCTATTCTTCTATTGGATATTGCTTCAAAACCCTGGTAGGAAGAGCTTTGGTAGGGTTTGGGTGATGATGAGGAAATGCATAGACCTGCGTCTGTGAAAGCAGGCACTGTCTTGCTCACCTTGGTGTTCCAGCATGTGTCTTCATGGAAAAGGGAATTGAATCGAGGGAGCATTTTCATCTCTCCACATCTTTATAAATATCTGCATAGAGAATTTATCATCAGTTCTGATAAATAAGAAAATCATCCAAACATTTCTGGTGTGGATACGAGAACATTTGCTTTAATTATTAAAAATAAATAAATCAGTCTTTGAAACGTGTATTTTTTTGTTGTTAGAAATGAACCCTCATATTTCATTCTTAAAGAAGGTATTAAGGTTACACGAGTACTAATGACATAGTACGTGTGTATTTATAAGGAATTTATTTGTGTTAAGTTAGCTATTCTGGGCTGGTATAAATTGGATGCTCCTGACTGGCGATTTGAATTGAGGTAACATTACTTTTACTACATTTCAGTCCCTTACCTCGTGCCCTATGTCCTCTTCTCAGAGCTGCTGTAGCCAGAACATCCCAAGCACCCATCTCTTACAGAGACTTCTTCTTCTTACATATTTTTGAAAGAACCAATCATTGGGGATGCATTTTGTGTAAGTCAAGGCCTGAGCTGTTGAAATGGAGGCAGGTTCTGGGAAGAGTGGTTGGTTTTGCTAGGGTTGTAGTGACCTGTACTTTTTTAAAATGATCTGAAATATTTGATCATAAAATTAAACCAAGGACCAAAATGTTCTACTTGTTAGCGCCATCCTTGATGCACTGTATGTTTCTTTGAATGAAAGAAGTCAAGGTAGTCTCTGAATCCCAGGCCAGTTTTGACTCTTTGGAAATTTTGATGACTGAGTTTTGCATTGGTTTTAGGCTCATTTTCGCTGATTCCGTGAACCAGACTCCCCACTGAACCTCCCTGGTGACCGGGGCCAGTGTACAGAGCTGGGGGCTGGGAGCTTCAGTTCCCTCAGTGGCTTTCCACAGTTACCTAACTTGCCTGTATTTCCTCATTGACACCGTTGGGATAATCGCTTTTCATACCGTGTAGGAGTATTGTGAGATTAATTAATGTTTGTGAAGTGTTTTTAGGATCACGATGAAAGGTATTTATTAATTTGTAAGCATGTGGTATTATTATAATTATTAGTAGTAATAGGGATGGTTGTTTAATGCAAATTGTCATCTAAGTGGAGTGTCATATTTTCAAAGGACAGTCTCTTTCTTTGTGGCCAGATGTGGATACAATTAACCCTTTACCCTTTATTTTGAAGATACAATTAGCCAATTGTATGTGCAATTAGATGTGTGTGCAGTTTTGCCAGAACAACTAATTACAGCCTTGGTGAAAGTCCCTTTGAAAACGCTGGCCCTTTGAATCTGGACTGGCCCTGTCTCTGTAATAAGCAATTTGTGCTGAACATGTTTGGGGGCCATGGAGTCTCCTGAATATTGAAGAACTGCTTTTGCAGTTACTGGAAGATTTTACTTTTTTGAAGCCATAGCTTTGTATTTTTGCCATCAAGCCTAAAAAAGCCTTTCACATAGTTCTGGTTTCAAAGGTTTTATTGATTTTTCTTAATCTTGACATTCAGCTGAAAGATTTTCCACAGACTGCATTTTGTGAAACAGGTTTTTCTTTTGTAATTTTTTTCTTCTCCCTTGAAAACTCCATTTCCTTTCTGTCTCTGATCCAAACATATCATCTCATGTTCCCCTTAGTCAATAGTGAGTAAGGAACAGATTAGCACTGATCCTCCCTTCCCAGATATGGCCCCATGACACCATTTTACAGGGGACTTTTAATCACCATAATGTAAACTCTATTTATACAGAAGAGTAGGAAGAACACTGAAGAGGCCGGGAAGATACGGTTATATCCGTTTGTCTCCACTGATATCCTGTTATGAAGTGAAAGGGAAATGTTCATGGCTTTTAATGGTCAAGTTTAAAAACAGCCTGGTTTAAGACATCTCCACTCTTTAACACTCCGGGGCACTGATAATCCCTGAACTTGACTTTGTGTGAGGCACCATCCCTCCACCATGGGCGACTGCGAGATGAGCAAAGCACACTTGTCACCTTCTAGGAGCTTGGAATACGTGTTGAAGATAAGAAAGGGGCTCAGGTCTGCAGGCTGCATTCAGTACTGTGCACACTGGGTGAGGATAACAGGATCAGGGGCAACAGCTGGAGCTTCTTATGAGCCCCACTGGAGACAGGACCAGAAGGATAGGTCAACTTTTGATAGACAAGAGGGAACGTTTCTGTGTGAGTCAAGGCCTGAGCTTCTGAAACAGAGGCAGGTTCTGGGAAGAGTGGTTTTGCTAGAGTTGGAGTGACCTTGAAAAGGAAGTGCCAGGAGATAAGACTGGAAAGGCAGCTTGGAGCCACACTGTGGAGGGCTCTGACACGCAGGTGGAAGAGTGCAACATGAAGCCAGTACAGGGTTTTGAAAGCATGATATGACGGGAGCCAGGCTTTAAAATGAAGCCGGCCCCAGCATGGCAATCAAGTGCAGTGGGGACAGACCAGAGCTGTTTCTGGCCTGTTAGCATTGGGAGTGAGAGTTCTTATACACATGAGGCATCCTGCGGAGTTAGTATTTTTGATATTGGCACTGTCCTGATATAGAGGTGAAGGACAGGAAGGAGCTGGGTCAAGGTGACTGGGAAGATAGAGAGATGTACTTTTTACTGAAATAGGGATGTCCAGGGAGGGGGCAGGTGTAAGAGAACTAACTGTTGGGAATTACCATCTCATGGCATGTTCATGTGCCTAGACCAGTGGTTCTCAACCTTCTGGCCCTTTAAATACAGTTCCTCATGTTGTGACCCAACCATAAAATTATTTTTGTTGCTACTTCATAACTGTAATGTTGCTACTGTTATGAATCGTAATGTAAATATCTGATATGCAGGATGGTCTTAGTCGACCCCTGTGAAAGGGTCGTTTGACCGCCAAAGGGGTCGCGACCCACAGGTTGAGAACCGCTGGTCTAGACAAAGAACACCAGATAGATTGATTCTGTAAGTCCAATGTAATGTTTCCAATAAGAGGAGTGGAAAAGAATTACATCTTCTCTCAACAACATCAACTTACATTGCAGGGACATATGAAACAATATAAAGAGAAAGCTTGAAGGAATTAAATACCTTTCTTGGAGCCTGTTAATCTTTACAGTATGGAAAACTAATTGGAAAGGTATACATATATGCTGACTGTCCAAAACACAGCTCTTAGAAGTATCTTTGTAATTACTTTTTCAAGTTTCTATTTGAAACAGTTGAAATGAAGAAGCCAGAGCAAAACGGTGTTTGCCTATCTCATCATAGGAAAGTCTGTTCTCCATCTCCTTCTGTCAAACATTGGTTTCCAAGGAGATTCTATGGATAATTTATCATGCCATCAGCCTCAAGAATGTGGAGCTCTACCCAAGTGTCCCTAGATAACCTGATATGATTCTGTCATCTGTAAATTTCCTATCCTCTTTCCAGCCTGTACCATATGTGTCAATAATTTATTGTTGAACAATAAATCCCATGAGTCAGGGTGATATTACCAATTATTAAACCTTCATTTGTAAAATGAAAAGTCTGTAATCTGTGTGGTAATGCTTTATGCA
Organism: Myotis brandtii; assembly: GCF_000412655.1. Lineage (NCBI taxonomy): Eukaryota > Metazoa > Chordata > Mammalia > Chiroptera > Vespertilionidae > Myotis > Myotis brandtii. Next base: position 2,560,975 of record NW_005368341.1, on the reverse strand, counting down.
CATAATTTCAGTTGCGTTTTTCCTCAAGTAATGAAACATTGTGGGAAGACCATACGCTTTGGAATAATACCTAGTTATCTTTCCTGTAAAATGCAAATATTGAAAATATATCCAGTTGTTCATGCCGAATCTTTGGAGTTATGCTGGCTCCTCTTGTCTCTCATACCTACATCCAATTGATCAGCAAATTCTATACCTTCAGATACATCCAGAATCCATCACTTCTTGCCTCTTTCACTGTCATCCAGGTCTAAGCAACCATTTCTCGTTCTTGGATTCCTGTAGTAGCTTCCTAACTCTCTCCTCCATTGTTGCTGCTCAGCAGTGTCAATGTAACAGTGTCCAAACCTGTAGAGAAATTTTATAAAAATGTATTAGAGCCAAACAAAGGGTACACCTGGAAGCAAGATCTCAACAGACTGAGAAAAATGCTTCCTAGAATAGCAGTCTGCAGCATCCTTAATGCATTTGGAATTGAGGAGGGAGTTGTAAGGAAGGCAGAAGAAACAAAGGCAGGGTTTGTATTACAGGATAGTTAACAACAGTATGTGCTCTCCAGAGGGTGGTTTTGCTTGAGGGGTCTGAAAAGAAGCATTCCAAAGGTGTATGAAACTAGGTGCACAGAAACAATGGACAGGGCTTGTCTGGGGCATGGCTACCCACCATGTGAGGATAGCTTCCATAGAGCCCCCTTTTCGTTCACAGTAGTCTATTCTCAACTATGCAAAGGACACAGAAATTGTTTTTCAAACACAAGGCAGATCACTTTCAAGTTCAAGTCAAACCTCAAGGCCCTACTCAGTCTGGTCTCCCCATAGCCTTGTCTGTCATACTCGCATTTCTGTTCACTGTTCCACCCTCACTGCTTCCTGCCTCAGAGCCTTTGTATTGGTTGTCCTGGCCGGGAACACCCTCCCCTCATCTCCTACAGGTGACCATCTTCTCAGGAAAGCCTCTCCTGACTAACTTTATTTAAGACTGTGTCTCCATCTCTACTTTCTGCTTATTTCTTCATAGTGCCTATCACCATCTACTGCTATACAATATATTTCACCCAATTTTGTTGTATGTCCTTCCAAGTGCTTACAGCAATGCCTGGCAATAGTGGAAGTGCTCAGGAAGTATCTGTTAAATGAATGAATGAACACAGCCATACTTTTAGGCACTGATTATCAAATGCAATTACATATCCGAACAATACCTATTTGCTCAGTAAACATTACCTTCATTCTTTCTCCTTTGTTTCTCAAGGCATAGCATATAGGCAATGCACACGGCATTCTGAAATCACATTTAGCAGTTTTGTGCAGGAAAGTTACCATTATTTAACATGTGGCTATAGAACTGTAATGTGCTGGTGCCTTCTGAAAGCATTCTTCCGTTTTTCTGGCCACTCATTCAGGCTTAGGAGATCTTCCTGTAATTTGCCTGTTTGAGGTTGTATTACTTAGAAGGTATTAGATAACTCTGACATTCACAAAAAATGTTAGACCAGACTTAGTAATGTTTTCCAGATACTTAAACTTAACATTTTTTTACATCTAAATTTATATCTATTCCAATTTTTTATTTCAGTTCCTCGAATTAGTTTTCTAGTAGCTTTTAAGCAAAAAAGCTTGTCAAAGGTTTTTTCCCAATGGAATCTAGTAAGTACTTTTTAGTAATGATTATTTTCTGACTAAACAATATATGCCTACATAGAAAATACTTCGTTGGGTACAAAGTTATTTTTATGCATATAAAATACATACATATACATTCAAGAGAGTAAATTATTAGAAGTATATTAGTCACTCATCTTCATTGTAATTCTGTAATTTCTGCCTGTATTTCTTTTTAAAAAAATATATTTTATTGATTTTTTACAGAGAGGAAGGGAGAGAGATAGAGAGTTAGAAACATTGATGAGAGAGAAACATCGATCAGCTGCCTCCTGCACACTCCCTACTGGGTATATGCCCGCAACCAAGGTACATGCCCTTGACCGGAATCGAACCTGGGACCCCTTGGTCCGCAGGCCAACGCTCTATCCACTGAGCCAAACCGGTTAGGGCAGTTTTGTGACTTTTAAATTTCATTATGGATTTTGTCTTATCAACAACAAAAATATCTTCTCTATATTTTAAAAGTATTTTGCTGTTATTTTCAAATAATATTTTTATTGTAATCTCTGCTTTCTTCTTGCTTACTTTTATATTTAATCTGTCTTTGAGATTTGTAGTATTCATTTATTTATTCATATTTCACTGATTGATATGACACATATTTATTGAGCTCCGATATTACAGGTATGAATAAGACAATAAACAAATGCAGTAATTCTACTAGTGATAAGTACCATGAAGAAAATAAATTAGAATTGTGCACTAGCATAACAGGTAGCATGATAAGATAAAATTCTTATCTTTTAGCTAATGAAGGAGATTATTTGTCCTTCAACAAGGATTAAAACACATTTATTGAAATCTCTGATCTGTGTGATCTTATATCATTATCTTATGTTTTCAGAGGATTTGCTACCTTTTAGTAATTTGTATTCTTTCATTCCTATGGATAATATCTTGTGTGTTTTTTTATTTTTATCCAGTGATATGGAAGATGATGTTTTAATTCCATAAGTGGTTATTTTTAACATTTTTAATTGTCTAAAGTTTTACATATGTCTCCTTTTTTCTCGTTTGACCTCCCCCCCCCCACCGCCCCAGTGTCTGTGTCCATTGGTTATGCTAATATGTATGCGTACAAGTCCTTTGGTTGATCTCTAACCCCCTCTTCCCCCCGGACTTCCCCTGCCATTTATCTCTGGATCTGTTTTTGTTCATCAGTTTATGTTGATCATTATATCCCACATATGAGTGAGATCATGTGATATTTATCTTTCTCTGACTGGCTTATTTCGCTTAGCATAATGCTCTCCAGTTCCATCCATGCTGTTGCAAATAGTAAAAAGTTCCTTCTTTTTTACAGCAGCATAGTATTCCATTGTGTAGATATACCACAGTTTTTTAATCCATTCATCTGCTGATGGGCACTTAGGCTGTTTCCAAATCTTAGCTATTGTAAATTGTGCTGCTATGAACGTAGGGATGCATATATCCTTTCTGATTGGTGTTTCTGGTTTCTTGGGATATAGTCCTAGAAGTGGGATTACTGGGTCAAAAGGGAGTTCCATTTTTAACTTTTTGAGGAAACTCCATACTGTTCTCCACAGTGGCTGCACCAGTCTGCATTCCCACCAGCAGTGCACAAGTGTTCCTTTTTCTCCACCTCCTCGCCAGCTCTTGTCATTTGTTGATTTGTTGATAGCCATTCTGACATGTGTGAGATGGTACCTCATTGTTGTTTTGATTTTCATCTCTCGGATGATTAGTGACTTTGAGCATGTTTTCATATGTCTCTTGGCTTTCTGTATGTCCTCTTTTGAAAAGTGTCTATTTAGGTCCTTTGCCCATTTTTTGATTGAATTGTTTATCTTCCTTTTGTTAAGTTGTATGAGTTCCCTGTAAATGTTGGAGATTAAACCCTTATAAGAGATAACATTGGCAAATATGTTCTCCCATGCAGTGGGCTTTCTTGTTTTGTTTATGGTTTCTTTTGATGTGCAGAAGCTTTTTATTTTGATGTAGTCCCATTTGTTTATTTTCTCCTTAGTCTCCATTGCCCTAGGAGCTGTGTTGGTAAAGATATTCCTATGACATATTTCTGCAATTTTGCTGCCTATGGAGTCTTATAGGTATTTTTAACATTCTTAAACTATATTTTGCTTAACTGTCAAATCCAAGACTTATATCTTTTATTTTTCTCTTTGTAATATGTAATCCTCCACACTCCTTTTTTTTTTAAATATATTTTATTGATTTTTTACAGAGAGGAAGGGAGAGAGATAGATAGTTAGAAACATCGATGAGAGAGAAACATCGATCAGCTGCCTCCTGCACACCTCCCACTGGGGATGTGCCCGCAACCCAGGTACATGCCCTTGACCGGAATCGAACCTGGGACCTTTCAGTCCGCAGGCCGACGCTCTATCCACTGAGCCAAACCGGTTTCGGCCTCCACACCACACTCCTTCTTACTTACTGTCATTATTATTATAATCTTAAGGATTAGATTTAATTAATTATATTAAGTAACTATTCTTAATCTGGTTTCATATCCACAATTACATTCATTTACCTCTATATTTAACTGTCTTTAAGGCTTACCATCAATCTTCACACAATAATTTTATCTTCCTAAATTTCTTAATTTTCATGTTAAACATATTTGCATAAATATTTTTAAAATGGCTTGGATATATTTTTAAGTTCTTACATATTAAAACTGGGTTTCTGTTATCTTTTACATATGAAATTACACACATATATATATATGTATGAATATTGCTCAGCCATAAAAAAGGAGGAAATCCTGCCATTTTCAACAACAGGGATGAACCCTGAGTGAGTGAAGTTAATTCAAAGAGAAGGTATAACCTCACTCATATGTGAAATCTAAAAAAAAAAAAAAAGATAAAAACGGAACTCATGGACACAAGAATAGACTGAGGGTTGTTAGGGGGTGGGGAAAATGGGGAGATGCCAGCCAAAGGTACAAACTTCCAGTTACAAGGTGAACAAGTTCTGGGGATCTAATGTACAGTATGGCGACTAAAGCTAACACTACTGTATCACATGCTTGAAGGTTGCCAGGAGAGAAGACCTTAAATTTTCTCAACACACTCACACAAAGCTAACTATGTGAGGTGACTGAGATGTAAGTAACCTTATTATGATTGTTTCACAGTACATGTGCATACCAAATCATCATGTTGTACACCTTAAACGTACACAATTATATGTTAATTATAATTCGGTAAAGCTAGGGAGTAAGGGAAAGGATTGGAAGGTTACAGAGTAAACGTCACAGTTACCAGAAATGTTCTAACCTTAAACTGAGTGGCGAAATACAGGTGCCTGTTGTGTTTTATTCTTTTTGCTATATTAAAACTGGTTTTCTGTTATCTTTTACATATGAAGTTATACATACATATATGTATACATATATTACACACATATATATGTATATTCTATATGTATATACATATATATGTATATTAATATCTCCTCATTGTTTAAGCAATAAAATAAAATACACAGTGGGGATGGGGTAAGAAGACATCAGGATGGACACTTTTTTGAGGAATTTTACTATACAAAGAACAAAGCAATACAGTAATAGGAGGAGGCAGATATGGATTAAAAGGTTTTAAAAATAACAGATGTTATACCCTGTTGGATGCTAATAGGAGTTATCTAGTAGAGGAGATAGAAGGGGTAATTCCAAGAACAAAGTACTTGAGAAGTGATACAATGTACAAATGAATGGCTTGGCCTTTGAGAGAGAGTTCATCTAATTTAATGGGAGTGGGACAAAGTATATGGTTCAGTTGCAAGGAGATTGGTAGATTTGTTGGCGGGAAGTTGAAGATGATTACTAAATAGTTTTGTGTGCACCTTTTACTCTCACCTTCCAAAGAAAGTGTTATTAATCGGGGTAAATAGTACTATTTAAAGCTAATATGTTCTTGTAGGTACTTCAGTGAATCCTCAAGTTGTGGTGTCCCTAAAGAATTCAATGAATCCCACTAGGTGTAAACTATCAGCATAACATAAAAAATCTTTTGTGTTATTGCATACAAAGCCATGTTTTCATGTAGATTCACTGGATCTCTGGGAAGGCAGGCAGGCAAACATCTCAGAAAAGATAATGTCAAAGAAAGAATTGGGAAGTGTTCCAATCTGGAACATTCTGTATTAGTTCTATTCTGATTTGAAGAAGAATGAGATATGTCTCTCTACAAATCCAAGCGGATTTTAGTCTCCTATAAAGAGACATAACCCCTTCTGTTTTGTTCCCAATCCTCCCTGTTCTCCATGATAGTTCTTGCCAGCTTGTATTTTAAATGAATAAAAGCTAATTTAAAAACCTATCATCCAATACAGGAAGGCATACATTTTTTCTCCGTGGCTCTATAGGAAACAAAAATGATGATGATAGGGTTTGAGAATGATGCTTGTTAGTAACTAACGTAATTTCTGTGTAGTGTCTCGGTTGGGTACATTAGGTAAGCAAAGGCAGTAAACTAAAGTTTATGTTTTATAAACCAGCATCTTCTAAATGCCTTTAACTGTGTTTCTGTCCTCATTTCACATTGAGATGCCCAACTATTCACTTACTAGGGGCATGATGCATGAGCTGTATGGGCTCCAGGTCTGCCTCTGTATAATGAGGGTCTCTCCCTCTCCCTTCGTCCCTCTCTCATTCACAGGGGCGTTATTAAAAGCAAGTGAGGTTCTGGATGTGGAAATACTTTGTAAATTAGAAATTGCTGCATGTAATGGTTTTTGTTATTGTGATTGCTTCATTTCTAATCTAAAAGTGAAAGATCTTAACTTATTTTAATAAACATAATCAAGCCCTAGACAGGTGTAAAACTGATCTAGCATTACCAATATGAGCATAAGAACTTAGGACATGTATAACTTTTAATTGTGGCCCATCAGTAACTTAGAATGATTTATTAATGTCTAAAAATGTAGTATTATATTTTCTGATAACCTGTGGGCATTTTCCTGGTGGTGATGAATGAAATATAACAAGGCAAATGTTTCACAAAAAAGAAAGTTCACTACCTGAAGAAAGCTGTTCTTACCCTAGGGAAAAGTAGAGTACATCTCTTACTCAATACATCTTCTTCAGAAATCTTGGTCTCTGGAGGTCCATTGTTGTGTCTGGTAGCCTTTCCTGAGAAAATACTTTTTCCCCATTGAACAAATATTTCCTAAGCACCTGTTCTATACCAGGCCTGGTGGCAAAATGTAATGATGAACAGGACAGACATGGGCCATGCCTCCCAGAGCTCTGTCTGTCCTGTGACAGTGAAAGTGGATGCCAAGGGCCATCACTGGCAAGTGGAGACTCTTGCCATTTCTTAGATATGATTCTGTTTCTGATGTCCTGCAGAAACTTAAGCATTGATATAGTGAATCTATTTTGCAGAAACTAAAGCCTTGTCACTTTTAGGAGGAAAAACACAGCCATTGTGAGCCCCCTGCTTTTAAAGTCAAGCACTGGGCCCTAGCCGGTTTGGCTCAGGGGATAGAATGTTGGCCTGTGAACTGAAGGGTCCCAGGTTCGATTCCGGTCAAGGGCACATACCTCAGTTGCAGGCTTCTCCCCGGCCCTGGCCCTGGCCAGGGCATGTGCAGGAGGCAACCAATGATGTGTTTCTCTCACATCGATGTTTCTCTCTGTCTTTCCCTCTCTCTTCCACTCTCTCTAAAAAAAAAAATAAAGTTGAACACTGGATTGCAAAATCTGTAAAAAGTCAATTGCTTTTGGCATGCAGGTCCCTGTCAGGGCCCATGCTTGTCTCTGCTTGAGATTCACTGCCCAGGTGAACCTTTTTCTTGGCCCAATCAATTGCTCATTTGGTGCTTCTAGAACTAAAATGATTGCTAAAGACAGATTCTTCTGAAAGGAATGGTAAACCTTTATTTTAAAATGAAGATGTTCAGAACTTCTGATTGTGTCTAGAGCTTTCCATACATCTGTTTCTTTTAACCAGTCTCTGCATGGATTGGCAATGAGGAATACTGTTCTTGTTTTCACACACACAGGAAACAAATGAAAGGACATCAAGTAAACTGCCTATAGTTGTGGGATATAATATTAATATGTTTTGTGCTGTAAATTTGAATTGAGTTCAGACCTATTCATGAATATGAAACTCGTAGGCTGGAGACCAGTAGAGCCTTCATGAGAAAAGACCTAATAAGAGGGTCGCTGTATTTTCTGCAATGGGCGATTCCTTACCACCTGGAGATTCTGAGATAAAATTCTCTCCACCTAGGAAGAAAGTCCTAGCTTTGGAGCCAGACTGACCTACATTACAATCCCACTTCCACAGTTGCCTCAAGTGACTTTACTTGAACATAGAATAGGCCACAAGCTCAATAATGCCCATTCAATAATTTTCCCCCAAACCCTTCCATGCCAGTCTTACTCTTTCTCCTCTCAAGGTGCAGCTGGAGATTTGAATTTCTTGTATCACTTACGGCCTGATTATTTTAAAGTGGCTTGCCTAACTGTGCTTCTGTCAATAACTTCTAATGTGTTTTGTTAACACCTCTTCTAAGAGGAGCCCAGGTGGAGTATCCAGGAGTGACTGCTGGTGTTAATTCCTCCCCGGCATCACCCTGTCACTGAGCTGTCATTAATTGATGTTCAGGTCACAATGACAGCCTTTCTGTTGGTGTGACTTCACCCAGCATGTGATTATCTGGATTTTTAAAAATCTCTTTTCCATTTTAGTTCAGGCTATAAGATTGCAAGGCTGAATAGTAAGTAGGTAAATCTTTTTTAGGAATCTACCCTCCACAGGTTTCTGATCCCTGCTCCCCAAGGTCATGTAAAATGCAAGTGGCTCAACCAATAGGATGAACTCAAACTCGCATCAAGTGTAAGGACCCTTTAATTTACTATTTATAGCCCATATAAATATGCTTCTAAAAAGATTTTCAGTTTGCACTAAG
>NW_005368341.1:2518975-2552350 GCF_000412655.1 Myotis brandtii | reverse complement strand
TGTTTTGAAGGGATGGAGGGAGAGAGAGAGACATTGATTTTTGTTGTTCCACTTATTTATGCATTCATTGATTGCTGCTTGCATGTGCCCTGACTGGGAATCAAACCCGCAACTTTGGCATATTGGGACTACACTCTAACCAACTGAGCTGCCCAGCCAGGGTGATTTATATTTTCAATTATTGAAAAACATAGTTGATTTCTGCTTTCTACAAAGGAATGCCATCAAAGATGGATTTTCAGGCTTCTGTAGCTGGGGACCTTCACGGTGCTACACTCAAACCACACTGTGTGGACAGCGCCTTTCATTATGTCTAGTCTCTGCTGGTGTGCCTTACCTTTAATAACGAATATTACTGAAACAGTTTACATAATTATTGGAGATAGACTTCTAAAGGTTCAATGTCCAACATGGTAGACAGGCTATTGAGCACTTAAAATATGGGTAGCCTGAATTAAAATGAGCAATAAGTGTAAAATATGCAATAGGGACCTAAATATTTCATTAATATTTATATTATTTGTTAAAATCACATTTCAAATATATTGTTAAAATTAATTCCAGCTGTTTTCTTTTCATTTCTACTGGGGCTAGTGAAAAAATTTTAATTACATTTGTAGCTCTTTTATTTCTATTTAACAGGACTGATCCTCTAATCCGATCCCTTCATTTTAGAGATAAGAAAATCAAATAGAAATCAGAGATATTAAGTGACTTGCTTTAAGTCCCATAGCATCTTAGTAGTAAGACTTGAGTGATGCTAGTCTCTGGTGTACTAGATGTGACCAGTTACTTGATGCCTCCGTGTCTCACTTTCCTTGTCTGTAAATTAGGGATAATACTGCTACTTATCTGTACGGTGGGTGTGCAGATTTGAATGACATATGTTAGGCATATATGTATGGCATAATATTCCATAATGTCTCATAGTATCAATTTTATCTTGGCAAAAGAAAGAAAAATATTTTTAGCCTCTTTTCTGTCCCAGAAATCTTCCATCATTGAAGTAAGAGTTCGTGGTCAAAGCTGGTTGTTAGGACATCTTCCCCCCCACCCCCCTTTAGACCCAGCAATCCCATCTCTGGGAATATATCCTAAGAATCCAGAAACCCTAATTCAAAAGAATATATGCATTCCCATGTTCACAGCAGTGCTATTTACAATAGCTCAAGTGCTTCATCAGTAGATAAGTGGATAAAAAAGCTGGGATACATTTACACATGACCATACAAAAGAAGGAAATCTTAACCTTTGCCACAGCATGGATGGACCTGGAGATTATTATGGTAAGTGAAATAAGCCAGTCAGAGAAAGACAAATACCATATGATTTCACTTATATGTGGAGTCTACTGAGCAAAATAAACTGAGGAATAAAATAGAAACAGAGACATGGACACATGGGCCAGACTGACAGCTGTCAGAGGGAAAAGGGTTGGGGGGACTGGATGAACGAAGGTGAAGGGATTAGCAAACCCCCCCCCCCTCCAAAACCTAACCCACACATATGCATAACGCATAGACACAGACAATATGGTGATAACCAGAGGGAAAGGGAGGTGGGGTTAGGTGGAGGTGGGCAAAGGGGAAATCTGAATGGAAAAAGACTTTGCTTTGGGTGATGGGCATATGATGCAGTAAGCAGAGGATGTTTTATTGAGTTGTACACTTGAAACCTGTATGGTTTGCAAACCAATGTCACCCCAATAAATTCAATTCAATTAAAAAAAAATAAAGTGTTCAGAATGGGTGCCTGGCCAGAAAAAAAAAAGACACTAAACATGCCAATTTCCCTCCTGTCTCTCTGGTCACTATTATTTGTCTAAAAAAAAAAAAAAGAAAGAAAGAAAAAAAACTCACCCAAAGAGTAGTTTTCTTTTTTAATTGGCTTTTCAAAATCATGGTGAAATTTTGATAATTAATCTTTGGTTATGCTTTGGTAACTATACCAGATACTGTTATAACTGTGAAAACTTGGTGTGTTTTCAGTGTTAGATTATTGAAACAATTTTCAATAATTATTCCCAGATTTCAAATATTTTAACATTTAAATATTATAATTGTCATATACATTTACTTTAAAGGTTTTTCACTTAAAAATATACTTGATTATATGTGCAGTCAAAATTCTTTATCTTTTCCCCCTTCATGCTCACCACCTATCCTATTTTTTCCCCTCATTGCCTGCTGTTCCTTCCTTGTAACATTTCCCACAGGAGATTGTGTTTTGAACAATCTCTGCTCTGTACCATAATCCTCACCAAAGCAGCACAATGATTGGTTATTCCCCACCATACCAGACACACTCTAGGCAAAGACTTTTGAATAGATGAATGTAGTTGACCTTGTGATTCTTCATTCATTTTTTTCCCCTCTGTATTACACTCCCTTAGCCAGTTTTATAATTAGAATGCAGAAATGAAGGTCATTACTTATACTCATTTGGCCAAATGTCTTAAAGCCACTTGGTTTCTGTACATGTAGTTACAAAATTCTTTAAATGTTTTCAATTGAGAATCATCTTTTTATTTATTTGAGCCAATATGAATCAAGCCAATGAGGAATTTTTAAACTAGTTATGAAATGAAGAAAGTTTCAGATAGCAATGGAAACTTTTTTGAGCCAATGGTATAGTATCTGGAAAATCACTCTTTAAATGATAATTTTCAACATTTATTAATATCATTGACTAAATATTTAAAGCCTCTTTCAACTTGACTAGTCTCTGAGCCATTTATTTTCCCACCGAAACTTTAAGTGAATTTAACAGAATCTGTTATGTTACTAGATGTATCAAAATACACCTCAGGGTCAATGTTTGTTTCAGTTTGCCATCTCAAAATAAAATTATATACAATTAATGTTCTCAAAAGGAGATCGCAGTTTAGTCATTTTCAATGCATTCCAGTGAATTAGGTAATTGAGCTGAACTTACACATATGCGTGGTTTCACTGCAGGAAGTTTCCTATTCCTACATCAACAGTTGGTTTGGTGTCTAAAATGTTCACAGTTTGGTTAAAATTATGCTCAGTAACAAATGTAGTACTTCCACCAAGGAACATAGAATCAAATGACACTTCTGGTGGTCTCAAAATATGTTGACTAAAGCTCACTGTTACTGAAGTGCTGATCGAAAGAAGTTATTTCTTTGAGCATTGCTGAAGGGAGAGGGAGAAATGTGTGGAATCCTGACTGGAATGCTGCCTTTATCCATACCACTTGGGTTTGGAACCAGGAAATCATTATAAAAATTGTAATTGGCTCTTTTATTATTTACTCATCCAACTTAATGGAAAAGACAACTAGAGAGTCAAGTCTACTTTTAGGATTATTAGGTCAATTATCAGTATTTCTGGGAGGAAAGGTTTTTTAAAAAGCTATATACTAGTAGACTCTGGCAATTCTGCCATATTTTACTGCCAGCTTTATTTAAACTACTTTTTCCATTTTTAAGGAAATAAAATAACTTCTCTTGTTCTTTGAAAAACTCTGTATGCTGAATTCTTACAATGATATTAGTCTGCCTGTTATTTGAGTTATGATTAGATTTTATATTACTTGGATTTCTTAGAATAAAGTATGTTCCTCATGCAGAAAGTTAGGATAATACTGAACGTGGTAGACTTAATTGACATTTTCAAATTCCATTGTAGTCAGCAAGGAAACAATGGCTAACATTTACTGAGTACTCACTGCGTTCCGGAAACTGCAGTAAGGAGCTTGACCAGTGTTCTCATCCATTTATCACAGCATCTTACTAAGTAGGTCCACTTATTCCCATATTACAGATGAGGAAACGGAGCATATGAGGATTAAGTAACCTAGGTGTAGAAACATAAGGTAACTTTTCCAAGATCACATAGTTGGGGGTCCTGATATGTATGGCATTGATTTAATAGATAACAGTACTGCCATCTTAATACTGTTGTCTTCTGATATGTGAACATGGGAGTTTTTTCCATTTACTTAGATTTTCTTTATTTTCAATAATGCTTTGTAGTTTTCAAAGCATAAGTTTTATACTTTTTGTGTTAAATTTATTCCTAAAGATTTTATTTTTGATGCTATTATAAATGGAATTGTTTTTTCTTTAATTTTTGGATTGTTTATTGCAAGTGTATAGAAATACAAGTGGCTTTTGTATATTGATCTTGTATCCTGCAACCTTGCTGAACTTATTAGTTCTAATAGTACTTTAGTGGATTTCTTAGAATTTTCTGTATACAAAATCATGTCATCTGTGCATAGAGATAGTTTCACTTCTTTCTTTCCAATCTAGATGCTATCTATTTATCTGTTTATCTTTTTATTTATATTGATAGACTGATTGCCTAATTGCTCTGGCTAGAGCCTGAATAGAAGTGGCCAGAGTGGGCACCCTTATCTTGTTCCTAATTTTAGATGGAAGGCATCTCGTCTTCCACTATTAAGCATGATGTTAGGTTGGGTTTTCTGTAGATGTCCTTTATCAGGCCGAGGAAGTTCACTTCAATTCCTAATTTGTTGAGTATTTTTTTTTATCATGAAAGGGTATTGGATTTTTTTCCCAGAGCTTATTGAAATGATCATGTGGTTCATTTTTTATTTTATTGATGTGATAGTTTTTAGTTTTATGTGCTTACAAAAATTGATTTTTTTTCTAAACTGATGGAAACCATACTAAGGAACAATACAAACCTCATGCTATGAAAAAGCATATACTTTACATAGATTGTCTTTTCAAAAACAAATTAACTTTTTGGGTTTTAAAAAACAAAAGTGAAGGAATAGCATCAATTGGGTAAAATTTTGCGCAAGTGAAAATATTTTTGTGTTTTCCCCTCAGTGGTTATGTACTCAGAATTTTAAAGTTGTTTTTAAACTTGTAATTTTCTTTACTTTTTCTAGTTGATGATCCTGATATTTTTATCTTTTCAAGCATTTATGAAAATTCTATTTTTAACTACATCACTTTAATCAATTTTTGTTTAGTTATTAGTTCAAAGCAATTAAATAAATAGGAAGTAAAATACAGTCCTGGGCCTTTTTCAAACAACTGTGCACTTTGAGCATGAAAGTAGAACTTTGATTTGTGCTACTTTGGGTATAAATAGTGATGATGTACTTCCCTTTTTTTTCATATTTAAGGGTCCACCCAGAAGTTTGCAACTATATTGAGTCCCGGAAATGTTCTCATTCATTTTTCTTGCCTGTGATATAATCTCTTAGCATAGTTGGTTCAAAAATAATCATGTTAAATGGGCCCAGATCATGTGTTTGAGCCTGTTAAAGCTACCTTTTCTGTTTCCTGAGAACAGACTGCAGACCAGGTCCCAGCCAAATGGCACTTTCTCGCCATTGCTTACCAAGTGCCGTGGACTAGAGGATGTGGACAGTTTCATGCAGTCGGGCCCTGTCCCTGGACAATTGGCCACAGAGGGCTTGTCTCAAACAGTCGCCTTCATTGAACAAAGGACAGTATGTGCTTACTTTAAGTTCTAAAACTTAACTAAAATATATTTGGTTAAGGTAAAAAAGGTTATTTTAAAAATATTCAGGATCACGGCGGTGCTGTTAGGGATTAAAATAGTCTGAACAGACTGTAATTTCGGGGTTTCTGAGATCCACGTAGAATTAGCATAGCCAGCTGAATATAAAAATGGCAATACAACACTCAATGTTATTTCTACTCTCCCCACCCCCCAAATTGGTATTTTCCACATTCTATGTGTTTTTATGTGTTTTGTTTTGAGAGAGAAAGCATGATCGTTAGGAAAGTATTCTACAACCTTTTCTGAAGGAGAAGATACATTTTGGTCTTTGGAAACAACTGCATTGCATTTAAAAGGCATGAAGGGAAGTTCCTTAGCCTGTGCTGGATTTGGGAGGCAGCACAGAATAGTGACTAGGAGTCCAGTTCCAGAGTTAGATGCAGCTCTCTGTGTTTCAGTATTTCCCATCTGTTAAATGGGGAGGAAAATAGTGCCTACATCAGAAAGGAAAACTTAAATGAGATAACATAGGTAGGTAAAGAGCTTAGAACAGTGGCTGGCAAGTAAGTGATCATTAAGTGTGAACTGCAGGTGTGGTAGTAGAAATAGGTGCACTATTACAGCTGTAAGACTGATGCAAAATGAAGTTCATGAAATTAGAATCAGTAATAACTCATACAATTTACTTAGTGTATAGCAGGGCTCACAATCTAAACCCTTATCTCCACCCTCATGAGTGGCCTATAAATGATTTCGTTTCTTCAGAGAATTTCTCATATCAGCTCACCTGCAAAAAAGGCATGCAAGGGAAAACAAGCTCTGTAGAACTCTGAGTGTGGATTCTACACATTAAGAATACTTTTAGAAATTACAGGTGCTCATTTTGAGGTCACTTTGGCAGTGGAAGCCATAGCAGTTATTTCCAGAAGACTAAAGGAAAATCTGTACTGGATTAGGTTCTGAAAATCCACTACCTAGAAACTGTGTTGAAATACCAGACCTTTGAAAACTAGCATTCAGGTTACCAAGAACCACCATGCAGATAGATGGCTGGGTCCTACAGACTCTCACGAGGCTACTTTTCCTCCCACCTTTTGTGAGCCTCTCTGTTCCCTGGTATGGCCATCATGAAAACACAGGTGACTCATGGCGAAGTTGCCTGGGGGCCAAAAAAGGAACTACCTGGGGCTCTTTCCTGGCACATCCCTACCCTGTCAGTTAGGAGATGGGTTATGCTCACACTTTCTCTGATAGCCAGTCATGCCCACCTCCAGTATATCTTTCATACACATAAACACTTCAGGAAAATTCCACTTTGCCACCTTACTGTTTGTGATACTAAGCAAAAAATCTTGAAGAACACAACTCTCCCAATTTCCTAGAGATTTCTAATGAAAATAATAGTGAGCCACTACAGACCTCGGCCAGCAATCTTCAAAGTATGCAGGACCTTTGGTATTCTCTACCCAAGTTCAGCTCTTACAACTAAATTTGCTTTTTCAAGTACTGACATTCCAGATAATTTTTATTGTTTAATTTATTATTATTTTGATTATAACACTAATTAAAATAATTTTCCTGCAACTATATATGCAGATATATAGGACTTCATCTCTATTGTGGACTCTTTGGCCTGAGAAAATACATTCTGGGATCTTAATTATAACGGTGATTTTTAGGCCATAACTTGTTAGAAAATTGGCACCTGCCTGCATGTTTCTTATCATAATCAAGAGCAGTGTGAAGTTAGGTATTCCTCAATGGTCGCAA
Source organism: Myotis brandtii (assembly GCF_000412655.1). Taxonomy (NCBI): domain Eukaryota; kingdom Metazoa; phylum Chordata; class Mammalia; order Chiroptera; family Vespertilionidae; genus Myotis; species Myotis brandtii. Next base: position 2,545,109 of record NW_005368341.1, on the reverse strand, counting down.
TCCTTTTCATAACCTCGGGACTATCCTTCAGAGTTTCTTCTCAAGATGTATACCCATCAGTTGATACATTCTTTTAGAGTTATCATTTATATTGATTTCGGTGCTATTTCCATAAGAATGTTTACTAGTGCAGGCGATTTGAGCGTCTCAGTCTACTTGGAATCATGGCACTTCAGAGCTGAATCATCTGGCCCAGTGATCTAATATTTCAGAGGAGATAATGAAACACAGAAGGTTAAATGACTACTTAAGGCCACAAGGCTGAGATAGAGGCAGGAGACATTAGGATTTGGATCTGGTGCTCTTTCTAGCAAGCCTTACAGATTAATTTTCAATTGACATGCTATAGTATATATTCTGATTATTACCTTTCTCCTAAAAAAGGATGACTTAAAAATTGATTATACATTAGTCAACTTTTCTATTGTTGATCTAAGAGCATTTTTTTCAATCATACTGTCTTTTTTTATTTTTGAGAAATTTCAGAGTCCTTACATAAAGTTTGTCACTCTCTTGCGGCATTTCAATTTTTAATTAAAATTTATTAAGTTAAATGTTCCTCCTGATTTTTTGGACATGATTGTGGCCTTTCATTTTTAAACATTTCTTAGCATTATTCACTCTCTATTTTGTTGAGTAGGTTTTGCACAAGAGCAGGTAATGACATCTTGTACCATTATATTAGTGGTTCTCAACCTTGGCTGCACATTAGAATCACCTGGGAATCTTTTTAAAATCCTGATTTCTGGGCCTCATCCTCCGGAAATTCTGTTTCTTTGTTACTAATGCTGTGGCCCCACCCCATAACAAAGAAACAGAATTTCCGGAGGATGAGGCCCAGAAATCAGGATTTTAAAAAGATTCCCAGGTGATTCGAATGTGCAGCCAAGGTTGAGAACCACTGCCTTATATGAACGCAAAAGAATTACACACAGAGTTCCAGTGTGGGTAGACGCTCTTAGAGATTATGGAACTGTTTTAAGCAGGATTGAAATACCATCAATTATACTTGGATTTTAACTCATAAAATATTAAGTTAGCAAGGCCTACTTTAATTATTTTTAAAGCCAAAATGTATAAACAAATTTATAATTCAAATAACCATAGTTTATTTCCCTCACTTTAGGCTATTGCTAACTTTCCTCCATATACTTAAATATTCTATATTCCTATATTCATTGAACCTAACAATCCTTTTAGAGTTATTTTCAGGTTTTTCACTTAGCTCATTTTACTCTAGTGTAAAAATATTATCCTACAATAGCCAAAGGTAGAAACAACCCAAATGTCTATCAGTAAATGAGTGGATAAACAAAATATGGTATATACATATAACAGAATATTATTCAGCCTTAAAATGGAATGAAATTCTGATACGTGATATAACATATATGATCCCTGAAAACATTAGCCTAAGTGAAATAAGCCAGACACTAAAGGACAAACATGGTATGATTCCATTTATATGAGGTACCTAAAACAGGCAAATTGATAAAAAGTGTAATGAACAGAGGTAAAAAGATAGTGTGATAGATGGTGAGTTGTTCAAATGGTACAGAGTTTCTGTTTGGGATGATGAAAAAGTTCTAGAGATAGATAGTGGTGATAATTAACACAACACTGTACATGTATTCAGTGCCACTGAATTATACACTAAAAATGATTATGCTGCTATATTTTGTGTTGTGTATATTTTACCACAATAAAACAAATTTTCTGAGTTAGCCATAAATGAAATACTAGGACTCTGCTCTGTGTGTGCACCAAGGGACTCAGCCTCCTGCATTCCGAGTAGCCCCTTCATTCTCACTGGGTGGAGAAAACACAGCTGTATTTACTTTTCCAACCCCATCTTCTATTTTGAAATACTACCTTTTTGCAAATGAGAGCCAAGGTCAAGTGACAGAGCTTTCTGCTCACCTCTTCAGTTTTCCAAACACTGTTTTTCTAGTGGAGCTCTGGGTTAGGTGCTGCAAGTGTGGGTAATACTATTACTCACGTGCCCTCTGAGTGGAATTTAATTAGCCTGCCTTCATAATTAGGGATGATGCATTTCCTTTCACTTCCATTTGTATATGAAAATGTACAGTTGTGCATTCATCAACTGTAGTATTTCCAAGTGTTTGGGCTATTCCACACACTAAATTAAATTACAAAGAAAGTAAGGCCTTTCTTAAAGAATTCCTTGTTTCCTCAGATTAGAAGGATATTTATATGCAGGGTGAATGTGAGATCCTACTGATAATGGTCTTTTATTTCTGGCTATGAACACGACAATTCTAAGTACATACTAAAAATTGTATATTTATGTTTTTTGAATAATGGTGGAAGCTTTGACAAATTATAAACTCTTCAGTATAAATTAAGAGTAGCAAAACAGATTAGCTTTCTGTCTTAAAACAACAACCTTAACATGAAATAATTGTTTTTGTTTTTTGTAATATCAAAATGTTTGTTATTAAATATATATGTTATATTTAGGTTATGAATTTGTTAAATGTTCATTTTATCAAAGCACATACCAAAAAAACCCCCAAAAAACAAACAGCATGTAGGTATCACTTAATATTTTTTATTTACTTTTAGTATTTCCTACAAGTAGCCTATGATATTTATTTCCGTTCATTCAGTATCATAAAAGTGGTATCTATTTATCAAATTATATAAAAACACGAGTATAATATATTTATATTTTCTTACCGGCTTTAAAAATAGAAAGCATTTCATTTCCTTTCTTATTGTATGCGTTCATATAAGGCAGTGGTTCTCAACCTTGGCTGCACATTCGAATCACCTGGGAATCTTTTTAAAATCCTGATTTCTGGGCCTCATCCTCCGGAAATTCTGTTTCTTTGTTATGGGGTGGGGCCACAGCATTAGTAACAAAGAAACAGAATTTCCGGAGGATGAGGCCCAGAAATCAGGATTTTAAAAAGATTCCCAGGTGATTCGAATGTGCAGCCAAGGTTGAGAACCACTGCCTTATATGAACGCAAAAGAATTACACACAGAGTTCCAGTGTGGGTAGACGCTCTTAGAGATTATGGAACTGTTTTAAGCAGGATTGAAATACCATCAATTATACTTGGATTTTAACTCATAAAATATTAAGTTAGCAAGGCCTACTTTAATTATTTTTAAAGCCAAAATGTATAAACAAATTTATAATTCAAATAACCATAGTTTATTTCCCTCACTTTAGGCTATTGCTAACTTTCCTCCATATACTTAAATATTCTATATTCCTATATTCATTGAACCTAACAATCCTTTTAGAGTTATTTTCAGGTTTTTCACTTAGCTCATTTTACTCTAGTGTAAAAATATTATCCTACAATAGCCAAAGGTAGAAACAACCCAAATGTCTATCAGTAAATGAGTGGATAAACAAAATATGGTATATACATATAACAGAATATTATTCAGCCTTAAAATGGAATGAAATTCTGATACGTGATATAACATATATGATCCCTGAAAACATTAGCCTAAGTGAAATAAGCCAGACACTAAAGGACAAACATGGTATGATTCCATTTATATGAGGTACCTAAAACAGGCAAATTGATAAAAAGTGTAATGAACAGAGGTAAAAAGATAGTGTGATAGATGGTGAGTTGTTCAAATGGTACAGAGTTTCTGTTTGGGATGATGAAAAAGTTCTAGAGATAGATAGTGGTGATAATTAACACAACACTGTACATGTATTCAGTGCCACTGAATTATACACTAAAAATGATTAAGCTGCTATATTTTGTGTTGTGTATATTTTACCACAATAAAACAAATTTTCTGAGTTAGCCATAAATGAAATACTAGGACTCTGCTCTGTGTGTGCACCAAGGGACTCAGCCTCCTGCATTCCGAGTAGCCCCTTCATTCTCACTGGGTGGAGAAAACACAGCTGTATTTACTTTTCCAACCCCATCTTCTATTTTGAAATACTACCTTTTTGCAAATGAGAGCCAAGGTCAAGTGACAGAGCTTTCTGCTCACCTCTTCAGTTTTCCAAACACTGTTTTTCTAGTGGAGCTCTGGGTTAGGTGCTGCAAGTGTGGGTAATACTATTACTCACGTGCCCTCTGAGTGGAATTTAATTAGCCTGCCTTCATAATTAGGGATGATGCATTTCCTTTCACTTCCATTTGTATATGAAAATATACAGTTGTGCATTCATCAACTGTACTATTTCCAAGTGTTTGGACTATTCCACACACTAAATTAAATTACAAAGAAAATAAGGCCTTTCTTAAAGAATTCCTTGTTTCCTCAGATTAGAAGGATATTTATATGCAGGGTGAATGTGAGATCCTACTTCATATAAGGCAGTGGTTCTCAACCTTGGCTGCACATTCGAATCACCTGGGAATCTTTTTAAAATCCTGATTTCTGGGCCTCATCCTCCGGAAATTCTGTTTCTTTGTTATGGGGTGGGGCCACAGCATTAGTAACAAAGAAACAGAATTTCCGGAGGATGAGGCCCAGAAATCAGGATTTTAAAAAGATTCCCAGGTGATTCGAATGTGCAGCCAAGGTTGAGAACCACTGCCTTATATGAACGCAAAAGAATTACACACAGAGTTCCAGTGTGGGTAGACGCTCTTAGAGATTATGGAACTGTTTTAAGCAGGATTGAAATACCATCAATTATACTTGGATTTTAACTCATAAAATATTAAGTTAGCAAGGCCTACTTTAATTATTTTTAAAGCCAAAATGTATAAACAAATTTATAATTCAAATAACCATAGTTTATTTCCCTCACTTTAGGCTATTGCTAACTTTCCTCCATATACTTAAATATTCTATATTCCTATATTCATTGAACCTAACAATCCTTTTAGAGTTATTTTCAGGTTTTTCACTTAGCTCATTTTACTCTAGTGTAAAAATATTATCCTACAATAGCCAAAGGTAGAAACAACCCAAATGTCTATCAGTAAATGAGTGGATAAACAAAATATGGTATATACATATAACAGAATATTATTCAGCCTTAAAATGGAATGAAATTCTGATACGTGATATAACATATATGATCCCTGAAAACATTAGCCTAAGTGAAATAAGCCAGACACTAAAGGACAAACATGGTATGATTCCATTTATATGAGGTACCTAAAACAGGCAAATTGATAAAAAGTGTAATGAACAGAGGTAAAAAGATAGTGTGATAGATGGTGAGTTGTTCAAATGGTACAGAGTTTCTGTTTGGGATGATGAAAAAGTTCTAGAGATAGATAGTGGTGATAATTAACACAACACTGTACATGTATTCAGTGCCACTGAATTATACACTAAAAATGATTAAGCTGCTATATTTTGTGTTGTGTATATTTTACCACAATAAAACAAATTTTCTGAGTTAGCCATAAATGAAATACTAGGACTCTGCTCTGTGTGTGCACCAAGGGACTCAGCCTCCTGCATTCCGAGTAGCCCCTTCATTCTCACTGGGTGGAGAAAACACAGCTGTATTTACTTTTCCAACCCCATCTTCTATTTTGAAATACTACCTTTTTGCAAATGAGAGCCAAGGTCAAGTGACAGAGCTTTCTGCTCACCTCTTCAGTTTTCCAAACACTGTTTTTCTAGTGGAGCTCTGGGTTAGGTGCTGCAAGTGTGGGTAATACTATTACTCACGTGCCCTCTGAGTGGAATTTAATTAGCCTGCCTTCATAATTAGGGATGATGCATTTCCTTTCACTTCCATTTGTATATGAAAATGTACAGTTGTGCATTCATCAACTGTAGTATTTCCAAGTGTTTGGGCTATTCCACACACTAAATTAAATTACAAAGAAAGTAAGGCCTTTCTTAAAGAATTCCTTGTTTCCTCAGATTAGAAGGATATTTATATGCAGGGTGAATGTGAGATCCTACTGATAATGGTCTTTTATTTCTGGCTATGAACACGACAATTCTAAGTACATACTAAAAATTGTATATTTATGTTTTTTGAATAATGGTGGAAGCTTTGACAAATTATAAACTCTTCAGTATAAATTAAGAGTAGCAAAACAGATTAGCTTTCTGTCTTAAAACAACAACCTTAACATGAAATAATTGTTTTTGTTTTTTGTAATATCAAAATGTTTGTTATTAAATATATATGTTATATTTAGGTTATGAATTTGTTAAATGTTCATTTTATCAAAGCACATACCAAAAAAACCCCCAAAAAACAAACAGCATGTAGGTATCACTTAATATTTTTTATTTACTTTTAGTATTTCCTACAAGTAGCCTATGATATTTATTTCCGTTCATTCAGTATCATAAAAGTGGTATCTATTTATCAAATTATATAAAAACACGAGTATAATATATTTATATTTTCTTACCGGCTTTAAAAATAGAAAGCATTTCATTTCCTTTCTTATTGTATATGCAGTTGGTTGATGTACTTTATTGTTTTACAAATGAAAATTAATCATTTGAGTGAAATTAATATTCAGCATGCTGAGGAGATGTGCAAGATCATTTTTCATTGCTTTCTTTTGAAATTATCTGGGAAATGTATGATCTTGTTGCACTGAATTCTGATGAAGTTTAATAGATATTTTAAATAAATAAAGCTATCTAAATGGGAAGTAGACTCTAGTGTGACTAAAATTCGTCAGAACTGTGTTGTACATAATAAGCTTGAATTCATGCACAAAAGCCTAAGCCATTGTGTAACCTTGGCTGTGTTCAGATGCTACAGTCTTCTAAGCTATTGTATATTGTATCTAGCCTGGTAGATTTAACCTAGTAATGAGATGCTTACTTGAACTGTTACTTTAAACTCAGTTTCTGTGGCAGCACAGTCTGTAAATTTTTGGACCTTCATCTTCCAGCCCAGATAACACTTGTCCATAGAGAAATTGTTAAACTTAAGCCCTTAAAAAACAACAACCAAACACATAAGCTTTAAAACTATTTACCTTGATGATGGCCTGTACACCAGAGGGATAGCACTGGATTATAACTGAGGAGACCCAGAGTACAAGTCTCTGCCAATTAGTAGTGGTGTGACCTTACACAGTCAGTAAACTTTGAGCCTCAGAAGATGAGAATAGAAACAATAGCCTCCCTATCAAATTTAGTGGGTTGTGAGGCTCAAATGAAATAAACTGTGAAATTACTTCAAAAACAAATGTTGGTTGTTATTTTTCCAAGATTCTGGTTAGAACTTTGCTGATCCCACAGATTTAACTGAATTATAAAACAGATAAAATCATACCAATAGTTGTCTAATAGAGTGTTATTTGACATGTAAACTTTTAAAGCCAATAGTTTGATATATTTTTATATTTCCAGATTATTTAACATCTGCGTGACTTGTTTTATTTTTATTTTGGTGTGGTTAATATGTCTCTGTTTTGATATGAATGGAGTTGCTTTGGGAACTGGAAACTGGTGGGGTTTTGGTGTCCTAATAAAGGGCATCCCTTTTTCTCACCTGCATCCTTATCCAATCTATCTACACTAATAAAAGAGAAAGATGCAAATTGACTGTACCTTTGCGATGCCCACCAGCCAATCAGGAGTGAGTATGCAAATTAATCCAACAAAGATGGTGGGTTAATTTGCATACACAGGCACCAAGTGGCCAAGGGTGGGGCGGGACAGAAGCCAGGGGAAGGAAGGCCCATTCTTGCATGAATCTTTGTGCATCAGGCCTCTAGTATAGATATAAAAGGCTAAGTGACTGACCTACCGGCTGGTACATATGACAGGCACTGGCAATTTAAAAATAACATTGACTGGTGTATGCATGATACATATAAAGCTCTTGCGCCAATCGCATGTGTGTTTTAATTTTATACTATATTATATATACTATTTTGACATAATTTTTTGCAGTAACGTAATTACTACACGAATCTTTCTTCTACTTAATTTTCTTTCAATGTGCACGAATCCATGCACCGGGCCACTAGTGGAGAAATAAGACCAAAGGGCCAGCAGACCAAGAACTAAAATGGCTCCCTTCTGACTGATAAGCGCAGGTTGGAGGAGGCAGGTTAGTATAGTAGCTGAAATGGACTTCCACAGCCTCCTTAACCCATGTCTAGACCTGTGAGGAAGGTTTACCTCAACACAGCACACACTGTGTTTACTTCTCTCCCCTGATCCAGGTAGAAAGAGACTTTCTCCAGGCCTTGGGTCCGTGGGTGGTTTAGCTCCCCCTTCTAGAAAGGGGGACCCAGCGCTGTCATCCACCAACCATGTAACTCAGTCTGCCTCCTTGGGGAGGACCAGGGGCGAGGCCAGAAGGCCAGCAAGCTTAGAGAAAAACCCCTCCATGGAAATCAGAGAAGAAAGAGGCCGAACAGAAATTAAACCATCCCCTCTCCTACCCTCTTTTTAGCTCTCATCTCTGAGGCTTTTCTTCCCTAGTCCTGCCACCCTGTTGCTGGCCCTTTCCCCATACTCTTGCCCCCAAACATAGGCCACACTGCAACTCCTTCAGACTGGACTGCACAGTTGTGGAGAAATACTGGATCCTGGGAGAGAAGAGTGTGTAAGGCGGGCTGATGTTATAGACTGAATGAGGCCCCACACCCACATTCTTAGGTTGAAATTAATCCCCAATGTGAGGGTACTTGGAGGTGGGGGCCTTTTGGAGGTGATTAGGTCATGAGGGTGTAGTCCTCCTAGATGGGATTTGTGTCTTTATAAAAGGCCCCAGAGAGCTCCCTGGCCCCTTCTGCCCTGTGACGTTAAAGCAAAAAGAGAGTCATCTATGCAGCAGGAACAGGCCCTCGCCAGACACTGAGTCTGCTGCAACCACTTCTTGAGCTTCTCAGGCTCCAAAACTGAGAAAAGAAGTTTTGTTGTATATAAGCCATCCAGTCTATGGTTGTGTTATTTATTTTTTTAAGTAGTAGCCTGAACAGACTAAGACAGTTGATTAAGGGGAATGTGGAGTACATAAGGTAAACCTCTGGTAAATATATTTCCCCAACAGTTTCATCAACATTGCTGCAGAACCTATTAAATTTCCTTTGGGAGACATATTTGTGATGTTGTTCATTTGGCAAGTCAAGAACAACCCATCTGATTCTTTAGGAAATAGATGTAGCTGGGGTCTCAAACTAGTTTTTAGTTCTGTCTATATTTAATACCATCCACGGATCACCCTGTTGGTAAAATCTTGTTAGGAAAAGAACCAAACAGATGCAGAAATCCAGGGTCGACATAATGACGCCTAGCTTATTTTGAATAAATTCGAATATAAAGTTTAGGAAGAAATTTAATTTAGTAATTGGATGACCCTGTATTGATCACCTTCTATGAACCAGGCATTGCTCTGATTGGGAGGGAAATGGAGAAGAAAGCTCGTCTCGGGCTTTGCGCTGCCCATAGTTTCAGGAGGGTGCAAAGAACTCTATTCCAGGATGATACCTTCTGTGAGAGCTGTGCACAGGCTGTTATGGGAACACATGGACAGGCAGGCAGCCCAGGTTTGAGGAGTTACTTCAGGAAATCTTTCTAAAAGAGTCTTGATGTACATCCTAAAGCACAAGTTTAAGTGGGCGAGAAGAAGAAGAAAGAGAGATGTCCTAGTTTAGGCAAAAGTAATTGAGTGAGCCTGGCGTATTTGGATAGTAGCAAATAGCTTGGTGTGGATAGAGTAAAGAGTTTAGGGAATGGTGATAAAAGAAATTGGAGGGGTAGCAAGGCTAGATCATACCTTTTGTACTATGATAAGGAGTTTGTTCTTTTCTCCAAAGGCACCTAGGAGTTTTAAGCAAGGAAAAGCATGTGTTTTAGATACCACGAGTGACAGGGAGGGAGAAAGTAGTGTAGGGGGAACAAGGCCATATGCAGAAAACTCGTGCAACATTCAAGGCAGGAGACTACAGTGGCCTGAAATGAGAGAATAACAGTGGACCTGCAAAGAGACAGATGAAACTTGGGGAGATATTAAGAACATCAAAATCAGTAGGACTCAGTCATTTATTGGATGGAGGAAGAGACATGCCAGGGAGAGAAGTCAACAATAATTCAGGTTTGTGTGTTGGGCAACCCTGTTGGTTCCCTCCACCAACACAGGAACTACTAGAAGACCATTCAGTAAGTGGGGGTAGTGTTAGGAAGGAGATGAGAACCAGGTTTAGAACACGTTGAGTTTAAGATTCCTATGGAATATCCAAAAAGAAAATGTATAATAGGAGTTGAATATATGGGCTAGGAGTTTGAGATAGAAATCTGGGTTTGAGATTGGGGGGTGTGCGTGCACACACACATTTATCTACATACTCATTTACCTTTGGGGAGAGCAGGATAGGGCAGTCAGCACCATGGATATGGATAAGCTCATCCTGGTAGGTGTGTTGAGACTAAAGAATAAAGGAACAGAAACGAGGATACCATCACCTCAGAAAGAGGCAAAACTAAGAAGTGGCACAAAAAAAACCCACAAAACAAGAAATAAAAACATAGTCACAATTTTTAAGCAGGACAAATAGATCATAAAAGATTAGCACTTCAAAATCTCTGAGTTTAGAAAAAAAAAAAGGAAAGAAAGAAAGTGTTAGTAACGGTGGAGAAAGCAGTGTCGGCAGAGGGGCAGAGACGAAGGCAGATGGCAGCGGGTGAGGAGTGAAGGATAGTGCCCACCATGGTCTCAGCCTGGCGTGAACAGCAGCACAGAGGTGGTGTGGGAGTCAGTGGTGATGCAGACATGGAGGGTTTTCTGTAACTGGGGCACTGATGATATGAAAGATTAGCAGTTAGGAGATGCCTTCTCACTGATGCACCGTGTGCTTGAGGAGTGGGGACAGGGTGGATGTGGAGCACCAGCGAGGGGTTAGATGAGGGGAGGAGGGCACCTTGCCTGTGTGGCAAGGGAAGCACAGATGGGTGCAAATGCAGATATGTTTTTTGGGTGGGGCAGGTTGAGCAGATCCTCACCTGCTCAAGTAGGAGGCAAGCCCACCTGCTGACAGCAAGGAGAAAGTGGTCATGTAGGGATAGAGAAGAGAAGGTGTGAAATATACCCTGAAGAATTGGGGATGCCTGCTGGGAAAATATGAGATTTCTGGTCAGCTTAAGGGGAGGGATCAAAAACTTCTATAAACTAAAAAAAAAATTTTTTTTTTAAAGAAAATCACTGGAATAGCCTTTTGTTTTTTCAAAACTAGCGTAAACAGGATCCCACATTGAACACTGTTTCTTGCTGGTTCCTTTCCTAAAATGCTCTCTTCCCTCTTTCCACCGCTCCCCCACTCCAGTTGGCTGGTACAGATTTTCTGGCTTCAGTCAAGCCACGTTTCCAAGAAAGATGAACAGATTACAGAAGCAAGTGCCAGCCCTACTTCCCCTTCTTCACTTGCATCCATTCAGCTGGAGTTCTGAAAAGAGGAAGTCAGAACTATTTTTTTTTCTTTTTTAAGAAAGACTGGGGAAGCAGGCAGCACAGGGAGGTGGAAATACTGAGGGGAAAAGAAGAGGAAAGGGAACCAACATTGGGAAAAAAACAAAAACAAAAAACCATGAGCCAAAATTTAAAGTGAAATGATGTCCCAGATCAGAAAGTTAAAGGAATAAGGAAACTTTCTACTTGCTAACCTAGCCTCTTAGTTTGCTAATCAAATGTATAGCATCCTGGTATTTGGAGCCCAGGTTACATGGAACACGTAGATTTTCCGTGAATTCAGCTTCCTCCCACTAATTTATCTCTACTGGTGGTAAAGTGTTCTGGGATTTTCTTCATTTCTTTGGCTTAACCCCTCAATTTAAAAATCAAGTCTGGGGTGCCTAGAGTATCTGAGAAACGAGGGGAACAGATTCATTGCCATAACTATCTAGTGAGCACTTGTTATGTATACAAACTACAGTTCTGGGTAGTGAGGAGTTGCAGAAAAATCAGAAAGTCTCTACCATTGCAGCATAATTTCTCACAAGCGAAAGGAGACTATTGCTCAGGACTTACGTAGGTGTAAGTCCTCTGGCTTTTCTCAGCTAGCCAGACATTTATTGGGGACCAGCTCCTTAGGAAAAATAAGCCTGAGGACTGCTTTAATTGTGCCATTGCTTATATCACCTTTTCCTCTTGTCCCCTGATGCTTCTGACTCAGATTTGCACCCCAGCCCTCCCCCATCAAGAAGCTGATGTAATGCAAGCAGATACCAGCTGAAGCCAGAATAGAATGGATAGTTATCTGGGGAGATAAAGTGACAGTGTTGCCTGTTCAGGCTGCTGTTCAAAGGAACATGTCTTTTATCTATAGACATTAGAATTTAAAGGTATAGCTCTTCTTACTACAATGCATTTCCTAAAAATATGCTTGATATAGCTACCATCTTTGCATGTCAATTGAATATGTGGATGGGTGTTTTATACCTGCTTTTGTGTTCTTTTATTAGGTACTATTACTGTTTTGGTTAGGCTGCTTTCTACATTTTAATGCTTTAAAAATTTGCTTTTATAGGATACTCTTTTATCTCTACTTATCTAAGGCATGGGATGCAGGAGAAAAAAGCAGGATGTTATAAAAGATGCCAACTATAGGTGATGTTTGCCAACTATAGGTGATGTTCCTATTAATAAAATGTTCATATGTTAGTCAGATATGGCCAAGTAGATGAGGTTTCCAACTTGTTAGTGGGTTTGCAAAGTTGGCGGCCCTTCACAGATTTCATGGTGGTTATTGGGGCTTTTGTGCCAGGAAAAAGGAAATTGTCTGTTCTTAAAACTGCATTTCCTTGCTTTATACACCCAAGAGTGAGGCTCCCAGGGATGCCACTGACCTGCTGCTGCCCCAGGGATGTGACTTCACTAAACTGTTTTATGTGCCCTTTATTCTTAGAATGTGCCTTTTCTAAACTCAGAGAAGATTTCACAGATTCAACCTCATGAATCTTTACAGCCCCTCTGAAATTATGGGAGGAATAGTGTCTGTAAAGCTCTTCGAATTATTTGAGACATGGATAACAGAATGCGAGTAACCAGATAAACTTGGCCAGTCCATTTTGTAACAGGTTAACTGATGAACAAAATTTGATTTTTATACAAACATGAAAACAGTTAATTATAAATTTTGCTTGTTGCAATAATATTGATAAGGAAATTTATTTTCCTTACGATTAAAAAAGCCATTCTGATATGGCATACACATATTTAAACCATGTAAGGGCAAACGCTCATTTGAAACAGAAGTATTAGAGCTAGATTATATGAAGGAAATTATACTCAGGAACATGATCATAGCAGCATTTCTGTGAGCAGGGTTACTCATAAAAATAATTAACATGTTTTATGAATATAATATTTGAAGTAATTTTTAAAAATCTGGCTATTAACCATAAGGTTAATTGATTCTTTTCTTCTTGCTCTTTTGTGGTTAACATACTCTTTCTTCCTTTTAAAGACCCATTTTGTTATGCAAATAAAAAAATTGGAAGACTTTGTGTCTGAGAGAGAGGGCTGCTTTCTGCAAGGGAGCCAGGCACCTGTCTGAGCACTCAGCCCCCACCTCTGCTCCCACTGGCTGCCAAGCTAGAGACTTGATGATCAGGGTTACTGGGTGTGGGGTCCTTGAATGTTGACTCACATTCTCTTTGTGACTTGCTCTTGCTTTGCCTGATAATTTCTCCCTTTCCAGCTCTCAGCATGCCAGCAGCAGCTGCATCATGGCACTCACCCTGCTGCCAAGAGGGCAGGCAGGCTCCGTGGAGACTGTAACAGTGCACTCCAGCCAATGTCGGGAGGTGGGTGCTGGGGCAGTGCATGCAGCACAGCTGAGAGCCAGGCCCTCCTAGGAGGTGCTGGGGGCGGCACTTTGTCCACGGACTTGTTAAAGTCAGTTTAATTTTTGGAAACTTTTGATTATGGAAGGTTTTCAAACATATACAAAGGCAGAAAAGAACACTGCAGTGTCTGCCCATATACCTTCCTTTTCTCCCTTTAAACAATGACCATAGACTGTCTTGTTTCACTGTCCATGGTGTTACCTTCCCTGAAAACTGGTAGATTTATTTCCAGGGATAAATATTAAATTACAGCTGCTTTTCTATCCTCCTTCAGTCTAAGATGTATCTCCTTAATGAGTTTCTGTCCTTTCTTCTGTTTTTCTTCTCATTTAAGCCAAGATATGCTATGTAGGAATGGTCATATTCTCTAATGCTGTTGCCTAAATTCTCAAGGCTTTGTTCATTCAGTCCGCCAACCTCTCCAGAGCATAGAAGTGTGCAGGTAACATGTCTTAGAGCTTTATAGGTCACTGGGTTTGATTCTCAGTCTTACCACAGACGAGCTGTGTAACCTGGAACAACTTCCTTAACCTTTCTGTGCCCCAGTGTCCTCTTGTTTTTAACATGGGACTAATAGTGCACACCCCACAAAGCTATAAAACTTAAATGACGGAATTCACTTAAACAGCCTAGATGGACCCTCGCACAAAGTAAGTGTTCAACATATGCTAGTGGCTGTCATCAACATTTTTTGCCCCTCACCACTCACTTTACAGAGTAGAGGACTAAGGCCCAGGTGGATGAAGTGACCCCCTCTGGTCATATGACTGTTTTATCAAGGAGAACTGGAACAGGAAACCACATCTCAATTCCCCTATTATTCTAGATCAGTGATGGCGAACCTTTTGAGCTCGGCGTGTCAGCATTTTGAAAAACCCTAACTTAACTCTGGTGCTGTGTCACATATAGAAATTTTTTGATATTTGCAACCATAGTAAAACAAAGATTTATATTTTTGATATTTATTTTATATATTTAAATGCCATTTAACAAAGAAAAATCAACCAAAAAAATGAGTTCGCATGTCACCTCTGAAACGCGTGTCATAGGTTCGCCATCACTGTTCTAGATACTAGAGGCCCGGTGCACGGATTCATGCACCTCCCTCGGCCTGGCCTGCGCCCTCGCAATCCGGGATCCCTTGGGGGATGTCGATAAGCTGATTTCAGCCCCATCCCCACAGGCCAGGCTAAGGGACCCCACGGATTCATGCACCAGGCCTCTAGTATGCATATAAGATCGGTTAATCTGCCACCCTGCCCTCCCCACTTCCCTCTGAGATTCATCAGTATGTTCCATGTTTCCATGC
This sequence comes from Myotis brandtii, assembly GCF_000412655.1. NCBI lineage: Eukaryota > Metazoa > Chordata > Mammalia > Chiroptera > Vespertilionidae > Myotis > Myotis brandtii. The sequence goes on along the minus strand of NW_005368341.1, from coordinate 2,530,054 downwards.
CTATAGTTTCTGCTCCTGCGTTGAGTGTCTGCCCCCTAGTGGTCAGTGCGTGTTATAGCTACCGGCCAGTCGGCAGGTTGGCTGGTCGCTTAGATAGATAGATAGATAGATAGATAGATAGATAGATAGATAGAGAGAGAGATAGATAGTTTGACATAGCCTTGTCCTCAATTATGTTCTGGAAGAATGATTTGTAAGAGAAAAGGAAGAAGATTAATAAAGGCATGAACAAATAAGTAAATATTGCTGCTGGGAGTTAAACCTTAGAAGTTGTGTGTTTAGACAGCAGAGTGCTTTAGTGGAGAAGGTGAGGTTTCAGGGATACTTTTGTTTAAGAAGGGAGGTGATTTGGCTAATGAAACTGGAGAATGTTCTGTATACAGGAAGAAGAAGAAAGTTCAATTTTAGGATGAGATTAACAGACCCAGGGAACATTTGCATCTGAGATTAGAGAGAAGGCAGGATATAAAGAAGGTGGTAAGATTATTCAAACCACCAGTGAATGCCAAAAACAAAAGAGATGAGTGGATCCGAGACTTCAAGTGGGAGCTAACATTCGAAAGCTGTAATATGTGGTAAGCACTGTTCTACTCATGAACATTATTTAATCCTCATAACAGTCCTATGAAATAGGCATTATTATTGATCTCATTATACAGTTAAGGAAACTGAGGCACAAAGAAGTTAAATACCTTGCCCAAGGCCATTTGCAGGAGACCTTGGGTTTACACCCACGCTGTCTGACTGTGGGCCCTGTGCTCTTAAACGCTCAGCCATGCTGCTCCAAGGTAACCAAAGCCCTGTGCATACTCAATCTTGACACTGTATATGGGGAAGCCCTTTAGAGAGGCTGGAACTGTGGCATCATTACTCACTGATATTTAAGTCCCAGTTAGGTTTCAGTAGGCAGGTTCTGTCCACTGCACAATGGCCCTTTCTAATAATTGTCATCACAGAGTGCACTTAATTTTGTTCTGTTTGCGATCCTAAGAAAGCACTCTGTTTTATTTTCACACAAGGTATAAGACCATGGGATAGGGATGTGTTTGGTAACTTCAGATAAATCTTGAGGACCTCTGCTCTGTGTTGGGGGTGCCTATGAGATAGCAATTCCTCCTCTACAGAATCTCCATTACCTTTTCCTTTCTTATGACCTTCTTCTCATTAGCCTATGGACTAATTATTCTCCCAATTTAGAAACCAGAAAATAAGATCAAGAGAAACCTCACTGACCCCACATTCCTTTCCAGCTCATGTCCCACATCTCTTTTCCCATTTTTGGCACAATGTTTTGAAAAAATTGTCTGTTCTCATATTTGTCTACACTTTTCTTTCCGACCATACCCTTTAAAAAAAAAAAAGTATTTTTATTGATTTCACAGAGAAAGGGAGAGGGAGAGAGAGGTGGAAACATTAATGATGAGAGACAACCATTGATCAGCTGCCTCCTGTACACCCGCAACCCGGGTATGTGATCTGACCTGGAATTGAACCATGACCTCCTGGTTCGTAGGTCGACGTGCAGCCACTGAACCACTCGGGCTGGGCCTGACCATCCCCTGTAAACATGCGCCAAGAAGACTTTCTCTACCAGATCTTCCCCCCAGTTCCAACTTGCGTTATACTCCTGCCTATTAGCAGCTCCACTTGGATGTCTGGAAGGCACCTGGAATGACCAAAACAGGACTCTTGGTCTTCCTGCTTAGGCCAAAAACTCTGACTTCATCCTGACTCCACTCTGCTCTCATACCCCACATCCTTTTCATCCGTAAATCCTGTTGGCCTTATCCTCAAAGTCTATCCAAAATCCAACGGTTCATCTCACCTTGATTATCACAACCCTAATCCACAATGCAGTCATCTCTCTTTCCCTGCTACTTCCTTTCCTGGCCGCCAGACCCCGCTACCTACTGTCAATACGGCAACCAAAGTGATCCTGTTAAGTCATCAGTCTGAATGTGCCTCCTGTGTGACGATATGCTCTTTTTATCCCATGCAACAATATGGACGAATCTCCTATATAGAAGCCAGAAACAAGAGTTCATACTATAGGATTACCTTCATTTAAATACAAAAATAGGTAAACCAATCTATGCTGTTAGAAGTCAGGATGGTGACAGAAAGCGCGGGGTGGGGGGGGGGGGGGGGCTGTCATTTCTGTCCCTTGATCTGGGTGCTCACAGATGTCTAAGTTGGTTAAAATTAGCAAACTGTAAACTTTTAATGTACCCTTTCTGTATGTACTTTACACTTCCATAAAAAGTTTTTCAAAATTATTTCTTACACAGAAAATCATTCTTCTCTAGACTTACAGATAAGGAATTTATCAGCATTTTAACCATGATAATGTAAACCCCACGCAGGCAAAATCTTGTCTGCTCGCATCCAACCAATAAATATTTACTGAGCGCTAGGCACTGGTCTGGGCATTTTGGGATACAGCAGGGAACCCCTTACATTTCTGATGGATTATAATGAGGATAAAGTATATGACATAGAACAAGGTGCTAAGGGCCATGTAGGGTAAAAGAGCAGGGGAGGGAGATAGGGAGTGCTGGAGGGGAGAGAAGGGGGCAGGACACAGTGTAAATAAGATGGTCAGGAAAGCCTTGTTGAGAAGGTGGCATTGGGACCAACACTTGGAAGGAGGTGGGAGAAGGGGCCCAATGGATATTTGGCAGCAGAACCTCCTGGGTAGCGGGACTAGAAAGCACAGGCCTGAGGCAGAAGCAGGCTGGGTGCACAGGAGCAACAGCAAGGAGGCAGTGAGGCGCTGGGGCCAGGTCGCCAGGGCCTTGTAGGCCTCTGTAAAGACTCCAGAGTTTTATTCTGTGTGAGACCAGGTGGTGGTGGGAGAGTAAATTTTTGCCTAAACTGGTTTTATTTCGGTTTCAGCCACTTTTAGTGGCAGGTGGTTCATTCTCATTGCTGTAAATATACTTCAATTTATCCATTGTACTATTGATGGAAACTTAGTTTCCACTTTGGGGGCTTGCATAGAATGCTGCTATGAACACCCTACTGCACGTTTTTTAGTAATCTACTGTATGCATGGTTTACTAACTCTTTATATCTCAATAACTTAAGTAACATGTTAGTTCCTATGAAAGTCAGACAGTCAATAAGCATGACACACATTAGAAGTAAACTCTCAGGTAGGTATTAGAATAAGACAATTGAGTATGCAAGGCAGAGAGTACAAAGACATGTCAACTAGATTGCTGCTCTCAAGGACCCTCAACTCTAGTTATGGATAAGACATATGCATGTGAAACAGCAACTGGAAAGGATACCTATATAGGAAATGCGAAATAATATCCTAGGCAGTTTGCTCCATATCATTCTGAAGTGGGCAAGGTCACTTTGGACTGTGTTGATATATGGTTTCACAGGGAATCTGGAAATTCTCTAGACCCTGAAAGCATACACCACGTTTGGCAAAGCAGACAGACTTTGTAGACATTACTGGGCTAGAGAAATAACAAGAGGGGGTCATGGGTGGTAAGAGTAGGGTTTAGGATCCATTTTAAAGCTAGTAGAGCTCTATGTACAAGTAAAGCAAATAGCTACATTCTGATCTGGGAATACTTACATGTTCCCCCATTTCTCCATTTTGCTACATTCATGCCACATTTACCATTACTGAACCTCCGAGGCCATAGGTCTGAATGATTTGAATATATGTGTATTTTTAGACTGGCACAGAAAACTCATCCATTGTGACTGTGGCAGGCCCCGGGGCGGAAACCAAGGCAGGCCAGCCTCCGGAAAACAGCTCATTCATGGCCGAGCTTCTGAGCGACGTGCCCTTCACGTTGGCCCCGCACGTGCTGGCCGTGCAGGGCACCATCAGTGACCTTCCAGACCACCTGCTCACCTGTGACATCAGCGAAAACTTATCACGGTTTTGGTATGATTTTACTCTTGAAAATTCAGTGCTCTGTGATTCATAGTTTTTATATTTGTACCTTAACAGCTTTAAAACAAAAGTTTGCCATTGTATTTAATGTGTTTGATGTTCTTTGCCATTTCACTATATAAATGCCCTCAAAAAATCAAGGATCATAAAGTATGTTCATTGCTCTGTTTTTCAGAATAAAGTACATTTGTATAAAAATTGAGCTTAAGTTCTACTTCCTTTCCGCCAAATAATAAATATAAAAGTTAGGTAATCATAGTTTTATGAAAGGAGTAGATTCCTTCAACCAGGCTCTCAAAATATAACACCTCAAGTTGATCTTAGCAGAACTGTGAAAAAGAGCGATGGCATTTTCCTTGGTTACCACAAGTCTGAAGTCTGCCCTGAGAGGGAGTGTGAATGCTCTTCTCTGGTTTAGAGGAAGCTTGAGTTCATATTATTCTCTTTCTTCTTCCAGTGTCTATGAATGAGTTCAGGGGAAAAAAAAATTGTGCCAGTTAGCTTAATTTCTTCATTCTTGATATAGACACCGATGTGGAAATGGAAAACTTTTCCTAAAAAGCAGGGGGATTTTGCTGATATAAGAATGCTCTGGCTGCTGTTTCTCTGAGTGATGCATTCAGTTTCCTTACACCCATGGCAGTCCTTTGCACCTTAAGTGCGTTCCTGCCTTTGTTTTTGCCTGGATGCTTCTACCGAGTGTGCTCCCTCACCAGCTTCCCCAAGAACTCTCCCTGCTTCTGCCTCAGAGGGCATCGATGCTCCTGACCACACAGGGTCCCAGTTCAGGAAGAGATCCACATTTCCTTTCAACCTCTCTGCCTCCCAAAGAAAAACATCTCATAATGATACATTATCGCTAACACCCTTAGTTGGAAATTTATTGGCCATAATACAAATGGAAATGCTTTACTGCTAGAAAAACTGAAATCAACTCATTTCTAATTAGAGTATAGGCAAAACACCTAGATATGACTTTTAGCTATTGAATATCCATTATTTATTCCAACTAAAACAGAAAAGAACGGCCATTGGTCAATAAACGGCAAAGGAAGAGGTAAACTGTGATAGAGCGTTTTCTGTGCCATGTAAAATTTTAATCACATTAGTTCTGAATAGGACAATATAATTTATTAATTCTGTGCCAAATATTTAGAATATTTTTCACAAAGATAGAGTGCTATAGCAAAACTGAACACTGTGCATAAAGGTACATAAATTATTCAAATTTTAATGTGTTGTGCATGTTTGTTTAATAAATGTGGCATGTTCTTGATAAAAAATGCTATGTTATTTAAAAGATAAAGGAACATTTCTATTGAAAAAAAATGTGTCATTTACAAATAATGTTACCATATGAGGTAAATGGTTAAATTAGATCTTGACATAGTTTTCTTAAAACATCAGTCTAAGAAATATGACTTATTACTAACACAAATGTGAACATTTTATAGCAGTTTTTGTGAAAGCCCATCCTTTTTAATATCCATGTTAATATATCTTAAAGCTAAATGTAAGCATGCCATCAATTTACTAATATATGTATTAAACTTTGTCTCAAATACTTACACATTTTATTTATATTTATGTCTATCGTATTATAAATATGCTTATACATATTTTCATTTGTTAAAAAATTTGTTATATTTGAATAAGTATGAATAAAAATAAACTGATATTTTGATTAATTTCAGATCCAAAAACTGATTTTCTTTGCATTATTCATGTCTGAAAGTCATTGATTCTTTAGGAGACAAATATTTAAGTAAAATAGTTTGTATACTGCAGAGAAAAGTATGAAGTTTCCTCTTACATGTAAGTCTTAAGGAATAACATTGAAAATGGTAAGATCACTCACTAATTCTGGCAGGACTGAAGGATTTGAGAGAAATCACACGAACATCTCTAGAAAGATCCCATCACAAGATTTAATAAACTCAGTGTTAATAACCAATTATTATTTCCATTTTAATATTCTCATCTGTATACTAATCATGTTCCTATTTTAAAACTGGAGGAAAACAGAAGTCAACCAGCCAACTCCATCTAACCCAAGAGAAACTTGAAGCCTAGAAAGGTTAAATGACTTAAGTCAACTCATTATTGAGACACATTTATTTGAATAGTGTTAATAAAGGTATTTAACTTGTAAGAAAGCTGTATGCTGTGGTGGGATAGGCACTTGAGGCAGGCAGTTTATAGTGGCTCCCTCGCTTACAAGCTGTAGGCCTTTGAGTCAGTCTCCTAACTTCTGGTGTCCTTGGTTCCCTTGCCTGTTAAACAGTAATTGTATGCACCTTGCAGGGTTGTGCTTTTAGATGGTGCATGTCAAAGGCCTGGCAGTACAAAGCTGGACACATTATCAGTGTTCAAGGAAAGGGAACTGTTATAATTCTCAGTACTAACCACACATATACCAAGGTCTAATGAAATGCAAAATATGAATTAACTGAACTTTTTAAAGGGTAATATAAAAAATAGCTACCTACATTTATTGCATATCCCTCCCACCCATTATTATTTTCCATATTAAGCACTACCTCATTGTGAAAAATATTCCTAAAATACGTTAGTTGACTCTTCTGCAGTTCCTTCGCTAAGAGTTCCATAGGGAACACTTCTTTTCTCCTATTATCAAGCATCTTGGTTTTTACTTCCTCTCCCCTTTAACAAGTGATCATTATAAAGTACTGTAAGTATGGAATGTACAAGTGATCTTACTGAATCCTATTTTTATCCCTAAAATATATGCAGGAAGTTGCATGTATTTTTCCCCCCAGCTTTTTAGAAATGGCATTTGCATCCTTTCCTAAAAACAGAATTGGAGAGGCAATCCTGACAATTTATTATTCTAGTTAATTAAATTGTGATTTAATGAACTTTTAAAATTATATCATTAAATGTTAATAAAAGCACGTTTCTTGTTAACAAGAAACCCCACATTTTTTTAAACATTCATTGACACCAACACTTCCTTCCTCTTCCTCAAAGTAAAATGATAAATTGAAAACAGTATAAAAATATCAAAAATTCTGAAAAACCTAATTTTTCATAATTTATAAAGGAAAAATAGGGAGTAGAAAAGAAATAATCTCATCCTTATTCTAAAACAGTGGCCCATCAGACCATATCCCATTACCTCTCCTGACAACAATTGATCAGTAAATGAATATTGCCCTTTGTAATCTAGCAAAGAATGTGCTACCTTCGAAATTAATGCATCATCCTATTAATTATGTCATTAATAACATTCACAGGAAATTTTAGTGTATTGGATAGATGGCGGAAGGATGTAACATCTTTTAAAGCTATTGAGAAATACAGGCTTGTGGACATTATCTTTTGAGTACTGTGTCATATTACTAAGGCCATGACCTAAATATTATTGGGAAATCTAAAACTCTCGGAATTGGACTGACTCCATTCATACTACAAGGTCCTGAAAGGTAAAGTATTCCTATGCATCAGGGAAATGACTCTTGATGCCATATGGTTTGGTGCAGTGGTCGGCAAACTGCGGCTCACGAGCCACATGTGGCTCGTGAGCCGCAGTTTGCCGACCACTGGTTTGGTGGATAGGTGTGGGTGAAAAAGAAGGATGTATTGATTAAAGCATAGGACTCTGTTAAACTTGATATCTCAATGTTAATCATCATTTTTTTAAAAAATATATTTTATTGATTTTTTACAGAGAAGAAGGGAGAGAGATAGAGAGTTAGAAACATCGATCAGCTGCCTCCTGCACATCTCCTACTGGGGATGTGCCCGCAACCCAGGTACATGCCCTTGACCAGAATCGAACCTGGGACCCTTCAGTCCGCAGGCCGACGCTCTATCCACTGAGCCAAACCGGTTTCGGCCATCATTTTTTAATTTAAATAAAATTGTAATATTAGAATAATTTTATATTACAGAAAAATTACAAAAATAGTGCAGCATTCTTGAATACCTCTCATCTAGTTTCTCCTATTTGCTACAACTAAGGAACCAACATTGGGACATTACTATTAACTAAAATCCACCCTCGTTCCAATTTCACACTTTTCTCCTAATGTCCTTTTTTCTTCCAGCATCCTATCTGGTATAATACATTATACTTAGTCATTCTTAGGCTCCTTTTGGCTGTGACAATCTCAGACTTTTATTTATGTATGTATGTATTATTATTTTTAGTGACTGTGACAGTTCGTGGAGTCTTGTCAGATATTTTGTAGAATGTCCCTCAACTGTGATTTACCTAATGTTTTCACATGGTTAGACTATGGTTATGGGTTTTGTGGCAAATATTACAAAGGTGAACTGCCCTTCAATGAGATCGTATCATATCCAAGGTACATGCTGTCAACATGACCTCATTGCTGATGTTAACCTGTATCCAGTGGCCAAGGTAGTGTTTGCCAGGTCTCTCCACTGTCCAGTAACTCCGCCCCTCCCCTTTTTATACACTACTCTTTGTTATTCAATCGAAAAGCATAGCCCACAGTTAAGTGGTAGGGAATTATACTCCACATTCTTGAGGGGTTAGTAGACATATAAATTATTTGAAATTCTGTATGAGATATGTCTCTTTTCTCCAATTTAATTATTAGTTTATTTATATTGGGATTCCAAATCTAATGCATATCTCTTGGTGGCCAAGAGATTTGTTTACATGATTAGAAAGTTAAAGAAAATTTGGAACGATTTACATGATGCAGATGAATACCATTTGAAATTGGATGTGATAATATCTATATATATAAAAGCCTAAGCAACCGAATGACCATTTGACCTGTTGTTATGATGCACAGTGACCACCAGGGGGCAGACACTCAATGCAGGAACTGACCCCTGGTGGTCAGTGCATTCCCACAGCAGGAGCACTGCTCAGCTGACTGAGGTGCGCCAACCACCGGGCTCACGGCTGGTGTGCGCAGCTGCAGCGGCACAAGCCTCCCCTGCCTCTGTGGCAGCATGCTACCGAGAGCGGTGTTGGCAGGAGCAGTGGGGCCAGGATGAACAGGAGCAGCGCTGCACCTGGCCTGGGCTCCTCTCTGGCTGCCTGCCTCTTCGGATTGCAAGAGGGCACAGGCCAGGCTGAGGGACCCCACTGGTGCACGAATTCGTGCACTGGGCCTCTAGTATTCTATAATTTCCTCAGAGTTAATCTTCCTATAAGTATCAGATACATTTCTTTATAACTTGTCATGACTATAACTATTCAAAACAGACCTTCCCTTTGGGGCCACAAGTGTTGCACTGTAAGTGAAGCCCTCTTAGATACTTGGCCTTTTCCTACCTTAGTCCCACAACAATTGCATCTTACCCATAATGTTATTCTTCAAGTGGTGAAGAGGCAGGGTTCTAATGTAATCATTTTCCTCTTTAAAGAACCAAGATAATTCATACACAGAGCTTTTCTCAACAGGAGATGACTTTCTTTAGTAATAGCAAAAACAAAGTTGTAGCTCCTTAAGATTCTAAGAGGAGAAATGTTTCATTTTCTCCTTTAAGAAGTAGCTTTAAGAAGCAGCATAAGGAAACTCAGCCTTCTTTCGGAGGGGAGAAGTGCCCCCAAGAAACTCTTTGTACTTCTGATTAACCAAAACTCAACTGCATGCTAAACCAAACTTGATGTCATCCAATTTCATTGGGGGTGGGGGAAACAATCAAAGTAAATAGTGTTTTATTTTATCCTTGGGAGAAACCTGAATATAGTTCTTTGTCAAGAATTTCCCCAGTCCAACTTTCACCCCTACAAAGGAAAAAATTCCTTACAATCAAAGGTAAGGCAAAGGATAATTGCATCCAGAACAACCCATCAGTAGGCTAACTCCAAACCAGCCTGCAGACAGCTTGTTAGTTACAACCCAGGCCAGGGAGGGAAGCAGACAATAGACCATTTCAGAGGTCAGTTAAGGAGACGTCGTCCCACTTGGGACTGCTGCCAGGGACGTAGAATCCAGTGTCTGACATCTGGGGTTTGCAGCTGTGAAGTCTGCCCCTTATGTGGCCACAGGTGTTGACTATAACTAGAAATATAGAAGAAGGAACAGGGTAACGTCAGTTTCAGTGTGCATATGTATATTTATGTGTATGGTTTTTCTTCTGTTTTTCAAAAATGTACATAATTTATTTTGTTTCAAAATTAATGTATTTCTTCATAATGGCAAGGAACATTTGGGAGGCTAACAAAAAAGGAGCTTTTGTTCATGAACAAGGGCAAAACAAAGCCAAGTTTTTACACCTACAGGGTACACTGCACACTAACATGCTGTGTGGTGTTGTTAGCTCAGCCATTTGAATAGGCCTTCTCAGGACCAAAAAGAAATAAAGGATGCTGAACAACAAACAGGCAGTTGGTCTCAGATAAAGCCTAAATACTCATTCTCTGTACGTTCTCTCCAGCCTCATCCTTGCTTTGGATCTACACGAGAATTTGTGTTTATCAGAATGTATTTCTGAGCATGGGACAGACTATCTAGTTTTCTATCTCACGCTATACCAGCCATAACCATCAGCTAACGCAGCGGAAAGCAGTAACACTCAGCTTTCCTCTTCCTCTTGCAAGCGACTTAGCTCCTGTTTATAAGGTAGATCTGGAAGTTCCTACCTCATGTAGGTACTAGAGCAGTGTTGGCGAACCTATGACATGCGTGTCAGAGGTGACACGCAAACTCATTTTTTTGGTTGATTTTTCTTTGTTAAATGGCATTTAAATATCCTATCTAATAATAGACAAACATGGTAATTGACCATACCTCCACTACGCTTCCCATTGGCTAATCAGCAGGATATGCAAATTAACTGCCAACAAAGATGGTGGCCGGCAGCCACACAGCTGAAGCGAGCAGAAGGCTTGCTTGCTCCAGTGATGGAGGAAGCCAAGGTTCCCCGCCTGCTGCGGCCCAGCTCTGAGCTCCGAAAGCAACAAAGTTTCAATTATAGAAGCTAAACAAACCCCAGATACCTGCTTTCAGCCAGCCGGGGCCTCAGAGCTTAGAGCGCCGGTGATGGCGACAGAGTTTCAATTACAGAAGCTAAACAAACCCAGATACCTGCTTTCAGCCAGCCACGGCCTCAGAGCTGGAGCCGGCTCTCAGCTCCAGTGACAGCTATAGAAGGTAAATAAATCCCAGAATTTAAAAAAAAGAAAAAAAAAGAGGCTGGGAGCTTCAGTC
>NW_005368341.1:2476051-2518385 GCF_000412655.1 Myotis brandtii | reverse complement strand
CAGTGATGGTGAACCTATGACACGCGTGTCAGAGGTGACATGCGAACTCATTTTTTTTGGTTGATTTTTCTTTGTTAAATGGCATTTAAATATATAAAATAAATATCAAAAATATAAGTCTTTGTTTTACTATGGTTGCAAATATCAAACAATTTCTATATGTGACAGGGCACCAGAGTTAAGTTAGGGTTTTTCAAAATGCTGACATGCCGAGCTCAAAAGGTTTGCCATCACTGTACTAGAGGTTCCTGACCCTAAGGATATGGGCAGCAGTAGAAATGAATATGATTAAGAGGACAGGATGATATGGGTAAGATCTATAAAGAGCCAAAAGTAAATTGCATTTTAAAAATATGCCTATACTTCCATAATTAAATTTAGACTTCCTCTTTGTTGTGCCTACTTCACAGCCTGAATTTAGAAATTTAATTTAATGTGGGAGAAAGGAATCTTTAGATTTCTTCTTATCGAATCTCTAAGGAAAAATGCTTGAATCCCTAGCCAGTGATGGCGAACCTTTTGAGCTCGGCGTGTCAGCATTTTGAAAAACCCTAACTTAACTCTGGTGCCGTGTCACATATAGAAATTTTTTGATATTTGCAACCATAGTAAAACAAAGACTTATATTTTTGATATTTATTTTATATATTTAAATGCCATTTAACAAAGAAAAATCAACCAAAAAAATGAGTTCGCATGTCACCTCTGACACGCGTGTCATAGGTTCGCCATCACTGCCCTAGGCCAATGGTCGGCAAACTGCGGCCCCTTGAGTGTGGCTCTTCCACAAAATACCACATGCAGGTGCGCATGTACAGTGCGATTGAAACTTCGTGGCCACACTCAAGGGGCCAAAGAGCCACATGTGGCTCTCGAGCCGCGGTTTGCGGACTATGGCCCTAGGCCAAAGTTCCTCCACCTTGTAAAGCCCATGTGCCCTGCCATGTCTTTTCACTGTGTGCTGTCTCTATTCCTCCAGCCAAGAAGACTGTGGACAGGTTTTCCTTTGTATATTCTGTTACAAGGACAAAGGTACATTGAATATGTGTTTTGAGAGTATAGCCACCACTCCATTTCACCGAAGGATCTATGCTCTTATTAATGTTCTATCTGACTTGTACTTGGCACATAACAAATCCTCCACCAGGATTTGTTGAATGAACGAGTGAACAGATGAAATAAATCATTAAGTTATCTACAAACGAGACTTTCCAAAAGCAAAGGAATAGAATTTCAAGACTTTGGTAGTTTTTCGGGCCCCAGTAAGTTCCCCCAGTTGTCATGCGGTGTTTACTCAGCCGAAAATAATGCTTAGTTTACCAAGCCTCTACAAATTGTGCCTTTGGTCTGTTTTGGGTATTCTCCATGTTTTTCAGGTTGTGTTTTCCTCTGTCCATAATGACTATGTATGTCCTCACGATGAGTAAGAACGGATTCTAGACAATACAGTGTATTTTGGTCCTGTGGACGAACTCATTTAAAGCTCTATCTAGCTGCCAAGTGTCCCGTGTGCGTTCTTAGTATATTTGCATATATTCCTGTGCCAGAATTTATTAATCCTATCTGACCTGTCCTTGAAAAGCTGTTTTCCTTTTTCATATGCTTTCCTTCAAGCACATGTGAGTATTTAAAATGACCTTGCTTTAGAAAAAAACACTTTTTCCCCCTAGGAGCAGCAGTGCATGTTTCTTTTAGTACCCTTCTACATCCTTACATTTCCTACTCTGCAGTCTTCTTCCCTGTCGTATACACGTGTAGCTATTTCCCCCGCCAACTCCAGCTATAAACTTTCCCCTTCTCTTTAGAGTTAATCTCCTCCTCCTTCTTTTGTTTTTTGTTTTGTTTTGTTTGTTTTGTTAATCCTCACCTGAGGATATTTTCCCCATTATTTTTAGATTGGATGGAAGGAAAGGAGGGCAAAGGAGAAAGAGGGAGAGGAGGAGAAAGGGGGGAGGGGGGAGAGAGAGAGAGAGAGAGAGAGAGAGAGAGAGAGAGAGATATGAAAGAGACACATTGACTGGGGATCAAACCTGCAACCCAGGTACATGCTCTTGTGCTCTTGACTGGGAATCGAACCCGTGGCCCTTCAGTGTATGTAGTGACACTCTAACCACTCGGCCACACTGGCCAGGGCTAGAATCAAGCTTCTGGAGAGAGTGGTCTATATTTGTGTCTCCACTTCCTTACTTTCCATTCACTGCTCCACCTACTGTAATCTGACTTCCTGTCCCTGGTTAGAACCTCCACTGAACAGGTCCATGCAGGAGCCACTTCCAACTAATTTCACTGCTGAGATTGTTTTCACCCTTGACGGCTGTGACTGCCTTTCTCAGCTTCATCCCATCTCAGGCTGTTGGGGACTTCTTTTCCTTACTCCATTCCTAAAATGTTGGTGTGTCCCAAATTCCATCTCTGGCTCTCCTCCCCTTTCTGTCTTCTCCCTGTACAGTCCTAGTCATTCCTATCTGCCACTGTTGACATCCAGAACTCAAGTTCCATGTCCATGTTCATCATTAGCTCTGAGACATCTCACTTGACTCTCCTCTGTTTCTATCACAAACTGGGGTAGCTGCTGTTTTTATTTGCTCCACACTTTTTCTTATTCCGCCCCCCCCCCCCCCGCCCCCTTGTTGCTCCGCTTTTCTTGTGGGAGTTCCGCTGGCCCTGATGGGAAATAGTGTATTATTGTTACTATTCCTGAATCCCAAGGGACAGACACATAACCTGACCTGGTTCAATCAGCATCCGTCAACCTGAGCCCAGAGGTAAGGGGAAGGCAGCACCTCCTTTGCTGGCGTACTGCTGACAGCCATCCTTCCCTCATGTTTCAAGTCCTGGCCCTATCATTTGAGGCCCTGGATTACCCAAGCAGCAAATCCAGGAGTCTAGCCATTCTTCCTTCATACTCACCTCCATGCTCAACGGATGATAAACTTTGATTAACTGTGTATCTTTCAAGGCTTGTCTCTTAAATGTGTGCTTCCGTCTCCATACCTACTGCCCTTACTTCAGTCCAGGTCTTTCTCATTTCTCCTAACGGATGTCCCCCATCCCATCCATTCTCTATGCTAAAGCCAGAAGGAACTTGTTTAAAAACAGATTAAAATCTTCAAAAACTTTCTAGTATCTTCTGGAGAATTGAAGCGCCATAAGGCAAATAAATGGGGGCGCCCATGTGCCGCTCTGGCCTCACCTTGTGATATTCCTGCTCATGTCCTCTGTGTTCTTGCCCTGCTGAGCAGTACCCTACTGAACATGCTGTCCCTTCTCTCACCATTCTTACAGTCTGTTCTTTTTGCCTGGAATGCCCTGACCTTCCCTTCTTTTCCTTTTTATTGTTTATGTGATTTCTCTGGTCACAGAGCACTTACTAAGATCTATTTTAGGAAATATCGTGAATATAAAACTTAGGATCACAATATGAAGCGTTTCAATCCTCTCCAGTGTCCAACCAGCCCTCAGTGCTCTGCAGATGGGAAACCACGGCTGAGACCCACTAAAAGCAGTCAGAGGCTTTGCATGAGCATTTGCAACTAGAGCATCTGAATGCCTCTTTAAGTGCAAAACCACACCACATACACTTATGCAGCAACAATGCGTTCAGACTGTTCTTATTCATCATTAGTAGTCAAGTTGCATAAAACATTAAAAAAGGCAGAATGGAGCTCACAAAATCGGCTAAACAATAAACCTATCCTTGCAAAACACACTGATGGAAGAGACTTTTTTTTTTAAGTATTATGTACACTACAGAAGCTGGGTTCATTCCAGCCACCTCAAGTGACCCAATCTGTGGCTAAATTCTTTTACAAGGTTTCATTCAGGTGCCACCTCCTCTGGGAAGCCTTTCCTTATTCCTCCTAAGCTGGACTGGTTGTCCTTCCATGTTCCTCCAGCATCTGGTGTGCCCCTCTTTCAAGGCTCTGGACCCACAGTATTGTAACTATTTACTTGTCTACTTCAGAACTCTGTGAATGGATCCCTAAATTTCCATGCTTAACATGATATCACATAGTGTGGGCTCAGTACAAGTGTGTTGAAAGGACAAATAATTGACTTACCATTGATTCAAGGAAATGTATAAGGTTCTTGTCCCATCTACATTAGAATTTGCCCTTGAGTCTGTGTTGGAAGCCGTTAGACAACCTTAAATTACTTAAATGACCCCAAACTTATCTTGTATCCTAAATAAGTTAGCTTCTTAAATTTTTTAAAAGTAGAAATGTACCTTTTGTTTGGTTACGCTGTATCAGTACTAATACAATAGAAATATTTTGTATTTATTATAACCTTTTAGACAGTGGTGATTATGTCTTTAGATTAAATTTGGGGGATATAAGTGACTATGAATCTATCCATTGTGACTTGAGCTTTATTATTATTATTACTATTATTATTATTATTATTATTATTTTGGTTTTCCTTAATGTACAATAGAGGGGACTTTCTTCTGCCTTCTAATAAATCAACATTGATTAATGCTAATTCAATTACATGGCTCTTTTTAAATCATGGATTTGTATAGATTTAAATATATACCATACAGATTGAATGCCTGATGTTTTAATGGGGTTATGACATGTTGTTTTTGTGTAACCTAACCTTACTGAAGGATTTAGAAATATTAACCCTTTTAATAGTGGTCTACATTTTTGAAGGATCATTTTACTTTCGAGGGAAAACAAATAATTAACTGACCATCATGCTGATTTTTTTCATGCAATCAAAGCAGGTTCTAAACTATTCTTTAACTGATCCATTCATTTGGTAACCAGTTTACTGCATGAATTCAACTTTTTAATTTTTCTAATAGATTATGATTTTATACAAAATTAGCCAATCAAATTTGTAACCACTGTGGTCACCACATTAATTATTGCAACCTCTAAAGTTCCTCATTTTTATGGGTACTCCCTTCCCCCTAGGTGCAAAGATATACAATATTTTTAGCAAAAGGGGAGACAATAGTAGCCAATCTCTTAAAATATTCATTTAGTCTATAAAAAAGTAAAAGAAAAAAATCCCTGTTTTATTGGTTAACACAATTCCATATTTCTTTGTCTGAATAACAACTTGGAAACACTATAAAACATCAAGAAGTAATAAAATCTTTCATGAGACAAGCTTTTTAGCAAAAATAGTCTCCAGAACTAAACTTGAAAGGAAGTTCTTAAGCTTTTTTATGGTCCTACTCTTGATTAAAACATTGTGTTAAATGAGTACTGAGGATCGATAGTTCCTTTCTCTTTCCCCCCCCTAACTGAAAGACTATCTGCTGAAACTATCTCTACTTATCTTAGGTGCACCACCCCGGTATTTTAAAGTGACTGTAACATTCTACACTTGGCTTTGTACACCTATCAGAGAGTGACTGTAGGAATCAAACCCTCCTTAAGCAAAGCAATTGTCTCCTGGGTGCCGGTTATTTCCATTCAGGCTTTTCTAGTGTTCCTGGAGATACACTGCAGGCACCGTTTCTCTTTGCATGTGGATTGTGCTAAAAGCCTCATATCCCAGTGCAATCTATCACACCCTCCAGGTGGGAGACGCCTGGGCCTGCCGCTCTGGTTGTGCTGGAGGACAGCAGATGCTGTATCCTTCAACCTGGGCCTGCTTCCTATGTACCCAGTTGTCAGTCGTAAATGACTGACCAGCCACACTCATCTAAAAGATCTTTGATGACAGTGTAAGATTTGCTGTCACCACTGTCAGCAGAGGGTTAGTACCCTTTCCTCCCCCTTCTTCCCTGTTTCAGTGTGTTCTCAGTATACACACCCTCCAGACACCAGATCCTCTCCCAATTATATATCTCCCACCAGGTAAAAAAGTTGGTGCTCCTCTGCTATGCACAGACCTTTTACCTCTCCGGACTATGCCCGCTTCTGGGAGGTAGAAGTTTTGTGTGTTTTTTCTCCCTGAGAGAACAGCACTTTCCCTGGTACTAGCCATAGCAGCCACTACATGGGGCTTTTGTTTTGTACCTTTGTGAATGAAACGTTAGGTGCAAAGAGTGAAAGTCAACAGTATTACACTCTGCAATTCCATGTTCAAGGTGGGAAGAAGAAATGGAAGGGATGACATCAGTCTAATCATTTTCTTGCATCAGGAAAAAACAAAAGCTTTCCTCATGCCCCTAATAAATTGCCACTAAGAACATTCTGTTTAATTAAAATTCACATAATAAAATAAACCTACACTCTATATTCTAAACACTAAAGAAAGTCACATGTAGAGCTAGGGCTAAAGAAATACATATAGCTAGGTACAGTTAAATGCCTCACTAACATTTAATTATTCTCAGTCACTGTAACCCAAACTCACTATTTCCCTGAGCTTAAGTAGATCTCAACTTCAATATAGAGCCTTCCAGGCTTGTCTATCTGAAGTAGTTGAGGATGTTTCCAATGACAATGATCTTTGCCTGCTGGTTCTCAATTTAAAAGGGGGGAAGGACCTTACTTGCAGAGAATAAAAATCTATTTACTTGCCTAAGTTGCACTTTCTCATCTAACCTAAAACATACACAGAGAAGTAAAAAAAATGTGATACCACTGTACCTAAACAAGGATTCCACTGCCACTTCTTAGATCCCCACAACTTCCCTCGATGTACTCTGGCTTCAGTTGGCCTTTTTTTTTTTTAAAGTCCTCACCTGAGGATATGTTTTTATTAATGAGAGAGAGAGAAACATCAATTGGTTGCCTCCTATATGCACTCCGACTGGGGATCGAACCTGTAACCTAGGTATGTGCCTTGAAGGGCAATCAAACCCACAACGTTTTTGATGTACAGGACGATGCTCCTACCAACAGAGCCACCTGGCCAAAGCCAGGCTGCCTTATTTTTAAGATGGATCTCTTTCTTCAGAACCCTTTTTAAGGAAAAACTCATTCATACCCAACATTCATAGTACTAAAGTTGAAATATGAGATTTTTTTTCACCCTTTACTGTCATGTTTATAGTGCATTTTATCTACCAAAGTTATTTCATAACTTATGGAACTTACCATAAATACAGCTCTTAGTAAGGACATGAAAAACCCATCCAGTAAGCCCTCCTAAGGAAGTGATAGAAAAATTCCCCCAAAATGCTTCCTGCTTGGAAAGTCAGTTAAAAGTTCAGGGTGAGGAAGTGACACCAAATGTTTGGCAGCTTGGGACGTGCTTCTGTCCAGGGGCTGCCCATGCGCAGAGCTGGCGGAGGGACCTGGACAGGCCTCAGAAGCTCCTCCAGCCCCTCGGAATGCCAGGCCTGGGTGGGATCGGGGGGCGGGAAGAGGGGGAAGCGGAAACTGTGGCTGATTTCATGCTCCTCTGGCTTGCCTCCTGGATGCTAGGCACAATCCAGAGATGCCCTGGCAGCAGTGGGAGCAGCTGGATAGGTTAAGAAAGGCCTTTTGTCCCTGCCTTTCACTAACAGGCCAGTTTTGGGTGACAGATGTAACATAGATGAGCAGGACTTCAGGCAAGTCCAGAATGATCTTATCCTTGATTAGCAAGCTTCGGGTTTTGTTTGGCATTTTTTAGACAGAAATATAATTTTTTAGACAGAATTTTTTATTCCATGGATGTTTTGAGGACAGCTTCAGCCCCTTCTCCCAATAAAACACTTAACTTTCATTTTAATACATATCACTAAACACTGTTATGTATTTAGTTTACCTTTAAAGAAAGATCATTATTAAGAATGTCTACAAGGAAATCACAGAGAATAAACTCTCTCAAAATCTCATTTTATGTGCTGTTAGAAATAACCATGTACTTTTTTTCCATCTCAGTCATTCTGGGAAAAATAATTGTGGCCAAGGATGATGTGGAAAACTTCAGCATTAAAAATAATGCCATAAGTAATCCAAAAGGGAAATTAATTTTCACTTGGAAGGTGTTCACTCTCACAAACACTGAAATAATGAGTAAACTGGCTCTCCTGAGACCATGCCAGCTGTCCCCTGCTGCTCCTCGCTGGGCTCCGGGTGTCACGAGCCTCTTTCACTGCCCTAACTTCTGACTCGGAATCAGGAGACTTAATTAGGACATCTCTTCACACAATTAGAAACAATCTATTGTACTATTAGACACCAACTTCTCCCACTAAGTCACTCAGAATTGGCTGATTTCCTTGTCAAGTGAAACTATTATTCCCACTGAAAAATAAAAATAATAATATAAGACAACTTAGAGTGCAAAGGATGTTTAAGTTGATAGTATCTCATTTTACAGCCCTCTAGGGGCAGGTAATGTGATGGGGACCATTCACACCCAGACACAGAGACCAGCCCCAGAGGGGATGGCTTTGTGGGAAATTTCAGGGCAATGAAAGATACCAGTGATTTCATTCTTAAACTTTATAGCAGATTTGAAAGTATGTGTAATATAAATAATTGAAATTCAGGTACTATAACATTCCATGTTATTATAGAAAAGATAGAAGTTGAAAAGAAACGAAGGTCCTGAGCAATCCAATGAATCATGAACTGAAAGTTACAAGTTGACTCTGAGAATGCTAGTTACAGACTGGGCTTGTTGAAACCACCTTCCTCCTTCCATGTTCCCTTCCCTCTAAATGGACTGAGTGTCTCATACTATTTTAGAGGTGATAAGGCTCTGCCACTCCAAGCTCCACACCTTAATCCTCACCCATAAAATTCATAAATATCTTCATCTGTTGGTGTTTTTCAAGAGTAGTCGCAGCTGTGGACCATGCTGTGAACAATTGTAGCAGAACAGATTTTTAAAGAGTTTGCAATCCCCTCAAATAAACTATCTGACAAATAGAGCTATATGCCACAGGTTTTGGGGGGTTGGAGGTTGGGGAATGGAGGTAGAGTATCAAAACCTGAATGGGAGAGAAAGCCAAGGAGAAAAAAAAACTTGTAAGTACATCATCTTCCCTTGGAGTGCTAACATGGAAATAAAAATTAAAGACACTAAAATGCCCCTAAGGAAAACAAATCTATGAAAACTTTTAGAAAGGGGTATATAATGGTTTATATGGCCATGACATCTAAAAAGAACGTTAAGAAACATCTCTCTCCATCCTGACATTCAAAATATCTAAAAATGAAGTTTAGGACATTAACCCAATTATTTTAACTTTAAAAATACTTCTCCTGAACAAAACTAATGCAGTAGAATATCAGACTGGATGTACGAAATGCTAAAGTTGCTTCTAGCAGCTATTCATAACTTCCCTGGAATGCTGGTGTGTCAGCAGGTTCCCCAGGTTCTCTGAGAGCAGGCTCCCCTAACACAAAATGACTCCTCTACTGACTGTGTATAGTTCCCCCCCTTGCTCTCCCTGAATGATGGTATTAATTTTGCACTAGCTAGTGACTGTTTGTGTTGACAGATTTCCTGAAGACTATTGAAGAGCACTGCCCACAAGGAATCCCACATTTTCTCTTCATTGGCGTATTCTTGTAATTTATCATTTTAACCTATGAGTTTACTCAGTGAAGAGATTATTTAAAAGACTACTTGAGATATCATTTAACATAGCTAATCCAGGTCATTATAAATTTTTTTTACCAGAAATTACTTGCTTTTGTGCAAGTAAAAACAAATAAAAACAAATGTCCTATGTGTACAATTATTTTGATTTTAAAAGCCATACTTATTAGATAAAGACAAACTTAGGATTCTGTAGTTCCCTTCAGTGATCACAAGCTATCTTCCTTATAGTCATGCCTGTCTATATATTCAATTGTATTTATAATAGTTTTATATAGGCTTGGATTTATTTCTGTATATATGTAATTATATATGGAATACACACACACACACACACACACTTGGGTATGAATAGACATAAAATAAAACTACAGACCTTGTTATAATACAAACAATTACAGGTTCAATTTAATATAATATGTCTTAAAATCAGGCCTAAAAATAGATTTATTGAAAAGACTACTGAATTGGATATAAAACATGGTTTCTAGTCACCTTCTAGTCCCTCTCGCAATCCGGGACCCCTTGGGGGATGTTGAAGAGCCGGTTTCAGCCCAATCCCACTCAACACAGGAGCTGCCCCCTGGTGGTCAGTGTGCTCTCACAGGGGGAGTGCTGTTCAGCCAGAAGCCGGGTTCATGGCTGGCAAGTGCAGCAGCGGTGGCGGGAGCCTCTCCCACCTCCGCGGCAGCGCTAAGGATGTCCGACTGATGGCTTAGGCCCCCTCGCTGAGGGTTCCCGGACTGCGAGAGGGCACAGGCCAGGCTGAGGGACCTCCCCGCCCCCCGAGTACACGAATTTTGTGCATTGGGCCTCTAGTGTTATACTAAGAGACAATGCCAGTAAAAAACTGAAGCTAGGGTTAACAGCAAGGAAGGGGAATTGAACCTGAGATGCTGTATTAAGTTAGATTGGTAGTCTTCCCAGCTCCTCTCAGAACAAATCAAATCTCTGAAAGAAAGCATCCTACGATATATCCCATCAGAGTCCCACAATTTATCCTTAGGCAAGTATTAGTTCAAAATTAAAGACATCAAGCACATGAGGAGGTAAGCCATCTATATTAGAACTGTCGGAAATACAATAGCTGCTTATGAAGTACTTAAAGAAACAAAGTATGGAATCAAAAGAATGAGCAAGCAACAGAAAACTACCAGGGATAATCAGGCAATTCTGAAAAATAACTAAGTGGAATATCTACACTGAGTGGCCAGATTATTATGACCCCTGATGTTTGTGGGCAAATTAGCCATACACTGCATCGTATGGGATATGGAAGCCCAACGCCTGTTCGAACACCTTTGCTGTCTGCAGTTACCAAGATATAACTTCTCCAATTCACACAGGAACACAAGGATTGGACAGTTGAGCATTGGAAAAAAGTCATGTTGTTCGATGAATCACGTTTCCAGTTGCATCATGCAGATGGCAGAGTGAGAATTTGACGGAAACAGCATGAAAGCATGCACCCCACATGCATGAGTACAACCCTTCAAGCTGGTAGGGGCAGTGTTATGGTTTGGGGCATGTTTTCCTGGCATGATTTGGGCCCTTTAATTCGTGTGGAACAACGTCTGAATAGCACAACATACCTAAGTATCATTGCTGAACAAGTTCATCCTATCATGTTGATGGCGTATCCCAATGGAGATGGCTTCTTCCAACAAGACAATGCACCATGCCATGGTGCTCGTATTGTGCAGAAGTGGTTTCAAGAACATGAGGGAGATTTTACCTTGCTTAGGTGGCCCCCACAATCACCAGATCTTAATCCAATTGAGCATTTGTGGGACGAAGTTAAAAGAGCCATCAGGCAGCTGGTTCCACAACCATCAAATCTCACAGAACTGGACAGTACTATTCATCAGGCATGGTGTCAGATTCCTCGCATCACCTTTCAACATCTCATGGAGTCAATGCCAAGAAGAATTGCTGCAGTATTGAAGGCAAAAGGTGGCCCAGCGAAGTACTGATGGGGTGGTCATAATAATCTGGCCACTATATATATATCCCATGTTCAAAGGCTATTAAATCGCGTTGTTTACCCATATCTTCAGAAAAAAATCACTTCTACTGTCATGATAAACAACTTGCTTCCCTATTTATAATGGTCTGGCCCTCTAGCAACTTCCGCGCGAAATTATAGCTAATTTGCCTAAAAATGTCAGGTGGTCATAATAATCTGACCACTCAGTGTATACGTAAAATATGTAAATGTTGAAAGAAAAGGACAAAACATATTAAGAAGCACATTTGCCACATGTGAAAATAGATTTAATGAAGATAAAAATGGATAAATTAACTAAAATATAATCCAGAAATAAAACACCTGGAAAATATAAGAATAATGCAAAACATTGAGGATAAAATGAGAAGATCTAATAATGTCAAATGAGAGCCATAGAAGGAGAGAATCAAGCTAATCAAGGAGTGATAACAGCTGAGAAATTTCCAGAAGTGCTGAAAGCTATTAAACCACAATTTCAGAAAGCGTGCATACACACAAAAATCAGCGCCTAGATATCACCTACGTAGTAGTGATCTGCAGAGCACCAAAGACAAAAGTTTTTAAGGCAGCTAGCGAAAAGACATCCCAAAGTAATCATTTTATGGAGAGCAGACTGCTCAAGAATCACTGATACTACTGCATCTACCTATAACTTCTTCCCCTGTCCCATTTCCTTCTCTTCCCTGAGGGAGGAGCTCTCCTGTATGTTTACCCTTCCTTTTCAATATTCCAAATACTTTTATAATGTATGAATATATCCATAAATAATATATTATTTCTATTTGCTTTTTTAATTATGTAAAAGAGATATCATACTATATCCAGCAGTCCCTCTTTATCCAGGGTTTCTCTTTCCAAGGTTTGTTACCCAAAGCTAACTGAAGTCTGAAATATTACCAGTAAATGGAAAGTTCCAGAATTCAACACACATAAAATTTTAAATTGTGAGCTGTTCTGACTAGTGTGATCAAATCTTGCCCTATCCTGCTCTGTCCTGTCAGGACATGAATCACCCCTTTGTTCAGCATATGCACTCTGTATGCCATTAGTCGTTGAATGACCATCTCCATTACTAGATCGGTTAGCAGAAACTTATGGGTGCTTAATTCATTTCCAGACTTTTTTTCTTGTGTGTGTGTGTGTGTGTGTGTGTGTGTGTGTGTTAGAGAGAGGGAGAGAGCACATTCACTAACTTTATTATTGTATTTTGTTATAATTGTCCTATTTTATTATGTGTTGTTATGTTCCTACTGTGCCTAATTTATAAATTAAACTTTATTATAGAAAAAAACATAGTATACAGGGTGAGGCAAAAGTAGGTTTACAGTTGTGAGTATGTGAAAGTTTATTCTTGTATTATTATTTATTAATTATCATATTATTTTTCATATGAACAACCTTAATTTTACTGTTGCCCCACCCTATACATAGGCGTCAGTATTTTTCATGGTTTCAGATTCTACTGGACCTTGGAATATATCCCCCAAAGAATAAGGGGGTATAACTCTTTTTTTTTCATTCAACTTATGATTTTTAAGTATTCAACCCCATTGTTTTGTGTTATTACAGAGCACTCATTTTAATATCATTATTTAGATATAATTTACATATAATAAAGCATATATATAGTTCAACAGCTTTCAGTATATTTATAGAGTTGTGTTATCATCACCATCTTCTAATTTTATTCTCCCTCAAAAAGAAACCCTATAGCCATTAGCAATCATTCCCAACCCCCTCCTCCCCTCAGCCTTCAATGTCCTTTGTCTCACCATCTCCGATCTGCAATTGCACCACTATTCTATGTCAGTTTTCCACATATGTTTGGGTGTATTCTCTATTATTTTTATTTATAATTTACATATTTTATACTTAATCTTTTGAATGTATCAAACATTATATCAAAAAGATAAAAAAGACCTTTAAAATTGTAATGATATAAATATACCAGCAAAAAGTCACTTACAAAGGAGGAAATCAGATAGACCCCAGACTTCCCCACACCACCCTCCAAACCAAACAGTGAAGCAGTGTCTAAAAAGTTCTGAGAGGAAAAATGCATGACTTGAAAATTTTAAGCCCAATCAAATTATCTCCTAGGATAAATGCAAGATAAGGTAGTAAGCATGAAATATTACGAAATAAAACTCCATGAGCTTTTCTTGGAATGAAAAGTAAATTAACTAAAAACTACTGTATGACAAGTTTCTAAACTAGCTGGATGAGAAAAATCAACAATTTATGCAAGAATCAAGTGGAAATAAAGAATGATATAGCTACAATAAAAAACACAATGGAATGTTTCAACAGTAGACTAGAAGAAGCGGAGGTGAATTAAAAGACAGGGCAGAAAAACACACCCAATGGAAGGAGAGCCTAAAGGAGCTTTAGGACAACATGAAACAAAGTAACATACGTATAATAGGGGTGCCAGAATGACAAGAAGAGGAGCAAGAAATAGAAAACCTACTAGAAAAAATGACAAAACTTCCCTGATTTGGGGAAGAAAAAAGTCATAAGCACAGAAAGTCCCAAACAAGATGAACACAAAAAGACCCACACCAAGACACATTGTAATTACAATGGCAAACATTAATGACAAAGAGAGAATCTTAAAGGCTGCAAGAGAGAGACAGAGTTACCTACAAGGGATCTCCCATTAGATTACCAAATGATTTCTCAACAGAAACACACCAGGCCAGAAGGGAATGAAATGAAGTATACAAAGTGATGCAAAGCAAGGGACTGAATCCAAGAATACTCTAACCAGCAAGGCTATCATTCAAAATTGAAGTGGAAATCAGGAGCTTCACAGACAAAAAATGCTAAGGGAGTCTGTCACTATCAAGCCAGCAATGCAAGAAATGCTAAAGGAACTGTTGTAAAAAGAAGAAATAAAAAGGGAAGAAGGAACACAGGCACAAAGAATAAAAATGGCTACAAACAAGTACCTATTCATAACCTTAAATGTAAATGAATTATATGCTCCAATCAAAAGATGTCCAGTGGCTGAATGGATAAAAAACATGATGCATATACCAGTATATGCTGTCTACAAGAGACCCACCTCAGAACAAGGGACTCACACAGACTGAGAGTGAAGGTATAGAAAAACATTTTTCAGGCAAATGGAAATGAAAAAAAAGCTGGGGTAGCAATTCTTATATCTGACAAAATAGACCTCAAAGTGAAGGCCATACAAGAGAGAAGGAAGGCCACTTCATAATACCAAAGGGATCACTATAACAAGAGGATATAACTTTGGTAAACATATATGCACACAATGCAGGAGCACCCAAATACATTAAAAAAAACTTCTGGAAGGTATCAAGCGAGAGATCAATAGCAATACAATCATAGTAGGGGACTTTAATACCCATTAACATCACTGGATAAATCCTCTAGACAAAAAATCAACAAAGAGATAGTAATCCTAAATGACTCACTAAATCAGATGGATTTAATTGACCATTTTCAAAACATTTCACCCCAAAGCTATGGAATATACATTCTTCTCAAATGCACATGGGACATTTCAAAGATAGACCACATATTGGGACACAGGCAAAGTCTCTCCAAATTCAAGAAGATTGAAATCATATCAAGCATCTTCTCAGAACACAGTGGCATAATATTAGAAATCAACTACAATAAAAACAATTTAAAAAATTCAAACACTTAGAGGCTAAATAGCATGCTATGAAACAATGATTGGGTTACCAAAGAAAGCAAAGAAGAAATTAAAAACATCCTGGAAACAAATGACAATGAAAACACAAAAATCCAAAATCGATGGGACACAGTGAAAGCAGTCATGAGAGGGAAGGCCATAGCATTACAGGCCTACTTCAAAAAAGAAGAAAAACTGGTAAGAAATTACCTAACTCTACAACTTAAAGAATTTGAAAGAGAGCAACAAGAAAAGCCCAAAGTGAGCAGAAGGAAGGATATAATAAAGATCAGAGCAGAAATAAAAGACATAGAAACCAAAAAACAATACAAAAGATCAATAAAACCAAGAGCTGGTTCTTTGAAAGGATAAACAAGATTGATGAAACTCTAGCCAGGCTCACCAAGAAGCTAAACAAAATCAGAAATGAAAGAGGTGAAATAACAACAGACCCCACAGAAATATAAAGGATTGTAAAAAAAATACCATGAACAACTCTATTTCAACAAATTTGTCAACCTGGAAGAAATGGACATATTCCTTGATAAATATGACCTTCCAAAACTCAATCAGGAATAATAAAAAAAATCTGATTAGGCCAATAACTATGGAGGAAATTGAAGCAGTAATCAAAAAACTTACAGCAAACAAAAGTCCTGGGCCAGACGGCTTCATAGGAGAGTTTTACTACACATTCAAAGAACTAAAACCTATCCTCTTCAGACTATTCAAAAAATTCAAGAGGAAAAAAACACTTCCAAACTCTTTCTATGAAGCCAGTATTACCCTAATCCCCAAACTAGATAAAGACACTACAAAAAAAGAGAATTACAGGCCAGTATCCCTGATGAACATAGATGCTAAAATCCTCAACAAAATTCTAGCAAATCAGATCCAGCATTACATTAGAATGATTATACACCATGACCAAGTGGGGTTTATTCTGGGGATGCAAGGATGGTACAATATACACAAACCAATAAATGTGATAAATCACATAAACAAGTTGAGATAAAAATCACATAGTCATATCAATTGATGCAGAAAAAGCATTTGACAAAATGCATGCATATAAGCATAACCAATAAACACAGACACTAGGGGCGTGAGGGCATGTACTGGAGGGGGGCGTTGGGAGTGGCTGGGGAGAGGTCAACGGGGGGAAAACTGAGACATATGTAATACTTTAATCAACAAAGAATAAATTAAACACACACACACACACACACACACACTACTATATGACAAAATCTAGGTAACCAAGTAGATAACCAGTGTAAAGAGTGCAGAAATAAAGAAGTCACGGCACTGAAGGGTCTGGTGGTGAGCACCAAATCATTTAAAACGGAATCAAGGTAAACAACTGCTTGAATTATGGTTTCAGAAAGGAATGTACATGCTATAAACCCAAGCACTACTAAGAATAACGTAACTATCAAAAAATGGGGTTAGAAGGAAAGAAGTGGGGAAAGTGAAATGGTATGGTTTCTCAAATTTCATAAGGAAATCAATAGATACTGTGCAAAATTGAAACATAATTTTAAAAATATATTGACTCTACCCCTATGTGTGTCACTGAAGAAATGAGTGAAATTTGCGTGGGCATGTCTTTGATATTTGGGCTGACCTGTGTATTATATTTGGCATCTCTAGGGGCCCAGCACTAAATGCCAGGATCACCTAGGTTATTGTGACCACCCAGCATTTCTATTGCTTCCTAAAGACCCGGCACTGCCTTGGGTTGAGAAATGCTGCTCTAACTCTTTAAGTTTTTCATAGTACTGTTTCTCTTAAATTTAGAGCAATGTTGGAGAATTAAAATTTCTTGACTTAAAATCACACAAAAGGGATCATTTACCTGAAATTCATTCAATTTCATGTGTGGATCCCTTCTATTAAGTTAAAATAAATTGCATACAGAAAAGCCTGCTTATCTAATTTAACCACTTGTAAGTTAACAAAAAGCATTTACTTAAACAAGAAATCTGAAGAAATATACATATTTAATTTTTATTTTCATTGTGTACAGACAACATAAATTTTCCCATTTTAACCACTTTTGGTGTACAGTTCTGTGACATTAATATATGCACATTGTTGTGCAACTATCACCACTTTCCATCTCCAGAACTTTTTCATCTTCCCCAGCTGTGTATTTTAACATAAACCATATAAAGAATATTTGCCAATCTTTTGATTTGGGGCCAAGAATTTTTCTTTGAGAGAGGTCCTCTGATTGGAATTCCTCCTGGCCATCTTTTTTGCATGAATTACACCAATAATGAGCTCTCTAGGATTTCCGGTTTCAATTTCTTTAAAATGAAACAAGAACTGAAAAACATTTGGGAAAGAATCTCAAATGCAAAATCCTCCTAGATCCCCTGCCCCCACCACCCAGTATTTTACCCCTAATTTGAAAACACATTTTGAATTACCTTACATTTACCAGTTTCCTAGCACACTCAATTTATTCTTTACAGAAGCAATTCATTCTTTTGCATTTGTAATTTATCAATTTGCATAAAATTTAATTAAGTTATATGATTTAAAGGTTTGGGTTTAAACACGGTTGATTTATGGAAAGTATCCAGCTGAACTGATGTGAACAAAAGTGTAGACCTGTGTAGAGAGCTGTTAAGTGAAATAGTGTCACTTATGAAATAATCTGGCAAGTTGGATATTATATTAAATTTTAAGAAGTATGTATGCCTGTGATGGTGAATTTGTGTGTCAACTTGACTAGTCTTAGGGGTACCCAGACTTTTGGTCAAACACTATTCTGGGAGTGTCTGTGTGTTTCTGGGTGAAATTTACATTGTAAAAAAACGAGTGGGTAGATTGAATAAAGCACATTGTCTGCTCTAATGTGGGTGGGCCTCATCCAATCGATTGAAGATGTGAATAAAACAAAAAGGCTAAATAAGGAGGAACTCCTCTAGCCTAACTGCTTTGAGCTAGACCAGCGGTTCTCAACCTGTGGGTCGCGACCCCTTTGGCGGTCGAAGGACCCTTTCACAGGGGTCGCCTAAGACCATCCTGCATATCAGATATTTACATTACGATTCATAACAGTAGCAACATTACAGTTATGAAGTAGCAACGAAAATAATTTTATGGTCGGGTCACAATATGAGGAATGTATTTAAAGGGCCAGAAGGTTGAGAACCACTAAGCTAGACATTCTTTTTTCCCCCCAGTCTTTGGACTTGAACTGAAACATCAGATATTCTTGGGTCTCCAGAGTGGAACTATCCATCAGCTCCCCTGGGTCTCTAACTTGCTGACTGCAGACCTTGGTACTTCTTAGCCTACAAAATCATGTGAGCCATGTCCTTATAATAAACCTCTTTCTTATGTGTACATCCTATTGGTTCTAATCCTCTGGAGATTCCTAATACTACAAATAAAAGTGTTTAGTGCTCACTCTCTTTCCTCTTATTTCTCCTTTTTTATCTTCTCTTCATCCTGTCTCTACTATCTCTCCTGCTGACTAACTTCTCCCTTCCACTTTGACTGTTCCGTGTATTCATAAATTCTCAAGGGAGCCATTTCTTTCCTTTTCCACTCTAACACTATGAACTCTTTGCAGACAGGGAGAGGCTCTTCTTCACTTCCCTGTCCCCATCACCTAGCACAGTCCCACCCATCAATCATGGAGAGAGTTGCTGGATGAATGACTTTGAGACTGGAGGTGGTGGTGATGTCTATGGGCTTAGTCACTGCTGTAAACGGAATCTGCAGTTTTCTAGTTCCGCCTGCTCACCAAACTTCTATGTCTCTCTCTTTCCCCATCAGTTTTCTCTCTCAACCCAATTTCTTCTTGTAAAATATAGCTAGAGGATTATTGCCTTTATTCTACAAACTCTAGGGGTCATTCTGTTCTTTGAGTGACGTCAGGTCTTCCCTTTAACTGTGTTTCTAGAAAGTAATACTCTACACTAAGCCCTCACTTAACATCACCAATAGGTTCTGCGACTTTAAGCAAAATGGCATATAAGGAAACCAATTTTACCATAAACTGATACAAGGGTTAAGTTCCCATGGCATCTCATCAATGTTATATTGAAACAAGGTTGAATGAAATGATGTTATTCGAGGACCTGCTTTGTATACTGTGGTTCTTAAACTTGATTGGACATCAGAATGACCTAAAGGGTTTGTTAAAACACGAACTTCTGGGCCCCATTCCCAGGGCTTCTATTCAGCTGGTCTGTAAAGGGCTGGAGGATCTGCATCTCTAATAAGTTTGCAGGTGATGCTGCACGGATGCTACTGGTCCAGCGACTTCACTTAGAGAATCACTAATCTGTACACCACAGAAGTACCAGCCCATTAGTTATCTAATTCCCTCCACTAAGGTAAAAAAAGAATAGATGTGTTCATTGTCTGGAACTTAACCATGAAATAAAAATAACAGGAAGAAAATGCATGTTTTGTTTTAAACCAAAAGTACAAAGGATTTTTTCTTATAATAGTTCTTTAATTCAAATCATTCCATAGTCCATGAGTAAAGTTAAAACTTCTAAAAGAGAAAAGACTATTGATATTTCTATCAGAGTATATAAAAAGGTTAATTATGGTGTGCACATCTTAAAGATCTCTTCGCCGTGTGAGCCATCCCCAGAAATACTTGCCATAGAACTGAAATAGAAATGATTGCATGAGTAAATTAGCACCCACACTCCTTGCATGCATCATTTCATAGCGCAAGCCTTTTCTCTTTTCAGGGAATAATGGTTTTACATTTTACTGTGTGATGGCACTCTAATTGCTAAGTATAATAGGGACATTATGCTACAAAGTTAAAAGATTCCAAATGAAAAGGTAAGTCAAATATAGTCATTTCATCCAGCTAAGGATTCTTTAAAGTGTGCTCCTCTTTTCCCCCAGCTATCTCCCAATTCCGAATTCTTGATGGAATGATCAAGATGGAATATAATGGCAGAAAAACACCTTAAAAGGATCCTAGGATTCATCTAGTCCAGGCATTTGCAACTATGACCCACTAGCCAACTCTGGCCCCCCACCTGTTTCTGTAAATAACATTTTAGTGGAAAACAAGCATGCCTGATGAAAGTATTTATAGGGCTGCTTTCACCCCACAATAACAGGTAAGTGGCTGCAATACAGACAATGAGGTCCAAGGCCAAAATATTTACTATCTCATCCTTTTCCAAAAAGGTTTGCTGAGCCCTGCTCTAGTTCAACCTGATCACTCGGGAGGTGAGAAAACGTATCCCATAGAACAAAGTACCTCAGGGTTACACACTCAGGCAAAGGACTGCAGAACGCCAGGCATTGTCCTCAGCAGCTCCCGTAAGAACTTTGGTTCCCTAAGAGTCAAAGCCATCCTCGTGTATTAGTAGAGAAGCGGACGCTTTAGCAAGTTTGCTTCTAATTACAATTTTCAAAGAATCCTCCATATGACAAACCCAAAAGAACAGTGTGACAGAAGTGTGCTTTGATGTTAGTCCAAAATGAATAAATAGCATCATTTTTTTCACACTTGTACAAAACACATGAGCAGCCTAACATTTAGGGCCGGTTTCTAATCATGAAAAAGTAAGGATCATTGTGTCTTTCAAAAAATATACTAATAATCTGTCATATAATATTCTCCCCATTGTCCAGAGATTGTGCCTGATGGTGTGAATTCTTATTTTCTCAAAGTTATTGGATTCACCAAATTAACAAAAGCATATAGGCGAGTGTGTGTGTTTGCATAGTATTTTATGTACTTTATACATGTGTCTAAAATAAAATGATATGATGATGCTAGGTGTCATCAGACTCCCAGTCTCTCTTAATTGTATGTTAAGAAAAATATGAATATTTAAAAATTGAACAAATAGCCGAAGCCGGTTTGGCTCGGTGGATGGAGCGTCGGCCTGCGGACTGGGGGGTCCCGGGTTCGATTCCAGTCAAGGGCATGTGCCTGGGTTGCCGGCGCATCCCCAGTGGGGGATGTGCAGGAGGCAGCTGATCGATCTTTCTCTCTCATCGATGTTTCTGGCTCTCTGTCTCTTGCTTCCTCTCTGTGGGGAATCAATGAAATATATTAAAAAAAAAACTGAACAAATATGTCTATTCTGTAAATAAACCCAAATTCCTGGTTTCAGGTAAGTGTGCAGATGAATACAATGAACTGAAAAGGATTTGAAGGTTGAATTAAAACACAACCAAGCAGTTTGCATCCAGAGCCCACGCGCATCCATGATTAACATTGCTTCAGTGAATCAGTGAGTGTCACAAGGGCAGGGCAGAGCTGGTACCCTCGGAGCCTAACAGGACCAAGATGGAACTCTGGGAGAAGAGGAATCCAGAGGAAACTGAACAGAAGTAATCAAAGAAATCAGTTAAAAACTAGGAGATGTTGATATCACAGAAACCAAGGGAGGAGAAAGGAAGAGGAAGGAGGATATGGTCAAAATAATTAAATCCAAGTTTTTTAATTCTCACCCAAGGATATTTTTTCCATTGATATTTTAGAGAGAGTGAGACGAAGCGGGGGGTGGGGAGGAGAGAGAGACAGAGACATCAATTGGTTGCCTCCCGCTCAAGCCCTGACCAGGGTCCGGATGGAACCTGCAAGGAGGTACATGCCCTTGGCTGGGAATCGAAGCTGTGATCCTTTCGTGCTCGGGCAAACACTCTAACCATTGAGGAACACTTGCCAGGGCTCCTGTTTCATTTTTAATAAGAACTTAGAATGATCCACTGGATTTGACAATTATGATATCTCTCAACAGGGTCATCTAAAAGTCTCCTAGGCCCGATTTTTGGAGACCCCATTCCATATTAGCAAACATTAAAATGTACCAAATTCCACATAAAATTTGTCTTGAGAAATGGTGCCTTTGAAAATAGTACTAATTAAATTTCCTACTTTTTTTGTATTTAAGCCAATTACTTTCTCTGTAACTCTCATTTTATAGGTTCTTGTAAACCCAGAGGACTTAGGGACTAATCAATGATGACTACATTCAGAGAGGGCTACAGTGGATCACAGAATAAGTAAGTGATGAAGCGAAGAGAGTAAATATGGACTTTCCCTTCACGAGTGTGACTAGGAAAGCAAGAAAAGACAAAGAGAGGCAAAACAGAGCATAAAGTACAGGGAGGGTATGATTTATTTAAAATTAGAGCTTTTCCCACAGCTTGGAAGAAAAAAAGGGTTAACGACGCAGGAGAGACTAGGAATATTTGATTAAACTGCTACTGGAAGAGATGGCAGATAGCAAGGGATCCAGAACATAAGTAGCTTCACCTTCTTCTTCTTTTTTTATTAATCCTCACTTGAGGATATTTTTTCCATTGATTTTGAGAGAGAGTGGAAGAGAGAGAGAAATATCGATGTGAGAGAAACACATCGATTGGTTGCCTCCTACAGGAGCCCCTACCAGGGCCTGGGTGAGGGAGGAACCTGCAACGGAGGTACGTGCCCTTGTCCGGAATTGAACCCGGGACCCTCTGGTCCACAGGCTGATGTTCTATCCACTGAGCCAAACTGGCTAGGGCAGGATTCACCTTCTTGAAAGTCACTATTTCTCTGAGTCCAGATGGAAGATGAGAAGGACAAGTGGGGGAATAGGTATTCTATTAATAGCTATTATTAATAATGTTAAAATCAAGACAATGACATAATTCCAGTACCACCATTCAACACTGTTCTTCTAAAGATCAGAGAACAACAAGAGGGGCAGTGGGAGGTCACAGCAGTTAACAACTCTGTGTTTCATACATAACCCCAAAGTCCTCTGTGATGTAGGGTGCTGTGAGATGCCTGTTGGGGCTTGGCTCTGGTTCTTTTATGAGCGAAGAAGAGGCAAGTACTGTCTAGGAGTAAAATGCCCACCTGTGTCAAGCAAATTGACTTGTCAAAGGCTCCATCTGATAGATGAGTTGATTTACAAAGAGAAAGCAGGAGGTATATGGAAAGTGCATTAACTCTTTGGGGCTACTGGGGCAACATTAGTAAATCATTGCTACAGTTCTAAATGGTTCCCCTAATGGCCCCAAAGAATAAGTTCATCCCCTAAAGTCTCAGATAGTCCTAGGTGATCATTTGCCCTCAGAGTGACTACAAGTGCTTTTCAATAGCTGGGTCAGTGGCCCAATTTCCACTTTCCAAATAAGGAAACTGAAGTTTATTCTAGGCTACTTGGCCAGTTAATAACAGAGCTTAGATTAGTTATTAGCCAGCTAACGTGGTTAGCTAATAATTAGGACTGCTTTTCCGTGATCATCATAGTAAAGGTTATTCAAAATGTAATTATTCAGTGTGAAATAGTACTCCATTCCCGCCCCCCCCCACCCCCACCCCATGGAGTAGACAAATGGTTCCAATAAGATGGAAGTGAATGGCATTCTGCTGCCAATAAAATGTTATTTTAGTTGTGGCTTTTTGTTGTTGTTAGATAGTTGTAGAAATAGAAATGAAAACTTAAGTTAATAAAGGAGGTAGGAAGTTGTTTCATAAAAGATTTTGGGAGTAGGTCCCAAGTTTGGTGAGTTTATTGGGCTCATGCATTGGATAAATTAGCTCATCTTTGAAGGTGTTGCTTGAAGAGCCCAGCCAGGCCTTTTCACTTAAGCATACAAAATGAGAAAGCTCTGTGCCCTGAAGACAAGAGAGAAAAGGGGCCAAGGACTCCCAAGACTTTTCAAGGCCACTTCCAAAGAGGTGAAGAAAGATAGCCTTGCGCATGGTTGTTATTACAGCTCAGGTTTATTGTGAAAAAAAGGTTACCAATTCTTTGCAAAACATGTATTCAGATACTAGGCCTTCTCTCCATTCAAAGAGAATGACCAAATATGTAGGGGAGAAAAAACAAGAAAAACGAATCACTAAGTGATAAGCATATAAAATTTGAGTCAAGGAAGTTCTATGATAGGATTTATCCACATCTACATTTCAAAGCTTTCTTGCATGGGCAAGGGCTTCTAGGAATTTCATGACCAGATGCCCAATTGTAAATTTTCTAGAAAGAGAAAAATAAAAGCTGCAACAATAAATTGTGTTCTGGAGCACAATTAAATCTTCATTATTTTTATGATGCTTCCTAGTATATTATGAATGTGTTATTCTAAAGCTTACAGAGAAGAGCAGTAATCTGTGTAATTTTTACCTAAAATGGAGACTTTTTGCTCAGTGGACCAAGGATGAGGGCAGCTCAAGGTTCTGGGGTTACATGGAATGGGACACTGGTTTTGTTTCTTTTGTTTGTCTTGTCTTTTGTGATTAGATTTAGGACTTAACTGCCAAAATAACAAGGACTTCCCTGTTGATGTCTTGGCTGAGTTCAATGAGTTTTGCAAACACAGGAAAAGCAGACTTGAGTATAGGATGACTCAAAAAGGAAATGTCACTTCTTGCCCAAATAAGAGATGCATGTGGTTATTAAAATAAATTTAAGGCTCAGATAATTACAATTGTATTCATTGCTTTGGGGATTTGGGACCCCTCTAATATCTATAAATTAAGAACTGTTATTAACAAATTAATTTATTAATAATAATCATAATCCCTTGCATTTTGTGTCATTTTACACATTACAAAGTGCTTTCACCTGTTATGACTTTGATGTTGACATGGACAGGGCAAGTGTAACTGTGTCCACTTAACAGATGAGTAAACTGAAGCTGCAAATTCCAGGCCTCTTTCCACAGACAACACTAAGGTCCTGTTAACAGTCCCTCTGTGATAAATAACAACTCTTTGCTCAAGTAAGAGCTCTTTTAAAATGTCAAGTGCGATTGTCATTAATATAAATGTTGACTGGAGATGTGCCCATCCTGCCCTGAAAACATAAGAAGTATACCAGTGGCATATCTTTAGGAAATTCAAGTAGGCTACCTTTTTCTAACAATGAGGATTGCAATAAATTAAGGAGAGTACAGATTAAATATATGTTTTCAGTTGATGGTAGGAACTTAAAAAGAATCCCAATTAGTGAGTTTGTTAGTGGCTTGTCCCACTTTGCTGGATGCCCAGTTATCAATGCCCAGGAGTTTCAGCCTTGGGCCATAACATTTCCCTGTTTCTCCAACAGCCATTTTCATTCATACTTGAGCTAAGGTTACTCACGTTGCACAGTGCACTTTGGCCAGCGTGGTGGAGGTTCTGAGTGTCTGCAGACCAGTGCTCCCTAAGAATTTGTAAAATCCTCTCTGCATGCCAGCTGGTGTGCCCCTTTAAGCCCCCATTTGCATATGGCACATTACTCAACAAGAGAGGTTTTTCTTTCTGTTTCACCACACACACAGGTGCATGATCATTCCATGAGAGCTCTTGTAAATTACCCCCCAAGGTCCAAGGTCTGAAAAAAATAGGTTTTTCATAAAGACAATGAAAAACCACAATATTTGTACTTTTTTTTTTTTTACAAAAAAGTCTTCTTCCTGCTTATAGCAACCTTACAAATGGTACCAGTCATTGCGGGGGAGGGGGGAGTTAACTGGCTTAGATTTGCAGAAATTTTTCCCCCAAAAAACCATAAATAGTAATGAAATGAAATGTATTGGCTCACTTTGCTTTCTGAAAAATCCCACCAAATTCCTGCTTTAAAATATTTACTTTAAAATTCTTCCTGGATACTTAAGAAGTCTTTTCAAGCATCATTCTTTTCTTCTGTAGCCATTTTCTCTAAAATGTATTTGTCTCTCACCAAGACCACCAAACTGAAATATTCAGGTGGAAAAAAGTTTTCTTTCTTCCTCAGTTACATGTATGTGCACAGATGCTAACTGGAGTAGAATAAAGGAACTCAGAACCTTTAGACATTATAGAGAAATTGGGCTTATTAAAATATAAAGTGCCTTTAGACTTAATTCAGTATTATTGTAACCAGAAGCCTTGAGGATATATAAAAGACCCAATATTTATCCTATGTGCAAATCAGACCCCAGTAATAAAAGTTTATCCTATAGCTCTTTTAAAATGTCAAAAATTATGTCACATCTCATATAAAGAAAAATGTGTGATTTTCATGCAAACTAAGAACTTCATTAATAATTCAGATTTCACTCGCCATCAAATATAAGATGATTTTGAACTTACTATTTCTCCATATAAAATACTTAAACTTTCATTAATGTGAATTATTGCTTTACTCCAAATTTTCAAAATCATTAAATAAAAATATAAAGAAGGAACAAACATTTTCTCCAAATGACTCCTTTCATTCTTAAGCTTTGTTCAAAGTTTGGGCAAATACTATGAAAGACAAAAAAAAAGTCTTCTCTTCTTTTTCTTTTAACTTAAGTTTCCAAGTCAAATTTTATAATCACATTTAGGGTCACTGAACTTAATGCACACATTTTATATAAAGAAAAAAAAGAGTATTATAATTGGTATCCTTTATACTACAAATAAGGCATAGTAAAGCCTTAAATTACTTGCAATAATAGATCAGAAGGAAATATGTCCTTTTATATTATACTAGTGGCCCAAAATTCGTGCACGGGGAGGGGGGTGTCCCTCAGCCCAGCCTGCACCCTCTCCAATCTGGGATGTCCGACTGCCAGTTTAGCCCTGATCCAGGACCACTGGCTCTAAGCACTCACCTGCCTGCCTGCCTGATTGCCCCTAACCACTCTGCCTGCCAGTCTGCTCACCCCCAACTGCCCTCCCCTCCTGGCCTGATCACCACTAACTGCCTCTGTCTCACCCCTGCCACCATGGCTTTGTCCAGAAGGTCTCCCGGTCTAATTAGCATATTACCCTTTTGTTAGTATAGATAGTATTCTCTTGGCTAAACTCCAACTGTCAACCTCACATCACTCCACTTCAGCTAACTGGGTGGATCATGTCTCTTGATGTTACATCAGTAGCCTGTGTTGGCAGAGGGGGTTACCCAGAGACGAGTGAACTCAAGCACCAACTTCAGGGTCAGACAGACTCTAGTCCCAATGGGTTCTGCAGAAAAAAAGGAATTTTGTGCCCTAAACACAAGCAGTTTGTCCAATTCTTTTATCTTAAATATAGCTTCTGGTCAACTCTCTTTTACTTTCTACTGATCAGGCCATTGGGAAAAATAAAAAGGATATTTGCAAAGTTTTGTCCTTCAAGGACATTATATTCTAGATATGAGAATATAATGCCCCCATCACCTTTCCTAAGAACCACCAGTGGTCTTCCCTCACTCACCCTTGCCTGGAGCTCAAGTCCCATTTTCCTTTTATTCACAGGACTGGTTTATTAGATTATCACCATTACTACTACAAATCACACCATTTACAATTTGTAGTAGTAATGGTGATAATAATGAATCTTAAAACACCTAACTAATTCCAGTGAACTCTGTGATGTCAAAGCTGTGGAACACATGGTTGATTAACAATGATAATGACTGAAAACAAGGTGATAAATTACTATGTAGATTGCTGAAGGCCTAAAATTGTCTCAAAAGAAGGACATTTCATAA
Organism: Myotis brandtii; assembly: GCF_000412655.1. Taxonomy (NCBI): domain Eukaryota; kingdom Metazoa; phylum Chordata; class Mammalia; order Chiroptera; family Vespertilionidae; genus Myotis; species Myotis brandtii. Next base: position 2,490,832 of record NW_005368341.1, on the reverse strand, counting down.
CAGACCAATCCTATTTAAACAAATATGTGTGTGGCATTGCAGACATATAGGACTGCATCTGTACAATTTTGACAATAATCTGCTCCATAACAGCAACACCAAACAACTTAGACAAACACTCCTGAGGTCAAGGGTCATGGGAGGTGAGAATTAAGGTTGTTTTTGCTCTTTCTTGAATGCTGCATTGTTCCTGGATCTGTAAGCATAACTTTAGAGACTCCACCAATATAAACACAAAACTACCTAGTTATGAGCCTGTGTTTACACAGTCCGGATCAAAAGCACAGACACTCAACTTAGGCTCATTTGCATTTGCTGCCAAAAAGTCCTGATTCTTCTTTTGAAAAATAGCAGTAATTCATATTTTGATGCCACTTAATCTCAAGTAAATTTGTGAATTTTATAAAAGGCCTCATATTCTTTACCATGTTGCCAGTACTTTCTTTTCTTTTGCATTGTTCTTTTCTAAGGCACTGATTGTGTGGCAGATCACGGATCATCGTAGGGAGCACAGATGAAAAGCCTATTATTCCAAAGGATTAAATTACAATTCTTAGTGAACCATGGCCAAGCTATTTTTTTTTTTCAAAACCTGGGGAGGATTGGAAATAGGAAATGTTATGCCTTGAAAAGGGGTGGGAACAGTTGAGTGGATGAGGAAGAATAACCATCCTCGTGTTATTACATTCTCTTCAAGTAAAATCATGAAACAAATAAAAGGTAAAGTCTGTAAAATATCCAAGTGATCAGGAATAATAAGCAATTGAGTTTATTAGAAGTAATGATCTCAGGGGATGGGTTTTTATTGAATTATAAAAATGAGTAAGGAAAAGACTAATAGAGGTAAGCAAATACATATGAATACACAGAAACTACTGAGATGCCAACTTCACTTCAGCATCTTCAGGGTTCAAGGAATATGGGGGCAGAGGATCGAAGATTTGCAGATCACTGTTCGAGTACATGTGAGCTCTCCTGGGAAGGATGATAAAACGCAGTGGGAAAATACAGTGAACGGGAGTCTCTGCCAAGGGTACTTGGAGCGGGACAAGCAAACACTTTCCTAAAAGTCTGACCTTCTAAAACCAAAGGAGAAATCATTTTTGTTTGAGATTCCAAACACCAAGGACGTATCATAAACACGGCTGGGGAGGGGGTGAGGATGAATATTTGGGGAAGAAAACACTATTGAAAAAAGATGTTTTGAAACTCAAGTCCAACAGCATGAGCAGTCTGAAGGAGAAGAGAAACTGACAATTTTGCTGGGTGCTGTCATTACAACAGGGAGTCTACAGGATGTCACTGTGGTTTCTGCTAGTGTGTCATTGCAAGAATCAGGAACAAGCTCCACATGAAATGCTGTAATCAAAAGTGTGAAAATATGCACTGGGGATTTCCCATGTTTCAGGCACATATCAAGTACAATGGTAGATGCTTGGAATAAAAAGGTGGGTGAGATACAATCCATGCTCATTAAGAGTCCACAGTATTTTGGAGAAAAGAGAGGCACTCAAGCAGATGATCCCCAATTTAAAAAAAAATGGACCAAATGCAACAAGAATATGTAATAAAAAGGAAACTGAAGAGCTACAACTTGCTTGCCTGGAGAAGTCATGAAATGTTTTCTTGATTTGAATTGCGTCTTGAATTGGATCTTGAAGGATGAGTAAGAGTTCGCCAGGCACAAAGAAAATAGATGCAAAGAACAAGGTGCATGCAGTGGGATAAGTTCTGGGTGTGTGAACTGAGGGAGCCAGCAGATGAGGTTACAGGAACCTGATGGGGTCAGAGTGGACAGGGCCTTCTGTACTGTGCTGAGGGATTTGGCCTTAACCAAATGAGTGAAAGATAACATCACCAACTTCAAACAAGGGGATGGCCTGATGTAATGTGTGTCTCAGAACCAAAGCTCTGGCTTTAAGTGGTAGGGTTAAACTCAAGTCAGCAGGTAGCAGTCCGGAGACCAGCTCAAATAGGCAAAGAAGGGGGAGGAGAAGATGGATTCCTTGGATGCTTTGGAGATGGTATAAATAAACTTCACGAGCTAGTAAATGTTAGGGGTGAGGAAGAGGGTAAGTTGAAAGGGACCCCAGCCTGAAAATGATGATGACATTAACTGAGATAGAGAATACTGCAAAAGGAATACACCATTTATGCCTACAGCAGGGCAACATGGGGGAGGGGCAGTGCAGCGGAGGTTGGCAAATCTGTTGTTAAAATCCTTGTATGTGGAGGAGACTGCAACTCGGAGAATCAGCCAGAAATGTGTCCTCACTCTGCTCCACCTTACTGTGTCCTTAAGGAGACTCAAGGGGTCAGAAAACATTGTATTGGCATTTCACTTATTTTTTAACTATTATAAGACTACTAAAGGCCTGGTGCTTGAAATTCATGCACTGGAGGAGGGGGGCCTCAGCCCAGCCTCTCAGACATCCCTCTCGCAGGGGCTCTCGCAGTCCAGGACCCCTTGCTCCTTACTGCCTGCCAGCCGTGAGCCCGGCTTCTGGCTGAGCAGGGGCGGGGCGGGGGGAGAGTATGGCTCAACCAGAAGCCAGGCTTACTGCTTCTTAGCACTGACCCTGCCCCCTGCCCACTGGTGGGGGGGGGGCATGATCTGGGGCCAGGCTGGCTAGGGGAGGGGCTGTGGGAGGTTGAGGCACTGTGGTTGCACCCCATCCAGCCTCTGTGGAGGCTCTGGGACCGCGTAGCCCCTTCTCCTGCTGTCTCTGTGGAAGGAGGGGCCACAGCGCTGGGAATGGGACCCTGGGACCCTGCCGTGGCCTCTCCCATTGCCTCCGTGGGAGGCGACTGGGCCTATCAGGGGAAGGTGCCACCCCTATCACCCCGCTGCTGCTGCCACTGCTGGCCACTGCAGCTCTGCCTGCCCTTGCTCAGCCCTCGCAGCCGCTGTGGCTTTGTCTGGAAGGAGTTCCAGATGTTTGGAAGACATCTGGTCTATCCGATCTAATTAGCATATTACCCTTTTATTAGTATAGATATTTTAAAAAACAGGCATTTCCAGTGTATCACATACCAAATGTCATTGCACTAGAGACCCACAACATGTCTCCTTGTCTCACCAGATCCACCGTCGAGGTGCAGCCCGCAGAGCACATGTCATTCTCTCTCATTACTTATAAATGGAATCATATCCTGAGATTGCAAGGCAACTTTTTAAAAAACTTTTTTTTTTTTACCATTTTCAACAGCTTGTCTTTGTAATCAAGAAAATCCTGATACTATGCAAACAATAAAAAAATCACAAGAATAAACTGGCTGCTGAGCCTCTTATAAGATGGTAATTGTCATCTAAGCCCCAAATATTAATTTTTGGTGTTCATCAAAATAGCCTTGTTTTTTTCATTGAATTTGAATAAATTTGAACTAATAAAATGTTTACTAAAAATGCTCTTCCTATCTATTTTATATATTCTGTTTTATATGTTGTGATTCTTTATAAAATTCCTTCTGAAAGGGCATTCTACTTCTAAAAACATTTCTTTAAGGACTGAATGTAAGTGTATTATACTACATCTACTTCTCTTGACTTATTTTGAGATTGTCAAGCAAGTCTTCCATTTACTGGATACATTTAAAATTATAAGAACTCTCTTCATACACATCTCTATTTTTCTCCATCTGAGCTTGATATTTGTGTCAGACAATAACAGGAACAATCTGATTTGGCAGGATAGTAATCAACCAAAATGTGTCTCTTCTGTTTTTCATTTTGCTTGATTACAACATTAAAATTCAAGAATGGTTGAACTATTTTGAAGTCTGGGCCTTAAAAACACCTGTTTACTCATGTGGACATGTGTGAACTTTCCTATTTAATAATAATGGCAGCTTACTGTGTCATTTTCACACTCTCATTGCAAAAATAGTGGCCTGGACACAGCCTGGCAAAATACATTCAAAGGTTGTGGCTGCTGCTAAAATTTTCATGGAAAAATAAAAGTGTACATTAATAAAATTTACTCTTATCAGTTTATACACTCTTATATAAGCGACGATCAACTCTTCTGCCATACATAACTTTTTAATGTGCTATTTGAACTCCATCAACAGCCTCTTGATTGGGTCTCAAGCACTAATCAGGCCCCTCACAAGGACCATCAGAGGCTTAAACATCTTGCATCCATCATGAAGAGCAAGTGAGATCATAATGACTAATCACATTAGCATAATTTAAAAATGCAGAGCGTGAATAGCTTCTTCCCCAACATGTGTAGTAAAAACATATGCACAACAAGACTGCAGTGATTCATTATGCCACTTGCTTGTTTATATTATAACATATTTATATGCCCAGCAGAATGAAACTATAAAACTGACATTAACGAGTAGAGGAAAGAGGTTCTTTTATAAAGTGAATTACAAGCATTCAGGATGAGTATATATTTACAAGATTATTTTAAGGAAGGAAAACTGCTATCTTCTTATGTCCTCCTAGGACACTACAAAACCCAGTCTCACTGTAGATCTTTAGGAACCTACATTTTATACTTCTGCCCAAACAGTGGTCACAGGTGAAGTCACTGCATATCACAAAAGCACAAAATTAAGGGGGAAAACCAAACAAAACAAAAGGGAAAAAATCACCTTTTTGTATTTTGCCACCTAAATTGATATAAATCACTGGCTCCCTCTCAGGGCTTTGGAGTGTCTGCTGTAGACCTGAATTGGTGTCTAAATATTAGCTACCAAGGGCCAGGCACTGAGCAAAGTACTTCCGATGCAAATATGAAAAATGGCACACAGTCCTGCCTTCCTAGTGCTTACCATCCAGTGAGATGAGCAGGAAAGGAAACAGACATTTACATCCCAGGATCAAGCTTTCTGTCATGGAGGAATTAACAAGCAAGGTGTCCTAGAGGGCGTATTGACAGCATTGATACCTGGAAGGTAAGCAGGAGTTGGCCAGGTGAAATGACAGGGGAATGCAGACCAAAGTACTCCAGAAAAGGACAGTAGTTTATGTGGAATGTTTAAGGAACTGAGAATAGTTTATTATCAGATAATTACCAAATACATTTTGACTTCATACAGCTGTAGACTACAGGGGAAAGTGGTAAAAAAGAGGCTAGAAAGGATGCAGGGAGCCAGATGTTTTCACTTATCAAAAATTCAGAGGAAAGGGATTTCTCAGTATACAAGGGAGACATGGCATTTGCCCTCAGAGAGCTTAGCAGGGGAAGCATACTCATCTCAAATTGTGATCAATACAATGAAGGAAACAAAGTACTAAGAGAGAATAACAGGAGGAACCTACTTTAGACAGAATCAGGAGAGACATCTCTGAGGTGGTGAGATTTGAAGAATGAGAAGCTGTCAGATCATGAAGGCCCTGGTGAACTTAGGAGTTGGATGTTATCTTGATGTTCAAGGTGTTAAGCAGGGAAGAGATGTGATCAGCTTGCATTATAGATACATTATTCTGACTGCTATGCGGAGTCCAGGTGAAAGAGGCAGGAGGTAAGGAGATGAGCTGGATTGCTTTTCCGGTAATCTGGAAAAGAGAAAATTTCCTAGTGCTGGAATATCTTAGTAACAGTAGCATGAGGCAGGGATGGAATTAAAATGCTTAAAAATGTGTGTGGCATGAGCACTGATCCATCAGGATGGATGTAGCCTCAGCACTGAGTAGGGTCTGCAGCCCTTTGCTTGGCCAGGCCAGATGGGACAGGTGGATCCCAGAGGTGAGGCCAGCAGGACAGCAGCCTCTTTACCATTTGTATCAAAGTATTTCAATACTTTGGCAACAGGTGCAGCTGCACCAGCCTGGGAATTAATTATACAGAGCCAGGAAAATATTCAGGAGATAATAAGAAAAGAGACGGCTTACATTTGGATAATGCTTGAAGTGAGCAAAAGGGAGGAGGAGTTAGTGATTAGGCTCTGCTTGGGCAAAGAGATAGACTCATTTATTTATTCAATCACTAGAGGCCCGGTGCATGAAAATTTATGCACTGGAGTGGGGGGTGGCCCTCAGCCCAGCCTGCTCCCTCTCACAGTCCAGGAGCCCTCAGAGGTGGGAGGCGACCCAGAGATCAGGGGAAGGCCACGCCCCCATCACACTTCTGCTGCTGCCACTGCTGGCAGAGCAAGCCTCGGCCGGCCCTAGTTACCTGAGCCTTGGGCGGCCCTGGGCAGGTCAGCAGCCACCATCCAAGGTTTGCCTGCGCCTCGGGCTGGCCCTGGGTGGCTGGGGGGCTGAGGGGACTGGGGGACTTCAGAGGCAGGCGCGCAGAGCAGCCAGACCCGCCTGGGGGCAGGCCCGGCTGTGCTGCACACCTGCCACCCTGGCGGGGCTGAGGGGACTGGGCGCTGCCATCTTGTGGCTGGGGGTGCCCCCATCTTTGAGGGCGTGGCAGTCAATTAGCATATCCCCTCTTTATTGGCTGTGGGCACTGCCACCTTTGTGAGGGCATGACGGTCAATTAGCATATTCCCCATTTATTGGCTGTGGGCACCACCATCTTGTGAGGGCGTGGTGGTAAATTAGCATATTCCCTCTTTATGAGATAGGATATTTATTCAGCACTTAACATTTAAGACACCTGAGAAACCTGAAATGTCAGGTGAGCAATTGGGTATGTAAGGAGAAAGATTTGGGCTGAAGAAATAAATTCTGGAGTTTTCAGCATAAAGATGTCATTTAAAGCTATAGAATTGTAGCACTCCCCTTGGGCCAGAGTAGAGTGAGAAGCAGGAGGAGCCAGGATGAAGCCCTGGGAAACTCCAGCATTTACAATTGAAGAGGAGGTGAGGCTTTAAGCACTGAGAGTGGCTCCTGCTGCAGGAGGAAAACCAACTGTGTCAGGTGTCAGGAGCTAAGAGTGTTTCCAGGAGGAGGAGGGAGTGGTTTGCTATGTTGAAAACTGGAGAGATTGAGTAAGACAAAGACTCGAAGGGATTTAGCAACTTGGACATTGTTGGTGACCTTGATAAGGGCAATTTTAGTGGGTGGCAAGCACAGAGGTGGGGTTGTCTAGCATTGAAGATAAATGAGAGGTGGAGAAGTAGAGATGGGGAGTACAAGACAACTTTTTGCAGTGAAATAGTACTTCTTCAATATTTTTAGGAAAGAGACCTGAGCAAGTTTGGCTGCTAGTGGGGGAGCCAGTAAAGTATTTTGATAGACTCCAGGGATCAGCAAACTAGGGCTCGTGCCTGTTTTTGTAAGTACAATGTATTGAACACAGCCACTCCCATTCAGCTATGTATTAGCTCTGACTGTTCTGTGCCACAGCAGCTTACTTAGTTTAGTAGTTATAACAGAGACCCTGTGGCCCACAAAATCAAAATTTTCTGCTCTCCCACCCCTTATAGAACACGTTTGTCAGTCCCTGAATTAAACTAAAATATTACATGCCCTAGCTCCGTGGTCGGCAAACTGCGGCTCGTGAGCCACATGTGGCTCTTTGGCCCCTTGAGTGTGGCTCTTCCTAAGCCTTAGGAGTACCCTAATTAAGTTAATAACAATGGACCTACCTATATAGTTTAAGTTTAAAAAATTTGGCTCTCAAAAGAAATTTCAATCGTTGTACCGTTAATATTTGGCTCTGCTGACTAATGAGTTTGCCGACCACTGCCCTAGCTCATTTAATTTCCACAGGAACACAAACATATATACATATATAAATGCATAACTAACAAACAATTTCCCAAGTTGAGGGTGCTATGAAAATTCCCCCTAGTCAGTTTACCAACTTATCAACAAAGGCTTAGCTATTGCTCTTCTGTTGATAATACAGTAAGTCCTCACTTAACATTGTGGATAGGTTCTACTACTGTAAATTACATATAATGGAACCAATTTTACCATAGGTTAATTGATATAAACAAGAGTTAAGTTCCTAGGCATTTCATCAACAATGAATAAAATGATAATATTCTAGGCCCTGCTGTATATATCCATTATTTACAATATAAATAAATACATTTTACTCCCTCCCACATACTTGGTACCTGACACATGGTAGGTACCCAATAAATATTGCTGAAGCAAGGAAGAAAAGGAACCAGAATCATAGGAGCAAGGAGCAGAGGACTCCCTGGGTCAATAAACTTATATGCAACCATCCCAGTGCAGTTTGTGGAGAATGGAGTAAGTCACATTGCTCTAGAATTAATCTGGGAAGTGAGGGGGAATGGGTTGGGGAGATCTGGCTAAAGCTGAAGAATATCCTGGATGTGAAAACAAAGTGACACAGTGGCAGTTTGTCATTTGGCAGCAGGAAAGGGCAGACTCGACAGTTCTTTATTTGTTGTGATGAAACAGAAAGTTGACATGAACTGAATTTATGTGCGGCCCAAGCCAAGCCATCCCTCAGGAGCTGGGAGTTGGTCTGCTAAAAAGTAGGTTAAAGCAACAAAATTTAAAAAGAAAATGATATTTGCCACAAACATTTTGCTTAACTGAAAACAAATCAGTATATATCAATTGGCCAATCTTTTGACAAAGGGTCAAGGCCTTTCCTTTGAGCATAGGGCATTACTCTTGAATAAAGCACACCAATAACATATTAACTGATATTTAAAGTATGGCTAACTTTAAAGGAGAGTGAAAACTTATAGATAAATGGGAAGTGATCTGAGTGCAGAATCCTTCAAGATTTTTTCCTCCACAACATTTTTTTGTAATTAAATATATTTTTATTGATTTCAGAAAGGAAGGGAGAGGGAGCGAGAGATAGAAACATTAATGATGAAAATCACTGATGGGCTGCCTCCGGCACACCCCCTACTGGGGATCAATTTTACAACCTGGGCATGTTCAGGATTGGTGATTAAACTGTGACCTCCTGGTTCACAGGTTGACATTCAACCACTGAGCCACACCAGCTGGGCTTCCCTGCAATCTTTTGTACCTATATCACTCACAGTTTATGAAGCTTTCAAGTTGTTTTCATAGAAACAGCTCTTTTATTTGTCTCAATATTTCATCTATTTATGTAATATTTTTAAAATCACTTAATTCTGAAAACAAAATACAACTGTCAGAAACAGATTAAGAAACAACTGATTCTCAGGGAGCATACAATTCACATGAGAGAGAAACCTACTAACTTGGTTCTTGTGTGTGGGAGTGTCATGACAGTTGGTGACTGTGGTGAGTCCAGGAAAGGGAGAAAAGTGAAGAGTGTTTCTCTGTGACGGGGGGACAAGCATGTCACGGGGCCCCAGCTGGTGCTTCCTCAGTCACTGACAAGCTGCCAGCAAGGCTGGTTCCCCTGAATATTGACTTGAGACAGCTGTCCCAAGTCATCACACTTTAGGGACCATGGAGTATTGTGTATTGGGAAACACCCCTGCTTTAGCTTCTTCTGGAATGTAGTATGTGAATAATAGGTGACTACTCTCCATAATGCAACTTTCAGAGAATTAGAACTGATGAGAAACCAGACATATAGCCCATAGCGACTTAGCATATTTAACATTTCCAAGCTACTGAATCTAGATAGAGACAGTAAAATCTTGGTGAGCATATTCTGGCAGCATGTCGCTTGGCAACTAACAAAGAACACCCCAAATAGTAGGCAGAGATCATGGAACAACATAAAGGATGGGACTCAAAGCAGTGGTTAATGTATGACTGTGACTTGAGACTGGGGAGCCTTCTGTTCTGCAGCAAATGCCTAGCCAGCTTTCTGATTTATTTTATGCTAAAATTGGGTTGATAAAAAATGATCCTATTCTCTACTGTCAATACTTTGGAAACTTATTTCCAACAGTTTGGATGATGGAAAAATAAGATTGCTCTTTGAGAGTTAACTATAAAATCAAGATGATCATTGACCAAATATAGATATGCAGTATCTCTAGGGAAGACAGGATATTTACATTATGAAATCTTTTCTAATACTAAATTTTCTATATCAAGACATTAATGTGGAAATATTCTGTGCCTAAAAGGTCCAAATATTATGACTCAGAAAGTTTACATGATTTGTTCAAGGACCCAAAGCCAGTTAGGAGCTAATCTAGCCTACAATCCAGAAGGCTGAGTGTGCCTACTCCAATTTCTTTCCCTGTGCTTACTGCAAACTGACGGGAATAAAGCATTTTAACTCAACATGACTGAAGCTTTTATTTCATTTAATCCAGGTCTCCCAGGTCCTCGTCTAATGTTTTTCTCACTGCAATACCGTCTTTCTATATGAAATTATCTGATTAGTTGGTGTCACTCCATCCTTAGTGATCTGATTACTATAGCTGGCTAAGAAATTACCCTAAAAGTCAATGATGTAAAACAGCCATTTATGATGCTCGTTGAGTCTGTTGGCCACGGATTCAGCCAGAGCACTGTGGGGATGGCATAGAGCTGGGATTATCTGAAGTCTCACTCACATGTCTGCTGATTGCTCGTAGCTACTGCTGGGACCTCAACTGAGACTGTGGGCCATAACACCAACAAGTAGCCTCTCTAAATAGCCTGAACTTCCTTTCAACATGGTGACTGGCTTCCAAGGGTGGGCATGACAAGAAAGAGAGAGAGCCAGACAGAAGCCATATTGCCATTTATGACCCTGCTCGGAAGTCATGCAACATGCCTTCCACCCCATTCTATTTTTGTTGGGGCATTCATAAAATTCTATTCTAGTTCAAGGGGAAGGGAATAGACTTCACTTCTTGATGGGAAGTAAGGTCCTGGAACAGCATGGGGGGCCAGAAATAGTGCTGTGGCCACTTTTGGGAAATTACAATCTGCTATAATTAGGATGAAAGACATTCTTTTAAAATATTTTTTTTAAATATATTTTTATTGATTTCAGAGAGGAAGGGAGAGGGAGAGTGACGCGGAAACATCAGTGATAAGAGAGAATCACTGATGGGCCACCTCCTGCAGGCCCCACATTGGGGATCGAGTTCGCAACCCAGGCATGTGCCCTTAACTGGAATCGAACCTGGGACTCTTCAGTCTGCAGATCGACGCTCTATCCACTGAGCCAAACCAGCTTGGGCATGAAAGACATTCTTTACAAGAAAAGGAGAGGGAGAAAAGAGGCAGCAGAACAACTAACAAATCACACCTGAAGCCTGAGTGTGCCTGCTCCCATTTCTTTCCCTGTGCTTACTGCAAACTGAACGGGAATAAAGCATTTTAACTCAACATGACTGAAGCTTTTATTTCATTTAACTGTCTAGTTGGTGTGTTGGAAAGTGTGTTTATGGGATGGGTTCCTAGCATAAAAGCCTTCACAATGAGAAAAAGAGAAAAGTTATTTTAATTGAAGAAATTATTTTTTAAAATAGATCATGTACTAGACTAAAAAGAAAACATCAATAAATCTCCTAAAGCACAAATTGCACAGACATATTCTCTGACCACAGAACAATAAAACTACAAATTAGGACCAAACATTCAAACAAAAATGTCCCACCCACTTGGAAATAAGAGTAAAAATACTCTTCTACATATCTCTAGGGCATAAAAAAGGAAATAAGACAGCAAATACGGAATATTTAGAAAATAAGAAGAATGAAAACACTACAAATCAAAATGTATGAGATATGGCTAAAGCTATATCTAAGAGGTGTATACATTAGTAAGGGATGAGTAATGACAATACCATCAGCAGCAGCAATGGCTAACACTCAGGTGGTGGGCACTATTCTGGAGCTTTACATGTATCAACTCATTTAATCCTTGTAACAACTATAGGTAGATTCTATTTCCATTCTCATTTTTCAGAGGAGCAAATTGAGAAAAGAAGGGATGGGTGATTTGAGGAAGATCATACAATTCGCCCTCATCCTATGCAAAGCAATGCTCCAGGCAGGCATTGGAGCTATGACAGTGACCTAGATAGGCAAAGCTATGCTCTCTTACAGCTCCTCATTACTGCTGGGCAGGAGTGGAGTCAGGCTCCCTACACAGCCTCCGCTGACACCTTCCTGTCTGGGAGGGGCAGAGGCCTCCTTGCTGCTCCAAACATGGCCTCATTATAGCTGAGTGGTGGTGAAAGCCCTGAGGCTCTACCATCCTTCTCTGACAGCACCCCATCTGGGAGGGGAAGGGGGCCCTGTCAAAGCTAGGTAAGGGTAGAAGTACAAACTCCTCAAGGGGTCCCCACTGGTCCTGTGAAGGGGGATGAGGGGAGTGTGTGTGTCATTACCGCCTGGTGGGGATAAAAATCCCAGTTTATCTAGTTATCCTTCTCTGAGCCACCTCGGCAGGTGTGCTGGGTGCCCTGGTACTGCCTAGCAGAGGGGAGAAGTCTATGACTCTGCTGGCGTAGGTAGGAGGGGGCCACAGTTTTTTTCTGTGGTTTTGGCTAGAGTAGAACAGTTCAGATAATTCTAAAAGTTTTCTATTTTGCTAGGCCAACCCTTTCCTGGTTCTTTGGCTAAACAACAGGCTTTTGTTGGGGCTCTTTTAGTCTGCACCTGTTGGTGTGTGCGGGCTGCCAGCTTCTTCAGCGCCAAGTCTAGGATATATGGAGTGAACAAAGAAACAAATAACATAGGAAATGAGCCATTGTGTTTTTCCTCAGGTCTCAAAGACCTTTGCTGTTCTGCCTTTCTCTCTTCACCTTTCAATCTTGTTTTCTTTTATGTGCAATGCCTAAGGGTTTTAGTTTTACTTAGCTGGAGGAATATGGAAAAGTATTTGGACTTCATCTTCCCAGAAGAAGTCTCCTATGAAAAAAAGAACTCTGACAGCATGCACCATTCTTAGAGCAGGCAGAGAAACAAAATGACAGAGAATCAATGGTAGTGATCGGGAGAGGGGAGAAGAAGGGGCAGGATCCTGTGCACAAGTGGACAGAGTAGCCTTAAATATCAACGTGGATAGTTGGCCCACAGTCATGAGAGAAAACACAGAATATATTACAAATGCAAGGAGTTTGATGGGTTGGAGGTGGGCAGATGAGGAAGCTTTCTAGTGGTAGATTATATCGTCTCACTGAAATACAAAGGGAAGCCATCAACTGAGAAAGGGGGGAGAGGTCAGGATGAGCTGAGGGTTTGCAGAGATGGTGGTAGAGTGAATTGACTAGAGAAATATACAGTAGTAGGATTGCTGACCATACTGAAGCCACATGAATTTAGAAGGAAACCAGTTGGCATAGTTGCTCATTTTCCTCCAGAACCAGGTACAGAGCAGGCAGACAGATGTGCATTTAATCAATAACAGTTGCCAGCTCAAGCCAGATGTTAAAAGGGGAAAGAAACAAGGACAAGAAGTGTGTAAGAGACTGATTATGGTGATGGAACACAATACCAGTACCATAGCAAGGAACAAATGGAAGGCACTTTTCATAGTGTATTTTGTAAGACAGGACACTGCATAGACTCTAATCTGGAAGAGGATGAACCTGAGAAAATGGACAGTGCACATTTGGGGGTGACTGGGTTTGGAATCCTGATAGGGTTGAAGAATTGTGAAAGCAGGAGTGAAAAACCTAAGAGGCACTCAAAGACATGAGATGGTGGCCATAGAAAAGATATCTGAAATTGAGCTTTAGGAGGTGAAACAGATATTAGAAATGAAAATGAGAGGGCATAGCTGAATTGGGGGGGGCTGGGGGTGGAAGACCTGGGCAAACCAGATACCCTTAGCAACCTTCCCATTGACAATACATAAAATTGATGAATAGAAATATGTTTTTAAATGCATCAATACACTGGTAATAAAGTAAAAAAATAAATTCAAAGCAAGGCCCCAGTGAGAAGTCTTAGATGCTGATGCTGACTTGGTGCTGAAGACTTTTGACAAATCAGGGGATTTTGAATTCCAGTGTTCACAGCCTGGTGAGATATGGATGATAGATGACAAAGCCCAGGTCCAGCCCAAAGACAACATCTTGCATACAGCTCAAAAGGGTATACTAGAAATAAAATTGCCCCACAGCAGACAACAGGACATTTGCTTATCTTAAAATATGGCACTGGCTGGAGGGGAAGAAAAATCTTTCCTTAAAGTCTCTATGTAAAAGCAGACCCGAAGCCCATTTTGCTACCTGAGTTTCACTACTTGGATCCTCTGGAAAAACATCAAGCTGATAGTTTAGTTTAAAACTAGGGGCCCAGTGCACAAATTCATGCACCTTGAAAGGAACTGTGGGCCGTGAGGCTGCGGTGGGTACAGGGGCGGGTCTCTGCCCATCCTCCGTGCCCCCGCCTGGCCCCTTCCACCATGGCCTCTGGTCCCGTCTGCCAGCAGCCCCATTCTTGCTGCTGCCACTCCCACGCACTGACGGCGCCGGGCCCGCTCGAACCCGCTGACAGCACAGAGTGATTGGGGCCGGTGCCAGCAGCGGATATGAGTGGGGCCATCGCTGGCAGCGGGTGTGAGAGGCAGCTGCTGGCTCTGATTGCCCCTCAGGAGCAGGGGACGGTGGAGAAGCCCTCAGGGTCTATCGGGGCTGGCAGCTGCCGCTTGCACCCACCTTCACCTGCTTCACCTTGCAGCATCCTGCTGCGGCCGATGCCCACCATGTTCCACGCTCTGCCCCCTGCTGCCAATGCCTGCCACATTTTACGTGCACCCCCTGGTGGTCAGTGCACATAATAGAGACTGGTTGTTCAGTTGTTCTGCCATTCAGTCTATTTGCATATTAGAGTTTTATATATATAGACTAGAGGCCCGGTGCACAAAAATTTGTGCACTCGGCGGGGAGGGGGGGTCCCTCAGCCCGGCCTGTGCCCTCTCACAGTCTGGGACCCCTCAGGGGATGACCACCTGCTGGCTTAGGCCCACTCCCCGGGGGATTGGGCCTAAGATGGCAATCAGACATCCCTCTGGCAGCCCGGCAGCCCTCGGGGGAT
>NW_005368341.1:2446397-2475399 GCF_000412655.1 Myotis brandtii | reverse complement strand
GCGGCAGGCGGGGAACCTTGGCTTCCTCCTTCACTGTAGCAAGCAAGCCTCCTGTTCGCTTCAGCTGCCTGGCTGCCGGCCGCCATCTTGGTTGGCAGTTAATTTGCATATTGCCCTGATTAGCCAATGGGAAGCGTGTCGGAGGTATGGTTAATTACTATGTTTGTCTATTATTAGATAGGATAGCCCTCCTTCAGCCCTAGCTGGTTTTGCTCAGTGGATAGAGCTCCAGCCCATGGATTAAAGGGTCCCAGGTTTGATTTCCAGTCAAGGGCATGTACCTCAGTTGTAGGCTAGATTCCCAGCCCTGGTCAAGGTGCATGCAGGAAGCAACCAATTGATGTGTCTCTCTCACATCGAGGTTTCTCTCTCTCTGTCTCTCCCCCTCCCTTCCACTCTCTCTAAATAAATCAATGGAAAAATATCCTCGGGTGAAGATTAAAAAAAAAAAAAAGCCCTTATTTAGTAGTTCCCAAGGGCACCTAGCAGAAACAAAAGCAAATCCTTTTTAAATGAACCCCCTTCAATCTAGGCTTCAAGGAATTCCCACAGAAATATGAATAAACAGTTTTTTAAAAAGCACCATGACCGAGAGCCAACGAAAGTAACAAGCAACTATCACCCACAAAAACGTGAGTCAGGTATTGGAAATATCAGATGTCACAAAATTTATATACAATTTATAATTATTAGAGAAGCAGAAACAAAATAATCATCATTTTCAGGAGATGATTTTTACATAGAAAATACAAAATATTCTCTATATAAATTAGAACCAAGAATTTTTAGTACATTTGCTACTTACAAGGTCAATATTTTTCAAATGCATTTCTACATACCAGCAATAGTTAGAACATATAATAAAAAGCAGATTTCATTTATGGAACTATCAGAAATATCAAATACCTAAGGATAAATTTAACAAAAATATGAGTAAGACCTGTATTCAGAAAATCATTAAATTATTGAGAGAAATGAAAGGATACTTAAGCAAATGGAGTGGGTAAGAAGATTCAATATTATAAAGTTGCCACTCCTTTTCAAATTGATTTCACAAATTTATTTTATTACATTTAAAACTCAACAAGGTGTTTATTTTGGCATGTGGGCATTGAAGAATGGATAGTGGAACTTGGAAAGCTGATTCTCAAATGTATCAGAGCTGAGATTGAAAATAAGCTGAGAACGTATGGGCTTTAAATAAATGATGCTGAAAATAACTGCTTATTCACATAGAAAAAAGTTAATCTGAACCCTTAGCTCACACCTCATGTCAAAAATCAAGTCTAAGTGGATGCAAAACTCAATATTAGGTAGAGTTTTAAAACTGAGAAGTTGATATAGGACAGTGGTCGGCAAACTCATTAGTCAACAGAGCCAAATATCAACAGTACAACGATTGAAATTTCTTTTGAGAGCCAAATTTTTTCAACTTAAACTATATAGGTAGGTACACTGTTATTAACTTAATTAGGGTACTCCTAAGGCTTTGGAAGAGTCACACTCAAGGGGCCAAACAGCCGCATGTGGCTCGCGAGCCGCAGTTTGCCGACTACAGATATAGGAGAATGCCCTCTTTAATTAGAGGAAGGGAAGGATTTCTGAAGTTATAAAAGCACAGACATCAAAGGAAAATATATCAAGTTTCTGGCTAAATGACTAAATATTAATAAACATTTAAATTTACAGGATTAAAACAATCCCAAACAAAATCCTAATGAAGTTTTTAAAAATTGAAAAATGTTTCTAAAGTTCATCTGTTTAAATAAATGATCTTATTGATTCTGAAAATTAGGAATTAAGAGGTTAGGCTTGCTGTAATGCATACTAAAATATAAAGCAACAACCATTGAACCACTATGATACAGTCAAACAGGAAGCTCTTAAACAAACATCCAATAGGAAGTGCTCAAACATCTCTTAGTGCTTTTTAAAACAGTGTACGATTAAGGAAATGAATGGTAATAGAAAAAGTGACGAACTGTTTAATAAATTTTAAAAATAATGGCTAAGGAAGAGTAATTAATTTTCACCTTAAACTGTATCCTAAAATAAATTTAATTGTATGTATCTAAAATAAATTCTAGATAAATTAATGTAAAAAATTAAAAGCATGAAAAGAAGGGAATGCAAAATATGTAACAAATACACGATAGTGTAAGTCACTAAATCCAATGACTTTGCAGGACCAATTGATAAGAGTCTTGACTACCAACCCCTTTTCTTCCCTTCGCTTCCTCTGGCTTCCTATGGCAGGCATGGCCCTGATTTTTCTACTACCACTCTGGCCACCACTTCTCCAATTCCTTTGCAGAATTACCTTCCTCTGGGGCTGTTACATGTTTGAGTTCCTCAGGGCCCATTCCTTCCCCACACTGTCTCCCAAGGTATTTACATTCATACCCATGGCTCCAATTACTACCTCTACTCAGGCAACTAAATTTAACTCTAGCTCAGTTATTTCTTACTTATCAATATATTACTCAAGGTCCCTGAAAGAGACAGGTGGCACACTCAAAATAGGTAATTAAGGAGATTTTAGTTAAGAGATCATTTACAAAGGGTTTGGAGAAAAGAACAGAGGATACTGATTTCAGGGAGCTATTACTGCCTTAGGCCTAAAGAAGTTAGGAGATAGAAATGATTACTGGATGAGAGAGAAAAGAGGAAGAAGTGGGAGCAAGAAGGACAGGAGGAGGAGGAGGCAGACGAGGAGGATTTGAAGGTGTGGTAGAAAGAGGAGGAAGTAGGGCAGGGAGGCAGGAGTGGAAGGGGAAGAGAGAATGTGGGATGTAGATAATATGGAATAAATACGCAGCCTTCATTCCCTTCAATGTACTGTCTGTGCCTCCTATTGGCTGAACCCAACTAGATGCCAGAGGACATGGGAGCCAGGTGTTGGGGAGGCATGGGATCTTGCTGCATTCCATACAGGTCAGTCTTTCCAGACATGGAGCAGAACAGAGAAGGGTGGAGAATGGTTTTAAATGGGTAAACAGAAGATATCTACCTAATATTCACCTCTACTTGGCTTCTTCTCTTAGGACATCCCTAGGATATTTCAAACTCAGTTGGTCCAAAATTAAACTTAAATGCCTATTCCACATCCTCTCCTCTCAAAAAACAAACAAAAAAACCAAACTGATCCACTGCCAGTGTTTTCAATGTCATCAAATGGTATCAGTGTCAAGTCTGCATTCTCATAATCATGCAGGAATGGATGGGAGTGGGGCGGGGGTTGTTGCAAATAGGTCACTGAGGAGGGGATTCCATTAGTCCAGGCAGAAGTGATGCCAGAATGGGCCAAGGAAGCACTGGTAAAGACGGACACAAGTGGATGGGTTGAAGAGATATTTAGAAAGCAATATCTATAGGATTTAGTATTGGATTGGATGTGGGAGGTAAAGGTAATGTGGTTGTCAAAGATGACACCTTTAATGGTTTCCCATAGATCACAGGAAGGAGACACAACTCCTTAACATGTGCTTATTGGCTCTGCATGGTCAGCATGCCCCCTTTCCACCTTCATCTTATACCAGGCCCTCCTTAGGATAAGTGTGGGCCACATTTACATTCTTTCAGTCCTTCATACATCTGGTGCTTGCCCCTGAGCAGGACCTCTGCACTGAGCAGGACCCTATTTCTACTGCCTGGAATGCTCTTACCCAGCTACCCACCTTCTCTTTACTATTCCTAGGTCAATCCCCACTTTCCCAGGAAAGCTTCCTCTGACTTCCCTAACTAGACATAACCCTCCTTTTAAAGCTCTCATAGACTATGTCCTTCCCTTTGTAGGATCATTCCATTAGCAACTCACACTCATTTGTGAGGCTTTTCAGGTAATCTCTAACCCATTCTCAACCCCTCACTAGGATATAAACTCCACAAGGACAGGAGCTGTGTCTTTATTGGCTCATTCTAAAGTCTTATTGTCTCTCATAGTTCCCCCCACCTAGTTCACACACACACACACACACACACACACTTCTCTCTCTCTCTCTCTCTCTCTCTCATGGATGAACAAATAAAAGTAAAAGCAATGGAATATATCTATATCATAAAGAAAAAGACTGATAGATTTAATAGATTTAAATTCTAATCTTTATATTAAATAAGAGTAAAGAGCAAATGATAAGTGATAAACCTGGACACATATTCATCATATAATGACAATTAAGATTATATCCTTAGTAGAGTTCTTGCCACATCAAAAACAGCAAAATACTAGTCATACCCAACAAGAATTGACAAAAATAAAACATCCCACAGAACAGAAAGCATTATGACAACTTTTCACTGTAAAAATTGAAAGTCCAAGTCAAACTAACCTAAACAATAAGGACATGCAACCAGAAGGACAGAATGATTTCTCTCAGGAATAAGATAATACCTAGCAGCTACTGGGGGCAACAACTTTCCTGTTCATGTCCATCAGGAGAGAAATGGTGTCTCTTTCCTAGCAATGAAATACCAGTCCTCTTCAGCTGGATCAAATCTTCGAGGAATGCCATGTTCTGATTTTGAATCCTTCACTAGCAGGAGAGATTGGATTGCCATGCTTGGTTTATGCTAAGCAGGACCCATTCCTAGTGCTGGGGTCAGTTCCAGAAACAACATTGTTGCTGAGGAGTAATTACAATATCCACTAATATCGGCCACACCATAGGGGAGAAATAGTCGACCTTAGGAATGAGGCGGGGGGGGGGGGGGGGGGGGGGGGGGGACAGCAGGGAGGCATCATTGTTCAACTCTCATATTTTAATTTGTTTGCTTTACAAAAAATTACATTATTCATTGAAAGTGGATTATAAATTGATATAACTTTATGAAGGGCAATTTGGCAGCATATGAAAAACTTTTAGAACCTTTATGATAAATTTTAGAAAGTATATATGTGTGTGTGTGTGTGTGTGTGTGTGTGTAGAAATAAGAAACACACAAAAATGTTCATGGGGTTGTCACTGGCTAGTAAGTTTATGGGCGATTTTTATTTTCCTTTAAATATTTTCTAAATATTACTTAACAAGCCTAACTTAATTTGTTTAAACACAAAAAACATGAAGTAACCTGTTATTTTAGAGCATGGACAACTTTTAGTCCAGAATATCCTCTGGAAGCTCAAGTTGCGGAAAAAAGTAGTTTCAGGGATTCATTTGCTCTCTTAAAGCAATAAAAAGGAAACAAAAATCTATCTGAATCAAAGATTCTGAGTTCTGGAATTCCCTGTTTCTGGAGTTCTAGTTCAGCCCAATTGGTCTGGAATGGGGAGGGGGGGGGGGCGGTAGGGAGGAGGGGGAAGATGAGACAAGGCATAAAATCCTGCAGAAAGATATGTAGTTACAATAGACCATTTCAAATAAACCTAGTTTTTCTAATTCAACCTGTAATTCAGCTCCATAGATCCCACTGAGTAAACAGTCGAGCTACGTGACCAGAATTAGCTTGATTTAATGTCATTTTAATTGAGAAGAATAGGTTAGACATTTTTACAAACATGAGCATAAAACACATCTGAGCTCACTTTTCAGTTAAGAGCCTGAACACCTTGAATAAAAGGAATGTGTGTTACTGAACTGGGATTTCCAACAGATTCAGCCCAATGTGAGCATCTTAATTAAATTACTTATAATCAGTGATGATATTTTCTCCAGATTTAATTTGAAAAATTCCTCCATTTATTCTCAGACTACTCCCTTAATTCTCTTTCTGCCTCTAACACCATCTCTGAATATCCTTGGACAAAGTCATTTTACCTCTGCTGTATGCTTTCTGAAACGAGCCTTTGTCACAGACTTCCCTCTTTTTAGACATCTCTGAAGTCTCATGTAAGTAAAAGTCAGTAAAATCCATGAATTTAGGATAGCTCTTTAGCTAATGAGGGAGTACTGTGTTTTACACAGTCATCCCTTTAAACACTCAAAAAACAGATCTTTCACCTAGATAAGGAGGGAACTTGCCAGAAACAGATTCTATCCCGGCTGTCTCCCAGCAGTGACAGCAGCCAGCAGCTCAGCCTGAGCCTAAATTGGCCCTGAATAGACAAGTGAGGAGAGCAGAGAGGCAGGAAATGGGGTTAGGTTGATTTCCATCTATTAGCAGCAGCTTAAACTGGTGTGCTGGGCCGCTCTGCCTCCCATTGGTTACAGCTGCCGAGAGCAGCAGGATGAGGGTTGACCTATATCTGTCGGGTGTAAGTCAAACCCTGAATGTGTAGCAAACGTCAGTGTTCCAGAACGCCAAGTTTAACTTACACCCGACCACATACAGTGTTTTTTTTAATCAGGAACTGTGATAGCCTCCACCTGCGGAGAACTTAACATCTGTGGGCCTGCCCCCCTCCTACACTAGATTCGTTTGCCTTCTTCCTCACTGCCTCTCTCTCTTGTCATCTGACCATTTTGGTCCCCTGGCTTCTGCCATCCTCTGGCTGAGAGGGGTGGTTATTGCCTCAGCTGTGTGCCTTCTAGCAGTGCCGGTAACACTGGCTCTCCTCTGCCTGCCCCAATTTCCATCTGACCAGGCTGTGCCCATCACTTGCAGTTGCTGCCCCAGGATGGCACTGCCTTATGCCCACATGTGCCTTCTGGGCCACCGAGAGTTTCAGGATGTGTCAGTTGCTAAGACGATTGCAGCTGTGGACAGAAATACAGTGTAAACACATTCAAAGACGTGGGTCCTCAAGTTCCTACATAGTAAATGTTCCTTAGTTTTTGAAGGCCAAATAATTTTCTTCTTAATTTTTTTTTAAAAGATAGAGTTTAAATGTTTGGATAATTTATTTTCCTAGATTAGAAAATAAACCACTCGAACTTTCATGTATGTAGCCACCATCCAGTTGTGGCAGAGCTCCTTCCCCTTTGTCTTGGGTCTCAATCAATAGGTGTGTGTTGTTTGGGACTGGAAATCAGCATGTGCATGTGTTTATTCACATTGACATCTCAATGCAAAACATAAGCGAGTCAATTTCGCCTTCACACCACAGCATCAGTACACTGTAGACTTCCATTTATAACGCAGAACCTGCTCTCCATTACCTATTATCATTTCTTCACCAAGGCCCGCTAGTAACAGAAAGAAGCCCACATGATGGAAAATTATTCTAGCAACTCAGGTCCCCATGCGCACAAGCCACATTGCAGTAATTTGAGATGGAAAAGACCTATTAAGTCATCCCTCTGATTCTCTAAGGGCATGTGGTGGTTTTTTCCCTCTCCAATATGCTGATCTACTTTTTAGTGCCTTTTCCAATTGTAGATGGCAGAAGTGATGGGGCTTCCACCCCTCCCGGGGGACGGGGCAGCACAGTCTATAATAGAGCTCTCCATTAGGGCATGAGACTTGCTCCGCTGCCTAAATCATCTTTGTTCTGACTTTCATTTCCATCACTCCTCCTGCTGTCCCCTTGGACCACACTAAATAATTCCTTTCTGTCCCTGCTATTTACACCCTTCAAGTACTTGTGGCCAATGAACCAATCCCCGTTAGTTAGAGCCGGTGGTCATGCTGGGAGACTTGTCTCTTTCATCTTCCCTCTGAAGGCAGTCCCTCCAGGATTATATATCATATTTGCTGCTCTTTGATGAACACCTACCAGTTTTTCAATAATTTGCCTCATTTTTTGTCATTCACACTGCTCAGGAAAATCCCCTTTGTTTGTCTCTGTTGCCACAAAATAAGATGCTGATGGTAGTAGGTAAAATTTCTGCTTGCAGAAAACAGAGCAGATCTCTTCAACCAACAGGCATCTTTCTATGCCCTGGACACAGGATTCATCTAGTCTGCTAGCTTTAACTCTCACCTGGGGTGTGATACTACTGTGTTCACAGGACTTGGATGTATATGTAGAGACAGAAAGACTTGGTCTGTATTTCATCTAGTCAGCTTTCCTCGTGGTGTATTTAGTTAACACCCAATAGCTGTTTAAATCGCAGTTCCTGCCCATCTCTCTTCCCAGGTGGAAAAGCTTCCCTGAAGTCCCTCAGGAGAATGCTAACCCCCTCGTTTGCATTAATATTCCCACCTTTACTGATGCTAAAGTGGACAACATCAGCCACATCAGACCCCTTCGCCAGAGGAAGAGTTCCTTTGCTCCGAGAGGCAGAGTGGACCCTCTCCCTTGATGGAGCGTGAATGGCGCTGCAAACAGGAAGTTCTGGGGTGGGCTTTGTAGTGCCAAAGTCAACAGTGTTCAGCCTATCCTCTTCTCTGCCTCTCTGGTTAAGTGGCTACCCTCAGTGCGAAAGCACCAAATTTTACAAGGTCTTTCCGAATGTGCTCAGTGCTTCATATTTATGCAATAATAACCGACATAGTGCCTTACAAATTGTTTTCATATTACTACACCATCCTTCTTAATAGTCACAATCACCCTGTGAGGAAGAAGTTATCTTCTTTGTTTTACCAGGGAGGAAACTGAGGCTTGGAGAGGTTCCATTACCCAATTTCATAGTCAGTCAGTTCTCCTTTCCATTCGCTTTGTTCTCCCTCAGAAATCAATGGCAAGTATGTTCTCCAAGCAATATGTGAAGAGGTTCCATACATACATACAGGATCCAAAAGTAACTGAAATGCTGTCTATCACATGTTTTCCTCTGCTCTTAGTAACCAGACATCATTCACAATTTGATATGAGTCCTAAGGTTTATCAGTAGGACAATTCACTTGTTACTTGATGACTGAAAGAATACATTAAAATGTATAAGACATAGCCTGCTATCTTTCTCTAAACAATAATGTAATGTTATTAGGTGTGAGCTAAAAGTGTTCTTATCTGCTCAAATACCAGTTCAGACCCTAAGGGTATCTGTTTTTCCTGCAAAGCTGATAAAATTATATACACCTAAGGTAAAAGAGGAAAGAGCTATATGTTAATAAATGTTATTAACACGACTCGAGGGAACAAAGAACCTGAATAATATTGACCTTTTGTTGAGTAACATAAAAATCAGAAATAGAATTTTCTACCCACTACATGGTAGAGGCACGGCATCTAAAAACTGTGCTAATAGTTCAGCAAAAGAGGATGCTTGGTTTAGTACTGCATCACTACTGTTTAAATGGCGCTTATCAATATTTTTAATTTGGTTACAGTAGGAGAAAGACCTGTACTGAAGGGGTTGTATGCTTCAAGGGACTGAAGTGATATTCATATAAAAGACTCTTCAGCTGTAGCATTTTGAACAAAATCCAGATCAAGAGATTTATGCTTTTAAGTAAATTGCTGCCTTCTGTGGCCGGGCCAGAGAAAGCAGATTGCAAATGCGCACTGTGCTGTCAATACACTGAAACACGCAGAGGTCTCCATGTCTGTCAGGGAGGGCAGGACTGTTCCTTCCACATCAGCTGGCTGGCTCTCTGTCTCACATATGACAGACTTTAAATTCAACTTTGTGGCAGGACTGGATGGTCACTTTCTGGGAAGAAATTAGTAAACAAATGCACCCTTGAAGATGCACCTTTGAAGATTCTAGCTGCACTTTATAATATCCATTGTTTAATTGTAAAAAAGTAAAACCCCTATTGCTTTTTTTTTTTTTTTTTAACCAGCCACCAAGAATCTTGGCTTTTATTTGAAGCCAGGAGGCCAGCCATTGAAAGGTTTTCATTAGAAGGATGATACCACCTACACTTTATTTTTGTTAATCCTCACCTGAGGATATTTTTTCATTGATTTTTAGAGAGAGTAAAAGGGAGGGGGAGAGACAGAGAGAAACATTGATGTGAGACACATTGATTGGTTGCCTCCTGCATGGGCCCCGACCAGGGCTGGGGATGGAGCCTGCAACTGAGGTACGTGCCCTTGTCCGGAATTGAACCCGGAACCCTTCAATCTTTGGGCCAATGCTCTATCCACTGAGCCAAACAGGCTAGGGTCCTATGGCTTTTTTATTACTGCAAATGTTTGCTGTGGCAAACTTTAAAAATACAGGTAAGGAAAAAAAAGAGCTCTTACAGTTTTTGTTCAGAAGTAACCACTTTTGATACACTCTTCCACAGCCTTATCTACACATCTATATGTGATATACATAATATATTCATCTCTTTAAAAAATAAGTTGTTGGTTTTAATAATACTGACTGCTTTGCTACTTTCTTCAAGTTAAGACCTTTGAAGCCCTTATGGAAGAACTGATGTTGTGTTTTTTTGTTTTGTTTTAGTTTATTTTTTAATGAACAAAATAAAACTGATGCTATTGAGCTGATCGAAATGGAGTGACAAAAATGCTTCAATTAAATATTTTAAAAAGTATGTTTACTTTATATGAATCTTACGAAGATCTAAACCTTTTGAAAGTGCAAAACACCTTAACCTTGGAGAAATGCAACACATAGGAAATGCACTATGCATACTCTTCTGCTGTTTTAGGGTATATGGATCTTTTCCACGGGTTCCAGCTTTCATGGCGATCACGTGTCAGTGATTTCCAAGGCAAAGTGAAGGGACTGGCACTGACTAGATCCAGCTTCAGGAGCTTAGGGAACGAGGCAAGAGAGACCTTAGCTGAGTTTGATGCCAATCACTGATATCGCTCATTTTCTTTGCCCACCCACCTTCTTCTAACCATACATTTTTACTTCCAAGAATAGACCTTCTCACAGGCATTTCTTTAGCATTTTCCAGCTTACTCTTAAGATAACTTACATGTACTAAAATATCCATGAGGTGCTTAGGACTCTAGACAGAATTTTGGAGTTTAAACTGTACTTCATCAAAGCTAAGACACCACCTGTATAAGTTGTGACATTAAGTAGTGCTACGAAAAGAGAGGCTGCCAATTAAACCATGATAAGACATTAAGTTCAGATATGTTAGGACGTGAAAAATATCTTATAATAAATGAACTATGGCATGCATTTAACACCGACACATTGTATATAGAGAATATTCAGTCACGGACCATGGACAGATTTTTAGCACCCAGTATATACTAGGTTTTGTACAGAGAATATCTTTGACATTTAATTTATTTATTTGCTTTTGGATTGCAATCCAAGTAAAATGCTTATCTTTTAACATTTATATTTTTACAGAGAACATTCCTTTTCTAGTCCTTCCTTTATAGCCTCAGAGTGGAGGCAGTGGCCTTTCAGTTGATTTTGAGTCTCTATCTCTTTGTAATTTTTTCTCAGAGACAACAGAATTTTTCATTAGAACACTCTTTACTGCAGGAGGCATGACTGGCTTCTTTCCTTTCATTTTCAAGATTACAGTCAGTCACTTAATTCCATTTTTAAAATGCATCAGGCTTAGAAAATGCAGATTTATTCCAATCTATGTTTATTATATCTTTGCTTGGCCAGGTTAATCACCAGATTTTAAAGTTGAAGACAGTGAAATTCAGGCCACTTAACTGAGTTGCCCCTCAGCGTTCATGTGGGTTCTTTCCTGTCTAGGAAGTCTGTCCAACACAAAATACGGTTTTCTTCAAGCCCTTTTCATTTTACAGATCCAAATATGTTCTCTCTGTTGCTTGAGACATCTATTCTCTTCTAAACCTACTAATGTTAAAATAAGTATTTTCTGTCCCTTATTGGCAGCTTCTGCCTAGTATCCAAATCTAGAGCCATGTAATTTTTCTCCTGGGGAGAGAAAAAGACATTCCTTATTTATCCACAAGAATAATTTGCTACCTGGGATACAAATGTAGAACCACCCATTCAGTCAAATGTGAATTTGCTTTAAGTGGGAGAGGGTAAAGGAACTTTTCATAGGCTCCCATCCTTTCCCCCTTTGAATTTTACCTGTATTCTATTTTTCTTGCTTTGAAATTGTCTTCAAAACACATGATAGAAACACAAACATTAAAAAGTTTAAAATGTGAAATTTTGATAATGTTTTTTAAAATCCCACTGAGCATACACAAGGAAATACAGAAACCTGTGTTCTTTGGCAGAATTAGTTTACCCAGCTATATACTGGATGGTGATGGTATTTTGAGCCCCTTCTCTCCCATTAGCCTACCTTCTAGAGCCAAAAATAAATCTCTTATCTGAAAAATAAGTTATGAGGACAGGCAAGGGTTGACAAATATCCCCTCGGACAAACTTTTCCCTGAAAAAGCCTCAAGAGCTAGGAGGAAGGTGGACCCCCGGAGAAATTAATTAGCAACTATCCTGGAGGGAATCAGACAAGGGCTTCTAAGATGGTCAGAGAATGAGGACTGAGACAGAAAGGGACAGGGTTGATATGTGAGATAGAATCCTTAATTGCATTTGTTAAAAGACATCCTATTCTCCAGAGAACAAATACATTTGCCAACAAGTCATTTGGATTTGTTTGCTCCCCTAAATAAATACCTTTATTCTCGATCGAAGTGGGAGACAAACATGTCTAAGTTTGATTGTTTAAAATCCCACTCATATTTCCAAACCACTTTCTTACCAGTTATAGTAGTAATTGTTGCATCTTTCATTTAGTAGGTAACTAAAGGCTTTTATTCTTCTTTTTTTTTAAAATATATTTTAATGATTTTTTTTTTACAGAGAGGAAGGGAGAGGGATAGAGAGCCAGAAACATCGATGAGAGAGAAACATCGATCAGCTGCCTCCTGCACACTCCCCACTGGGGATGTGCCTGGAACCAAGGCACATGCCCTTGACTGGAATTGAACCTGGGACCCTTCAGTCCGCAGGCCGATGTTCTATCCACTGAGCCAAACCAGTCAGGGCAAGACTTTTATTCTTGCTCTTGAAATGTGAAAGACCCAAGCCATACTCTTTGAAATCATTGGATTAATGTGTCTTCATCTAGAAATGTGACCCCTACTAAAATTATTTTCCTTAACAATGTGAACATTTAACCATTTCAATTTTACCTAACATAGATGATTAACATACATTTACACAAGTGTGTGCATATCTCTGCTACAGATTAAATGTTTATGCCCAAAAAAACTCATATATTGAAATCCTACCCCCCTAGGACCTTTGGGAGGTGATTAGGTCATGAGGGTGGATCTCTCTCCTCTTCCCCTACCATGTGAAGACAGAGAAGACAGCTATCTATGAACCAGGAATCAGACTTCCACCAGACACCAAACCTGTCAGCACCTTGCCCTTGGACTTCCTAACCTCCAGAACCGGGAGAGAGAAATGTTTGTTGTCTAAGCCATCCATGGCGTTTTGTTCAGTAGCCTGAATTGACTGAGACAGTCTCCAAATGGATGATGGTATTTTCAAAGAAGAATGTTAGGTGTGCTTTCTGTTTGTATTACATAGTAAAGGACATAGCTAAATTCAAAGCTGTTTTTAATCACAAATGAAAATTTTTAGATGCAGACAAACAATATAATTGCAACATGTTAATTCTTTTTATATTTCAATCATTTTTGGTAATAAAAACATAAGCAAAATGATTAAAGAAAAATTGAATGATATTATGGCTTCCTGTTTTCTTTACTCATTAAAACTTGGTAAGTGTAGTGAATGTAATGTACTACATAATTATAATATGCCAGAGATTCCTTTGGACACCACATACATTAATTGCAAGGCTATTTAAAATGAAATATTTGTGCCAGGTGGCTAATATAAACTTCTTAGATCAATAACCATCTTCCTCTATAGAATTACTCTGTTCTGTAGCTTATCAGTAAGAACTACCAACACAGTAAACACTCAATAAATGCTAACTATGTGCCAGGCACTGTGCTAGGAGTTTTAGAAGTATAATTTTATTTAAATCTTTTGAGAACCCCATGAGCAGGCTGTGATCATTACATCTATTTTACACACCCAGTGCCAATGCTTAGCTGTTTTCTGTGTGCCTTCCGAGTAGAGGGACAGGGGATAAAAGAACACTGGTAGTAATCCTATATAATAAAAGCGTAGTATGTAAATTGTCCCCTCAACCGGGAGTTGTCCAGGAGTTCAACCAGGGGGCAGGGCTGGCTGGGGGAAGGGAGGCAGTACCCGGCCGGCATTCAGCAGCCACTAGGGACCCTACCAGTGCCCAAATTTCATGCACTGGGCCTCTAGTCTATAATAATTTTAGCATAAGAAATTATATGAAGGGCCAATTTTATTTCCATTGATAGGTACACTGACAGTTTGCTGCCACCAATGGGCTTGATGCTATTTTATAAATGTTCCTTATCCTATACATACTCCCATTCATGACATATTTTTATTCTATTTCTAAATTTTAAAACTTTTGCAGAAAATTATGCAGAGTGTTATGCAAAGCATTTTTTTCTAGTAACATATATGAGACCTGTTTGTTTTAGAGAAGCCCAGAGATGAAAATAAAGTCCAGTTCCCACCCTTAATACTTTGGTATATATTCTCCCAGTTGTTTTCAATCATGCATATGTAAATATATATTTAAATTCAATTGGAAAAATAGCTTATAGTGTTTTTTTCTTACTGATTTTAAAAATTAATTTGCTAATATATAAAAACATTTTCTTATATCATTAAAATTTCTTCCACTAAGTCTTTGACATTGCTCTTAATTTTGGATAGGTTTCCTTGCACGTATTCTAGCCAAATTTTGAATTCCACTGGACCCATTCCTTATTGTTGGACATTTAAGTAGGTGGAGAAAACTTTATATACACACACCTAAAGTCTACTCATGCCATAGGCCTCAGATATTTAATGATTTTTAAAAAAGAATAATAATGTGCCCAGTAAAAGCCTTGGACTAAATCTCTACTGATCTGAATTTTAATCTAAAATAACTGCTGCTAAAGGTGACCTCAGAGGAATTGAATTCATTTTCCTATTTATAGATAGGAACACTATATCACTATCCCAGCTATGTCTCTAGAAACTATTCATGAATTGAAAGAGAGGAGAACTGCATAACCCTACCCAATGTAGTGTTATAGATATGGTGTCAGGGGCACAGGACTTGGAGGGAAACAGCCCTAGAACTGAATACCAGATAAAGGACTTTGACCTTTGTATTATTACTCTCTCTCATCTCAGTTTCTATGAGGATCCACTGCAGTGTTTCTGTGAAGATTCCATGAGATAATGTACATAGAGTGTCCAGCACACTGAACATATGCTAGTTCTATTTACCCTTTCTCAAAACTATGACATTTCCTTACATTCTTTCTACAATGAAAAAATACCCACACCCCAATATTTATGGAACTAAATATACATGAAGACCATTACTGAGCCCTCTGTACTGCTTCTCCCAGTCAAATAAAATGGCATAATTCATAATTCTATCTTCATAATTCTTTAAGCATTCAGACCCCCCTAAACTGTGGGACCCCAAATTAGACAGGACATATTACCAATGGTCTGGCCAGTGATATATACGGTGGAAAATTCCACCATACATTATATAGTTCTTGCTGCCACTGTAGCAAGACGTTGCTGGATTCTTAAGAAATTATGATGTTATTAATTCAGGTTCCATTTATAGGCCATATGACAAGGACAACAACTTTTCTGTGTTGTACTTATTTCTTGATACTGATTCTTCATCTTGCTTAGAAGCAGTTCCTTCATTGTTTCAGGTTGGTTTCATTAACTTGGATTCATTTTCCAATGTCAGATTACTGCATTTGGTTTTGATCATATGGTCTTGTCATCTACACACATACTGCAGTCTATTTTTAAGCCACTAATTAAATTTAGAAGCAAATGAGTTAATATGCACCCCCAAAGAACAATAAGACACAACTGCACGTCTATGTAGTAGAGTATGGCCATGACATAGAAATAAAGGCTACTTCTTTTGTAAGTAGTTTTGTGTGTCATTTTTTTTCAAATGTGAATCCAGTAGCACTGAAATTTCTTTCAGCCTTACATGTTTGAGTAGATTTTAGTGTGTCATCTGTGTGGCTTATGGGTTTGTAGGTTTTGGCTCTGAAAGCTGTAATTACCAATGTTTGAAAGACATCTGTGAGAGTAAGGATATGAAGAAGATAAGCCAAAAGCAAGATATATAATTACCACACCCTGTCTTTCTATCAGGAACTCTGGATGTTTAAAGCAAACGAGGACCTTTAGACAGGTCCTTCTCCTATCAGGGTGCATCATCAGGTTGCCCTGAATGTAGGTAATCAATCTCTCTGGCATAAGTGTCCTCTCTGGAACATACTATTAGCTCACAGGTCTTTCAAAGACTATGGATGGAAAAGCTCCATGCTCTCTATTACTCAGTGATCACATCCCTGACCCTCTTGCAATAAAGGCAATTTTTCTAAGTGAGGGAAAAAATCTGGGCCTGGACTCAAGAGACCCAATTTTCAGTTCTGAATCTCTCATGTGATAACTGTGATGCCAGCCAATGCTGCAGGCCTCAGTTTCCCCAACTGCAAAATGGAAATAGTATATGTGTTCTAATTACTTTATGGAATTGTTGCATATAGGAAGGTCATAGGTACGAAACTGATTTAAACATATTATGAAATGTCTATAAAACTCAGGATACAGAAGAGAAAAATCTCTTCTGGTAGAGTCACACCAATTTTGTTGGAATTTTGAACATTTGTTTCTGTTTCATCTATGGCTACATGTTATGGCTAATTAACACATGTTTTCAATATTTACAAAAGTGTTAAATGTATAGCTTACACCTTGAGTACCTATAGGCCATATGACAAGGACAACCACTACTTGGAAGTGCTGAGAGAAATGACAAGATTCCTCGTCATTGATAATTAACAAAGGAACCAGTCCTTTCAAAGATAAAAGGCACTTAGACCTGACTTACAGTACTTGTGCTCTGCCTGATTTTCTGTAGAGAAAACTCCTTAAGAGTTTTCTAAGAATAAATGAAGTGAGACTGGCCCTTGAGTAAGGAAAGTGGGCAGCTAAAGCTTCTTTCCTCAATAACAAGTTTAAATACCTTGTTTATTCTCGTGTTATTAAGTGGCGCTTGTATAAATACCTTGTTGAGTAATGGTGCTGAGGCAAAACTGAAGCTTATTTAGGACAGTGCTCCACCCAAGGTGAGCAACCAAAGCACATATGTAAACTACGTCCCCGCTGGTGCATCCACTCAACCCATAAGTAAGTAGTACTAGAAATGAAAAAGGGTGTGGGGCATACAGCATGGTTGGAGGTGAAAAGAAATAGGAAGGGCAGGAGAAGTCCCCCTAAAGTGTGAAGGGTGGTAGGGAAACTGTAATAACTAAAAATGGAGTCTGACTATTGATATCAGTACATCAAGCTAATGCAAATTAAGGTGGCATGAGATTTGTTTAAAACCCTTTTCCCCATACCGAATAGTAACACCCACCTTATTTAAAATGTAGCCAGGAAGGGCTGTGTTTGCTCATGTGATCAGGTTTCCACACTTCCCACACCTGGGGAAGTATCAGCTAATACTGATTTAGCACTAATTTATACCTGATGGCCAGGGCTAACTAGAATAGAGGAAAACTGGTACAAATTAGTGGGGCCCTGAAGTCCCAGCAAGTGGTCTGGGGGCTGACTGTTGTATATCAATACAAATCACCCTTTCTAGGAGGGAATGGAAAAAAATATTGAAACTGGATCTACTCTCTGTGGTTCTACTGCATGTGTACTGAAGATCTCCTTTAAGAACATGAGGAATGGATATGATCAAGTTACATTCTTAGATTTCATAATGTTTAGTTTATTAATCTGGGAGCTAAGCAAACTAGAAGCAGAACAGGCTTTAAAATATCTGACTCGTTATCTTATAAATAATAACTGTTAGCCAGACAGTTCCATTTACCTTTTCCTCAATGAAATGTTCTGCAATAAAGAAGTATCTATAAACTAGTCTTATATTTTAAATATCGCTGTAAATTATTTAGAATCATAGAATTAGACACCAATTCTTTGAAAACTATTCTCTCTGGGTAATTTCTATGAATTGATTTCGGTTAACAACATTTATTTGTATTTGGCTAACAATTGAGAAAATATTTGGCCCTGTAATTAAATTTGGTGAACTTTTATTCATTTTGAATCCATTATTTCTCAAATTTGCCCAATCATAAAGATCACCTTGGGAACTTGTTAAAAATTATGCAATCCTACTCCTCCCACTCTCACACTTTCTGAATTAGACTCTTCAGGGAAGAGGGCTGAAATATGTACTTTTATAAGGGGCCCCAATAATGTCTGGTGATCTACATGTTTGAAAAACACAGTTCTGTGTCCCTGTCAGATTCCTTCTGATGTCAGAGCTCTTCAAACCCCCACATTCCCTTCTGACCACACTTCTCAGTGATTGCAGGCTTTTTCCTGTTCCATCCCACCTAAGAAATAAGGGACATTTCCATCAGGCACTGTGGCCTTAAGCAGCAGTGAGACTATGGCAGAGGACAGCATCGGTAGTCTTGGGCAGGGAGATGATGGAGTCAAGGAGTGTAGGTGTGGTTTGGAAAAGTCAAGAGCTGCTGACTCTCTCCTTGACAACCAGTTGTAGATGACAGTGCTACTTCCTGAAGTGGCCACACTCAACCCTTTCCTCAATATAAAAACATTTTTTTTTACTTCACTTTCTTCCTTTCTTCCTGTAATGGAGGGGGAAACACTGTCCCTTTTTATCAAACTTGTGCTCCTGATCAAATCCTCTACTGCCTCATAGAAGTTAAATCTACTAATCCTTCTCCTCATTCTCCCCATTTGCTTCTTCATATTTTTTCTCCTTGGCTTGTAGACAAATCAATAGATGTTCCTTCCCTATTCTTTAATACTAAACCAACATATACTTTCTTGGACTCTGTTCAACCCCAAGATCCCATTTTACTTCATGCCTTATTTTTACTGTTACATTTCTCAAAAAAAAAAAAAAGAAAGTTCTTACATTGGTTGCATCTACCTTCACACCCTTCTCATCAGCCCAACCATAATCTGGCTTCCACGGGGCCACATTTTACAGACACAACTGGGCTTGAAGATTACCAGTGATAAGATCTCATGACTTTTGCTTAGCCCTTTACCTCTTGCCCATTCAACAATATTTGACATTGATAAAGTTTTTAAAAGGATGAGGTGCTCAGCAACCAACCATTTAATTATAAGAACAGAAACCTGTACATTAAACTGAAACAACAAGGAGGATTTTAAGATAGACTACAGGAAACTCCCCCACAGAAATTGTAATAGGGCTGCACAAGGATTGGAATCAGGACCTAGAAGTTCTCAGTAACTACTAAAGTTTTCACAAACACTTGAAGAGCACCTGCTCTATTCTAGGCGCTGGCAAGGTGTTACGTGATCAAGTAGTGAACAGAAGAAACAAGGTCCCTGCTTTTGGAGACTTTACAATCTAGTGGGGAAGGCTTATCATAGGCACATAAACAAATGTATATTTACAACTTGTAAGGAGCACCACAGATGAAACAAACTGGCTTAATGATAGATTGTAGGTTATTAGTGATGAGTGAGGACTCAGAGGATACTCTAAAGACATGACATTTAAACTGAAATCTGAAGAATGTGGGGAAGCCACTCACAGAAACTGAGGCGTTTATGCTGAGGATACACCTGTGTGAAGGCCCTGCAGTGGTGTCTCAGGGGAAGTGAAAGGAGGTCACTGTGGCTGGAGCACAAAGGATGGGGGTGGGGGGAGTATGGAGCAAGATTAGGTAAAGAAGGAGGCAGAAGCCAGAGCAGGCATGGCCTTTTAAGCTATTTTAAGGAATTTGGATTTTTATTGCAAAGTAAGTAGAAGACACTGAATTGATTTAAGCAGGAAATGACATGCTTCAACACAGTTCCAGGTTTTTCCTGACTGATAAGCAGAAAAGATGAAGGAAGGCAAGAGTAGAAGCTGGAAGACCAATTGGCAGCTGTAGCAATAGCTCAGCTAAGAGATGATAGTGGTGTGGATTAATGTTAGCAGAGGAGATGGAGATGGAGAGAAGTTGATGAATTAGACATTTATTTAGAGGCACAAATGATAGGACTAGATGATGGTTTGGAGTTGAGGAGGAAGGAGAGTGAGGAACCAAGACTGCTCAGGTTGTCTTGTGTAGAATAACAGTTTGGATGATGATACCATTCACTGAAGTGAAAAAAATATAGAATTTCTTTTTGATGGAAACACAGGAGTATAGAAATTAAAGAGTTAGCTTTGTTTCAAACATTAATTTCAGACATTCACGGAGACTTGCCATGTCAAATAGGCAACTGGATATCTGAATACAGAAGTGGAGAAAATGTCTGGACTGAAGAGATTAATTTGGGAGCTGCCAGCATTTTATTCATTGAAAGCCATGAGAAGAGCTGAGATTACCAACAAGATGAGTTTGTAATGAAGAAAGCAGAGAATAGAGCCCAAATTTTAGAGGGGACTAAATAAGAAAAACTACTGAAGCACACTGAATAGCAGTGGTTAAAGTCGGAGACAGACCAGGTAATTGCAGCATCCAAGACTCCAACAGATATATTTTTTTCAAGAAGTTGACCCTGACCAACTATCTTGAAAACTACTAAAAGTTTGGGTAGGATGAAGTCCAAGGAGTAGCCATTGAGTCTGGCAATATGGAGGCTGCTGACAATATTGATTAGAAGTTTTCAGTGGCACGGCGGTGTGGGAGCCAGGTTGGAGTAGATTGAATAGAAGTCAGACAGTCAGACTTAACTTGTAGACAACTCTATCATAGATACAGAACAAACTGATGGTTGCCAGGTGGGAGGAGGGCTGGGGGGATGGGTAAGAAAGGTGAATGGACTAAGAAGTACACATTGGCAGTTACAAAATAGTCAGAGGGATGTAAAATACAGTCTAGGGAAATAGAGTCAATAATACTGTAATGACTATGTATGGTGTCAGGTGGGTACTAGACTTATTTAGGGGATCACTTTGTAAGTTATATAAATGTCAAACCACTATGCTGTGCACCTGAAACTAATGTAATATTGAAGTTAAATGCAATTGAAAAAGTTTTTAAAAAGAAGTGCTGCTGTGAAAGGATCAGAGATTTAGAACTGCAGATGGAAAGGGACAGCACAATAATCTTTGTTTTGCTATTTTTAAATATTAGGATGAAATATGTTCATACATATTGGGAATAATAAAAAATGTGATCAACTAGAGGGAGGGAATAACTGAAGAAATAAAGTTCCTGAGAAGGTAAGAGAGGAGTATTTGTAAATTTGTTGGTAGGAATAAATATACTAAGATTGTATCAGGGGAAGGCAGGCAGGTGTGGGGATGGTTTTAAGCACTGAAGAAAAAGGATAAGACATAAAATAGTCATCATATTCTCAGGCCCTCTCCCTCCTCCTCCCTGCTTCTCATCACTGGTCTCGTTCCTATTTCCTGCAAGGCACTTCATTCTTTTCTCTGTGCCTGAGACAGAGGATGGCCACCCCTTGCACAAGTTTCTGTGTTCACCCAGGTCATGCCCTTAATAGAAATATATTGTATTTCTTAATTCCAAATTCCCAGGGGATAAATGTGATTGGTCCAGCTTTAGTCAGTTGTCAAACTCAGGTCAAACCAACCATGGCCAGAGGAACAAGGTCATTTTGCACAAACATAGCCATCAGGCCCAAGCCCTCTGTGTGTTGGAGGAGGATTAGTTCTTAGAGAAGGGGGACATGAGCTGCCAGGGACCCCACAAGGCATCTACCAAACGTTTCTTCTGAGATGCCAGAATCTACTTTATTAAAGAGTGCTTCCCTTTGGCCTTCTTTTCTAGGTGGTTTTTTAACTCTTCCCTCCCCCACAAATGTATAATTTCTCAATTTTTTCCTTGAGCCTCTTTTCCTTTATTTATATGCTTTTCTCCCTTGCCAACTTCATCTGTGTCCATGGCTTCAATGACCATATGTACAAGGATAACTCCAAAATCTATATCTCTGTTCTTCTCAACTTCACTATCATTTTAAAACTGCCTCTAAAACATTTCTCTTTTTTTTTCTTATATCTTTATGAGATTAGGGATGTTACTAAACTTACTGTGGTAATAATCATTTCACATTAAATGCCAGTCAAGTCTTTATGCTGTACACCCTAAACATATACTGTGCTATCTGCCAATTACATCTCCATAAAACGAAGAAAAAAAACCCTGCCCCACTTAAATATCCTCTGGTGGTTTTATTTATTTTATTTACTATCTTCGCCCCAAACTGACTCCTTCTCTAAGCTGCTCGGTTCCTGTTAAATCCACCACAATACTCTCAGGCACCCAAGCCTAGGGCTTCAGAGTTGCCTGACCTCATGCTATCAAGTCCATCAGCTGAGGAGCATCACTCCCATCCTTTCCTCCTCTTCATGTCCTCTGTCATCCCCCTAACTCTTGTTACCTAAATTCATGTGGACTATTCTCAAAGCTGATAAATTGTCCTCACATGTGCAGTCTCCAATCCAGGCTGTAAACTATTCTTGCGTTAATATTCATAAAGCACAGCTCCACTCATGTTCTCCCCACCCACTCAAGAATCTTCAACAGCTTCTCACTGCATACTCAATAAAGTACAAATCTTGTCTGGCAATCTCCACAACCTGTCCTCAACAGACCAAGGCCTATCTTCCATTAACCATCAGTCAAGGCAGGCTCTTGGATCATCTCCTGACATATCCTGTGTATTCCTAATGACAAACTTCTTCATTCTCTTCTTCCTGAAGCCTTTCCTCAAAAGTTACCTTTCCCTCCCATCACTTCCATATTAGTTTATGTGGATTTCTCCTATGAACAACATATGTTTAGACATGTTTTTTATCTTTTTTTTGTAGATATATCTTGTTGCTTCCGATGGACTACAAAAGTGTGAGAACAGGACTGTCCAACAAAGTCCTCAACAGTGTACGCTATGGAGACATTTAATAAGTCACTTGATGCGGAGTTAACTAAGGCCTGCTGCTAGTAATGTTGTTGCTATTAAGTAAGGCCTGATGCTAGTAGTGTTGTTGCTATTAAACTCCCATTCAGGCCTATTAGATGTATTACTATGGACTTTTTCAATAAGATGCTGAGTAGAATACTGAAAATTGTGTGCTACAAAAAAGTTTAAAATAAACAGAAACTTCTCTAGTCAAGCACTGGTCAGGAATTGATTGCATTTTAACAGCAGTCCCTCAACACACTCATGTGGCAAAAAGTAAAATTCAGCCACCAGGAGGAAATTAATCCATGACACATTTAGTCACTCTAAACTCTCATCTACAAAATAACACCATGAAAATCAAGCATACTCTCTTCATAGGACTACTACT
Source organism: Myotis brandtii (assembly GCF_000412655.1). Taxonomy (NCBI): domain Eukaryota; kingdom Metazoa; phylum Chordata; class Mammalia; order Chiroptera; family Vespertilionidae; genus Myotis; species Myotis brandtii. The sequence continues at coordinate 2,452,287 of NW_005368341.1, read as the reverse complement.
GCTCTCATGTATTGTTGACATCATGTTTGGAACTAACAAGTGGAATATCACAGCATGGAAAGAGAACATTTGCAGTACTTTAGTCCCCACATCTCTAGCCTCTGAATGTGTTAGCTTTGTATAATATAGTCTTTCAATTAAATGATAAAAGTCTATTTATATATCAGCTTAGAGGATATGCCCCTGGCATCACAGTGGGCAACAGGAATTGCCATAGAGATAGAAGCCAAAAAACTGGTGGTCCTCCACACTGTCTTCTATCCTTGTAGAAATAATGGTATATTTACTCTTCTAATATTTATGTTAAAAATAAAACCTCCCATATTTCTATTGCTTCTTCTGAAGTTCCTTTAGAAACAAATCATGGGAAAAGCTTCTTGACACTGGTCTTAGCAAAATTCTGTGGATACGACACCCAAAACACAAGCAACAAAAAGCAACAATAAACCAGTGGAACTACATCAAACTAAAAATAAATTATCAACAAAATGAAAAGTCAATCCACAGGAGAAATACTTGCAAAGCACATATCTGATAAGGGGTTAATATCCAAATATATAAGAAACTCTTACAACTCAATAGCAATAAAACCAAACCAATTTAAAAATTGGTAATGTATCTGAATAGACATTTTTTTTCCCAAAGATGATATTCAAATTATCAACAGGTACATGAAAAGGTGCTCAGCATCACTAATCATCAGGGAAATGCAAATCAAAACCACAATGAAATAACACCTCACAGCTGTTAGAATGGCTGTATCAAAAAGACAAGATATAATATGCTGGTGAGAATATGGAGAAAAAGCAACCCTTACACACTGTTGGTGGGAATGTCAATTGGTGCAGCCACTATGGAAAACAATATGGTCTTCAAAAAATTAAAAATAGAACTACCAGCAATTCCATTTCAGGTATATATTAGAAGGAAATGAAGTCAGTATCTTGAAGAAATATCAGCACCCCCATGTTCACTGCAGCATTATTTGCAATAGCCAAGCATATTAACAACCTAAATGTCCATCAATGTATAAATGGATAAAGAAAATGTGGTAAATAGATACAATAGAATGTTATTCAGTCATAAAAAGGAAATCCTGCCATTTGTGTCAACATGGATGAATCTTGAGAACATTATGCTAAGTTAAATAATCAGATGGAGAAAGATGAATACTATATGATCTCACTTATACATGGAATTTGAAAAAACCCACACTCATAGAAACAGAAGAGATCGGTGGTTGCCTGTGGCAGGCAGGTAGGAAGTGGGTAAATGCATGAAGTTGGTCAAAAGATACAAACTTCCAATTATAAGATGAATAAGTTCTGGGGACATAATGTATATTATGGTGACTGTAAGCTAACAATACTATGTTGTATAGTTGAAATATGCAAAAAGAATGTTTTAAAAGTTCTCACCATAAAAAAATTGTTTTAACTATGTGAGGTAATAGATATGTTAACTAACTTTATTGTGTTAATCTTTTTTCACTACAACCTATATTAAACCATTACATTATATACCTTAAACTTTCACAATCTTATCTCAACTATATCTCAATAAACCTTGAGGGGAAGAAAGCACATTTTTTATTATTTACATGAAATGTTCCCTTTCTACTTAATTTTTTCAGTTCCTTTATAGAGGCCTCTTGAGAATAGGTGTTCCTACCAGTGAGATGGAGCTAACTACAAATCAGCAGGTGTCACTCCCTAACTGATCCTTCTCAACTGTCCTTCTCTGTCCATTTCAGGTGGTTACTTTTTTTCTGAAAAATTTAACTGCCTTTTCTTTATTACCAATTTCATTTTCCATTTTTCAACCTCTGATGAGCCTCCAAAGACTAATATTTTTCACTTTGTGGGTATAAGGACCATACTACAAGATATGCTTTCTTTTTGAATGCCAGCCCCAATGCAGATATCTGTATGGTTTACAGAGCCACATGGAACATTTTTCTGCTATATGGCTATGCCTTTGCAACAGAAACATACCTGTTATCACATTTTTTTTCTGACAAAAGGCACAGTTTTAGTTCATGAGACAAGCACTGGATAGAATTTGCTACTTTTTCAACAACATTGAGCAAATATTGATTGTCTACCATGTACTGAGCACTGTTGTGGAGATTCAGAAGTTGTAAAACAGGTAAAAAGTCTTACCTTCATGGCCCTTATATTCTAGACAGACAGAACAAAAAATAATTATAATATATAATATGTTGCATGGTGATAGGTGCTCTGGAAAAATAGAGAGTAGAGAATGCCTAGGGGTGCTTGCAATTTTAAAAAGGTATTCAGCCCAACCAGCGTGGCTAGGTGGTTGAGGGTCCACCTATGAACCAGGCGGTCATGATTTGATTCCTGGTCAGGGCATATGCCCAGGTTGTGGGCTCGATCCCTGGTAGGGGGTGTGCAGGAGGCAGCCAATCAATGATTCTCTCTCGTCATTGATGTTTCTATCTCTCTCTCCCTTTACCTTCATATCTGAAATCAATTAGATTGATTTCAGATATTTATATATAATAAAATAAATTTTTAAAAATGTTTTCAGAAAAGCTATCATTGTGAAGGTGGTGACATCTGAGTCAAGAGCTGATGGAAATGAGAAAGTCCTGTGGATATCTGGGGCAAGAACTTTTCAGGCAAAGGGAACACCTAGTGCAAAGGCGCACGTAGGCTGTCACAAGCTGTCAGAAGTTTTACTGTAAGCATCTGCCAGGGACAAAAATTCAGGCAAGGCTTTTCTTGTTGCTATAAAGAATCCACCTACATTGAGAGCTTAATCAGCTTAAGATGAACATCAGTGTGGATCTGTTTAGTGTTTTCTATCAGCCATGACCTCATTGCTAATACTGACAGCCTGACAGCCTCTTAGATTCAGATGGGCCTTAGATGAACAGCCTGGCAAACCTGGATGAAACTAGAAAAGAGACGTTTTAGTAGCTCTGTAGGTCCAATGATTTTTTATCTCATCCCCCCTTCACATGGGGCTGCATATTAATCAAATGTAGCCAATGATTCCAAGTTTTCATTTAAACCTAAAATATAGTCCATTACCATTTATGAACTAGGAAGTATGTATAATATAATTCTACCTCAGATTAGCTAATGGAGGATTCTTGTCCCACAGACAAGACATGGGCTACTGAGAACAAAGGTATTTCCTATGCCACCAAATTGTGTTTTCAATGTTGTCTTCTAGTCAGACAACACAGTAAAGAGATCTTACTAACATTAAGTCTTATGTAGACTTTCCAGAGATCGTTACAACAGAGATAACCTGCGCTGGGCCTATCCATCTCACAGCTAGCATAGTAGTGTCACAATGCTCTTCTAGCCCAGCAATCCACACCTTTTTCAATGGGGTTTCCAATTTACTGAGAACATTTTCCTAAAGTTTCCATTATCCCCCTGGAGATCCTTAATAAGAATAAAATATTAAGAATTCAACAAACGGTCATTTGAAAGCAGACAATAGATTTATTTTAGCTCACTTTTGATTTGTTTGGAGACTGAATTTCTTACACATGAAAATCAGTACTTATTTCATGAGAATATAGATTAAGAGACAACCAAGGTAGCTGTAGCAAAGAGAAGGTGATTGAACACCCAAATAGGTCATGATGACTTATCAGTAACTGAAAATAGTATTTTGTGATCATACTACAGGGGCTGGCAAAAGTAGGCTTACAGTTATAGAATACACAAAACACAGATCTTATTCTTTTATTATGATTTATTAATTATTGTATTATTTTCCATATGAACAATTGTAAACCTACTTTTGCCTACCCCTGTAGTTCTCTGTGTAGGTCGTTCAGATTCACTTTAAATGTCTGACTTAAATTAGCTATAGTAGACTTGAACAAACACAGAAAGCCTTTAAAATGTGGCCAGGTTGTTGTTTTAAATCCAAATCAAGTATTGATCATTATTGACTCTGGCTTGGTATAAATTCAGAATTATTGTAATCTAATGTGTTGGGGTTGTTCCATACTTATTTAGGAGTGGACAGAGATGACATTTCTATAATGAAACCATGCTGTAATCAAACCAACAACTTAGAGATTTACCAGCATTTTTTTACACCTTTACATCTGTCAAATCTTTTGTTCTCGATATGCTGAAAAAGTCACTGGAAACAAGCGAGCCACTTATCACTCTTTTTCCTCAAGAAAGAATGCACTTTCCTAATTAATGAGTAACTTTAATTTTAGATGGAAACAGTGACACAACAGGTCAATTATACTGAATTTGAAAGAGTAAAGTCTTTTCCCTGTTTATAATTAAAACAAGCTATTCTGGAAAGCAAATTATATATATATATATGTAGTGGGCTGTCTTCACTTGTGAAATTTCTTTTGAACTAATGGGAACTTATCTTACAGATGAGATTTGCAGACTATTGAAAATACAAACATGTACTCCACAGCTGTAAGCAGTGATGTGCTAGAGCAGAGGGCTTACTCACAAACTCAAGTTCGTCCACCTGGGTTAGATGCTTAGCCCTCCATTTACTAGCCTAGTAATCTCAGGCAACACATTTAGCCTTTTTTTCGGCTCAGCTGAGAACACAATGGGCCCAATAATAGTGTCTACTGGTGGATTATAGGCGGACCGAATGAGTTAACACATGACACATTCTTACAACAGTGACTAGCACATAGTGAATGTTCAATAGATGTTAATTATTCTAGTGTGCGATAAAGTGAGGAGCTATCACTAGTCTCTTAATAGGATGAAGTATTGGGTGCAATTCTAGTATTTATATTAGGTTTGTTTCATGCACTTTTTATAGAACCAAGTATGCTTTCTGGTCTGACCGCTTAAGGAAGCAGAGAAGGATGGCTTCTCTAAGTGAAACTGACCCCTGCATACAGTGCCTGAAATCAGAGGAAGCTTGTCAGCGTGGGCAGACACAAGAGTAGACCAATGTGACTTCTCACTTCTCTCTCTCTTTTTTTTTAATCTCAAGGAAATTAATAGAGGGTACTACAGTACCCCCTTAAATTAATTGTTCCCGATTAATTAAGGTTTAAAACCTTGGTTTATGGTAGAGTTTCTGATAGTCATCTAAAATCACTGCGGTCATCCAAAAATCTTTGTATCTCTTCAGTTTCACTGTAGAATAAAAACTAAATTTATCACAGTGGGTTGTTACAGTAAGTCTGGTATTTATTTCTCCCAAGAGGCCATTTGCTTCTGGGGAAAGGCAACAGGGTGCCCTCCATTAATATATCTAACTGATGGTGTAATGGCGTCGTACAATTCCACGTTGACCCCTGCAATTCAGAGTTATTGTCTCGGAACATAAAATTTCATTACCTCATTTCACTGCATAACTACCAATGTGAGGATAGGTTGTGGAAGGAGCAGCCCATTGTTCAACCCAGTATTCAGACACTGCTGCTTCGTTTCATCAGTCTCCTCGCCAAGAAAACTAAGATATTCCTGAAATCAGGGGAAAGCATGGATTCTGCCGGTGCCAACTCCAGAACATCCTACCAGAAACAGGTGTACCTCAAAGTCAAGTTTGCCTCAGTCTCAAGTTGTACAATCGGCCGCTGGAGGGTGGAGTCCTCGCAACCTGCCTACGGAGGCGTGCGCCCGTCTGTGTCTGTGGGTGTCGGGGCGCGCGCAGACACTCGGGGACCCACTTTCCAGGGCAGCCCAATCAAAGTCCCTCTCTCACCTCCAAGGCTGTCAACTCTCACGCCCCGCCCCGCGCGTTCAGCCCCCTCCTCACTCTCCCACCGCCCCGCCTCCAAGGCAGAACTCACCACTGTCATTGGTAGATGCTTCTGTCACTCCTATTCTGGAACCAATCACTCGAATTCTGGTGGGAGGCGGAGGAGCCAATGGGAAGGCCCGTTGCGGCCGCTGCCGGG
>NW_005368341.1:2436130-2445411 GCF_000412655.1 Myotis brandtii | reverse complement strand
TAGCCGGTGCCCGGCGCGGAAACGGCAGCCTCCCCGGGCTCGCTCTGCTAGTGCCTTCGCCAAGGTGTGAACGCGGCTCGGGGAGCCTCACCCTCTGCGGTCGCTGCGGGGATCGGCGGAGCGGACTGCGAAGCAACTTTTCTTTAACGCCCCCTCCCCCTGCCGCCCCTCGGGTTTGATCTTGCATCCCTCACCTGCGTGCAGGGGTTTTTTCAATCTAAGGAGCTGATTAGCTCACTCATGTGTTTGCTGTTTGCAGCGGGGGACGGAGAGGAGTTGGGCGAAACACTTAGGAAACACGCACGCAAACTCTGCAGCAGCCTCTTTGTGCTTTCCTGCAAAGTTCCTAATGTCTCTGGCTCCCGGGATGGTTCTTTTTTCTTTCCTTTCTTTTTCTTTTTGGAGGGGGTGCTGGCATTAGTTGTGATGTAAGGATATTTTTTTTGGTAAGGGGACAGTTTTGGGATGTGCAATTGAAGCGTATAGTGTTTTGTTTTGCTAATCCCCCCCCCCCCCCCCCCCCCATCTCTACTCTACAAGTAATCAATAACAAAATTTTGTAAAAAAATCAGGCAGGAGTTAGGGTAAAGTCCAAAAGAGAACCGTCTCCTCAGCATCACTATGCATCAGAGCAGTACTTCACTGGAAACAGTTTATGCCCAGCTCAGCATTTTCATGGTAAATTTTAAAGACCTGTTTGTGAAGTGTGTGCTCAGTTTTTCCTCCCATTTTTAAGCACACTTCGCAGTTCAGTCGAGCTGTTAAAGGATCTCAAGTTTCTTTTTTTGTTGGGTGTCAAAGGTAATGGTGAGTTGGATGCTGTTGGCTTCCCTTAAGGTTTTCTGTTTTAGTTTGGTTTTGTTTTATGTCTAGGGACACGGTGCATGATGTAGTGGAGTCACCTGGGAGAAAAGGAAGATTAGCCAAAACAGGGAGTTAAAGCTCATAAGGGAGAGGAGAGCAGCTCATATTATTAGATCCCAGGCTAGAGCTACAGATGCCGCCGCTGCAGCATTGTGGGGAGAACAGAGCAGACTAAGTGGAAAATCTGCTGGGAAGAGAAACACTGCGGAGCTCTCTGTGCAAATGTTTATGTGGTATGTGGGATATTTTTATGGAGTTTCCCCGACGAGGGTCTTAGACTTGGAGAAAGTGGCTGTGTTATGATAGATTACAGTTTTGGTGTTTTTTGTTTTAATATTTCTGACCTGTAATTAACATGTTGCTAAGGCACTTGTTTTCAGACCGCTTGATGGTGAGGCAAGGTAGGATGCAGTAGCACTGGTATGTGTACATGAGCACCAAGAAATGCATCCTGTAATCTGTATGCACTAGGAGGAATTTGCTCCCCCACTCCTCCCCCAGGTCAAGCCAGCTGCTGCAGAAACTGACATCCTCCAGCAAATCCTGAATGAATGAATGAAAACAACGTGATCGCCCTAATAATGACCACCACTGAACACACATCTTTGGCTGTATTTTATAGAAAAGGCCACCATTTTCTAACAGATTAATGCCATATGCAACTCTCTTGCACATTTTCTAGAGCTATATGAAATGAGAGGTCACAGAATGAAAAGAAGGCAGCAGTCACATACATTTTTGAATGATTGAGCTTCAACAGGGTACAGATTGAGTTTTGGGCTTTTCTTTTAAGCACTAATATGAGAGCCATAAAATAAGCATTCCAGACAGATTGTGTACAGAGGGTTTTGTGGGCAGAGTAAGAGTAGTTTCGGCAATTGCTACAACAATATAATGGCCATCCAGTACCTCCTCCTCTTTTGTTGATAAACACTAACATCTTACAACAGATCATAGTACAACTTGTTTTTCTGCATCCTTCAAAAGCCTTAATTGCTTAGGAATTACATGGTCCATCATCAGGCAGTTTTAATGAAATTTGTGATCAGGCTTAAACTATCCTCTTTGTTGTAGTATGGCACATCCGAGTTTAATGCAATTTTAATGCAATCATGATGAAAACACTTCTGAGTTTGGGTGTTCGATAGACAGATTTGCATCATCAGAGAGCTTGTACTGGGAATGGAAGAGGCTTTTCTGCTGGTTTTAACACCAGGTGGTTTTGTCAGTTTCTTACATTGAAGTGATTTTGAATGCAGGCTCTTCTGCCCCCAGTCTCCTAATCATATTACCTATATGTTACTTCTCCACATCTAGCTGGGCTAGAGAGCTACCCAAATTAAAACTATACAACTATTCTGTTCTGTTTACTTAGCCACTTAAAATCCTTCCTATGAATAGTTGGACAATTTCTCAAACGATTACTCAGTTTCTTTTGAATTCTGCAAGGTTCTGACTTCAGTGGAATTTAGTCTCCACAGGTCAAGGTTCCTGCCGCTGCCTCTGCTGCTGCAGACACTGACATCACTATACTGCATGAATGAAAAACAACAACGTGCTCCATCTCTTGCTCTGCACTCCCTTCCTTTTCTGCACACTGCTTTGGTGTGTGTGTGTGTGTGTAGATGGTGTTATGCTGGGTATGAAACTACATTTAAAAATGTTAAGTAAATCGTGGCCCAATATGTATTTACTATAGAGACATATTGTTTACAAAAAGCTCTAAGTGCTCTGAGCATTTGGACTCGAGGTGACATAACTGAGCATTCAGTATTTTTTATCTGGACTGGTTGTTATGGAAGAAAATATAGCTTTAAATAATTTTCTTTGGAATTGTCTTACCAGGAAGAAATTATGAAACAATATAATTTCTAAACATGTTAGCTCATTGTTATATCCTCTTAAACATTTTTAATATGCATAGTTATAGGATTAAGGCTAGAGTTATAAAAATGGTATTTAGATTGTTTTCACTAGGCTAAGGAAAAGCTGAATTTTTAAAATAGGTGCATTTGAATTTAATATGATATTATTTTATAAAATACAGCAAGAAGATGGTAATTTCCTTTATTTTTATAGCAGTTTTAGGCTATTTAAATGGGTATTATAACAGATACATAAATTTCCAAACACACTTTGCTTCTACAGAAAGGACATGGAGTTTTACAAATTGCAGAGGAATCATATTTTTGTATTTTTAAAAATTCTCTTGTATTTTTAAGCCTTCAAGGTTTTTATTTATATTCATCTCTTTACTTCTGCCATTAGCAAAATGTCACCCTCCCCTTGTTTGGTTCTGAAGAGTCTTGAAGTGGTGAATGACAAGCTACTGAATGCATCCTCAGGCTCCCTGTGATGTGTTTGTAATAGATGTAAAATCATAAAGTATTATGCAAATAGTTATTTTTTGTAATGGTAATACATAAAGTCTACCTTTGAGATAAATAGAACAACAAATGAGAATATAACAGGATGTAGTGTTAAAATTAATGATCTTTAAGCTAAAATCATCAGTGACAACCAAAAGAAAATATAATAAAGTTGTTTCTTTCTGAAACCTCATACAGTAAAACCTATGGATTTAAAAACAGAACAAATACAGTTTTTACTGTGCTAGATAGTAGGCAGCACTTGCAAATCCTCTGGTGATTTTCATAAAGATTGAGCATTAGAATGAATTATAAATTCTAAAAGATATGAAAACATTTGTATTGGAGTACTCTGGATGGAGAGTACTGCTTATGTTTAAGTGTACCAAATCTAGTTAACAAAAACATGGAAGAGCTTGTCGTTTATATAGCTCCTGCTTTGGAAAATAGCATGTGTTGATTTCTGGTTTAACATAACAGATTTATTTAGGCCTGGTTCTCTTAGCAGATTACTAATTCTAGAGTGAAATTTGATTAGAATTTTTCATGAGTATCTTGAGGGCCTTACTGTCTTATACATTAAGAAGTTACGATTATATTTTTAAAAGAAAATGCAAAGCCAACCAGCATGTAATGTTGAAAGACTGCATGCAATGTGTGTGTCTGTGTGTTTTAATCAATTAATTTGCTTTCAGTTTTTTTATATCTTCATTAAATTTCCTTTTATGAGTCATTTTATGCTGTGCTTAGTTTGTGGAATGCCAATATTTTAAATTACTTTTTTCTCTAGCTTTTAAAAGATACTCAGACATTCTCTTCCAAAAAGTTACTTCTCAGGTGGATGTTCTTGGAAATTAAGGTTCTCCTCCAGTCCCCCACCCCCTTTAAAATTAAAATTCTTTGATTACTTAGTCTTAGATGATCCTGTTTCAAAGTGTTCCTATACTAAAGTGAAAATAAAGTTTTGGCTTCTTTTTTTTTTCCTGAAGTGACAGGTTTCAAATACTCATTTTTGAAAAAGACTTTCAACCTTTGAGAACTACACTAAGTATCATCAACATTCATTATTTATATATCTAATTTTCCTCTTTAATTATAGTGTATAAAATTTCTAGCTCAGTGAGTGAATAGCAAAATAGATAATGAATTTATAGAAGGTATTTATTCTTAAACTACTATCTTACGTTCAAAGATTATATTCCTTTCAAATAACTATTACCCTAAACTGAATACCATATACCTAAGGTATATCAAAGCACCTAGGTAATTTTAGCTCTATGTAAAGTTTTGTGTGTATATATTGAACTAAAAGTTATTTCATCATTTAAAGTACTTTTTACGGAAGGACATTTCTTTTACTACAGTGTACATTTCTTCAAGGATTTAATGCAAATTAGGATTTATATATTGGGGAAATGTTGAAGTTACTGGTAATGGCCTCCTTGTGATTTTTATTCTGTGATAATGGGGACTAAATGTGAATTAGAAAACAAAGGAATAATTTGTCTCCATGGCAATGAATAACAATGGAAATAGTGGCAATGTTCACCAATGGCTAATAGGAAAGGGTTTTACTTAAATATTAAATTAAAAATGTTTAAACCTGTTTTATCAGAACTTTCACATGTAACTAAAACTTTCACATCTGTTAAGGAGTGTATACTAACGACTTTGTTATTCCTAATTTTAGTTCAGTCTTTTCTCTAGAGCTTAAAATTCCCAGACACCACCAAGATGGGCTTTTTCACAGCACCTGTCCTAGGTCTGTGCCTGGCGCTGTTGTCTTTTGTCTTCAATATAAAATTTTGACCCTGGCCAGTATACCGTTTATTTTAACAAGAGGTTGAGCTTATCTATCTGCTGATGGTCTCAAACTGGGCTTTCCAAAAGTAAGTGGGGGAAAGAGAGAACAGTATTCATCTATTGATATAGAAAGCCTAAGGAACTAATGGAGGAGCCAGAAGCCACCTCTCTTTCCCACTACCCCTCTTCTGGACCCCTTGTACTCCACCCATCATTCAGCTGATTCAAAAGAATAAGATTTGTGTTTATTTTGCAAAATAAACTATAATGCGTTAGTAGTAATGATGAAGAAAATAAATATTTTACCTATAGCATAAACAAATTGTGGAAAAATACTTTTCTAGTATTTCATTTTAGTAGGAACAAACACAGCAAATACATTTATGCAGTGTTATTTACTTCAGGTGAATGCTACTGAGGCAAATACTGACGGTCAAGTTCATGAATATCTCAGTAACTTCCCCTCTATTATGTTGTGTCTCAAGTTGTAGATGGAAAGAAAACATTCGAGTGCTTACTATATACAAGGCAATGTATACTTTTATTCAGCAGGAATGAAACTCAAATTTCTTATTTCAGATCTACTGTTTATTCCACAAGACTATCCAGTTGCTACTCTAATGTTGGTGAACAGTCATGATTTCTGAGCTAAAAATTGCCAAAGAATAGCTTTTCTATTGTTTCCACAGCACTATTACACTGAGCTGGGATATGCTTTGACATTTTCAGAATGTCTAAAAATGTAAGACCTAGAAGGTTGAATGTAACTGAAATAGAAAATGGATGGATTGGTCATATCTCTCCATTTGTTTCTTACATAAAAGTGTGAGTGCGCGTGCGTGCATGCGTGTGTGTGTGTGTGTGTGTGTGTGTGTGTGTGAGGGGGGGGGGTAGAGCGAGGGAGAGAGGGAGGGAAAGAGAGAGAGAGAGATAGATTGTGGAAGTGAGAGATAGAGAACACAAGAGTAAGGATTACTCAAGAATATGAACTTGATTGTGTTTGGCCTTCCTTACACCTACAATCTTTGCTATCCTTGCATCATGTTATGGTGAGCAAAAGTACTTTTCCCCGTGAATATTAAAAGATAGTTATACATGGTGGTAAACTGATGAATGATTCAGGAGTCATTCACCAAGCAGAAACTCTGCTCTCAAGTGAGTATCCCAGCAACTGGTGCTAGATTAACTCAGCCCTCCCAAGAACTACTAGGTGTCGTTGAATGTGTGGGTTTGAACTTTGCATGTTTGCAAGTTAATGAAGTGCCACCATGGTACATCTTAACGATGGCTCACCAAAAATAAGGATTATAGAGACTAGTGAAACCCATTATTGCATGGCAAGGTTAGTGTCCAAAATTGTCTTCCAGTTACTAGAATTAAATCCACTAAACATCTGAATGCGTTTCGTAACAAGAAGGTAATTGCTACAACTTGCTGCCTAATGTTTCTAAAGATCAAATAAATGCCTATCAATTACTGACAGTAATAGCCCTAATTTAGCCAGTATGACCACAGGGAGAACTTTTCTAAATAGTCCTATAGCTAATTTTAACTTACATTACTAAAAAATTAACTATTTGATGAAACATTTTCTAAAATTATACAATTATTTTGTATTATTTTACAACCAGTAATTCTTTTTTTTTTTTACATTTCTCCCCCAACTTTACTGAGGTATAATTAACAAGTAAAAATTGTGTATATTTAAGGTGTACAATGTGATGATTTGATATGCATATAAGTTGTGAAATGATTACCACAGTCCGGCTAATTAACACACCAGTCACTTCACACAGGTACTTTTTTTTAATGGTATATGATGAGAACACTTACGATCTACTCTTAGTAAATTTCAAGTACAGTGGGGCCTTGACTTACGAGTTTAATTCGTTCCGTGACGGAGCTTGTAACTCAAATTACTCGTATGTCAAATCAAAAAGTGAATGAGTGAGACACGTGATGCTGGGCTGATGTTGTGGCGTTCACTGTGACGTTCGCTGAGCCAACTAGCAGTGGGGTATCTGAAGCTGGCTCGTAACCCGAATTTTAGCTCGCAACTCAAAGCAAAAAATCGGCCGAGAGACGGCTCATATCTCGAAAAACTCGTTAGGACACTCGTAAGTCAAGGCCCCACTGTATATGATACAGATACAGTATTATTAACTGCAGTCACTATGCTATACATTTAGATCCCCAGAACTTACTCATAACTGAAAATTTGTACTCTTTGATGAATACTTCCCCATTCCCCTCACCTGCCAGCCCCTGGCAACTACCATTCTACTCTCTCCTTTTGTGAATTTGACTTTTTTAGATTCTGTATATAAGTAATATCATATATAGTGTTTGTTTTTGTGTGTCTGGCTTATTTCACTTAGCACAGTGTCTTCCAAGTTCTTCTGTGTTGTTGCCTATGGCAGGATTTCCTTATTTTCAAATTTTTATTTTATTGATTTTTAGAGAGAGAGAGAGAGAGAGAGAGAGGAAGGAAGGGAGAGAAACATCGATTTGTCATTACACTTACTTATGCATTCATTGGTTGATTCTTATATGTACCCAGACAGGGGATTGAACCCACAACTTTGGCATATCTGGACAACACTCTAACCAACTAAGCTACCTGGTCAGGATTTTCCTTTTTAAAGGCTGAATAATATTCCACTGTGTATGTATACCATATTTTTTTTATACATTCTGCCATCAATGGACATTTAGATTATTTCCTTATCTTAGTTATTGTGGATAATGTTGTAGTGAACTTGGGGTGTGTATATTTCTTCAAGATACTAATTTCACTTCTTTGGATATATACCCAGAAGTGGGATTGCTGGAATGTATGGTAGTTCTGTTTTTAAGTTTTTGAGGAACCTTCTCCATACTGTTTTCAATTCCCACCAATTTACCTTTCCAGCAGCAGTGTACAGGGTTACCTTTTCTCCACATCCATGCCAACACTTTTGTTGTGTGTTTTTTATAATAGCCAATCTAACAGGTATGAGATGGTATCTGTATATGGTTTTGCATTTCCCTGATAATTACAGATTCTGTGAACCTTTTCATGTACTGTTGACCATTTATGTCTTTTTTTTTTTAATGTTTTTATTGATTTTAGAGAGGAAGGGAGAGTGGGGGAGAGGTAGAAACATCAATGATGAGAATCATTGCTCGGCTGCCTCCTATGTGCCCCCTACTAGGGATCGAGCCTGCAACCTGGGCATGTGCCCTGACTGAGAATCCAACCGTGACCTCCTAGTTCATGAGTCGACGCTCAACCACTGAGCAAAACCGGCCAGGCTATTTGTCGTCTTTGAGAAAATGTTTATTCAGATATTTTGCCCACTTTTAATTGGGTTGTTTTATTGCTATTGAGTTGTATGTGTTTCTTACATTACTTTATATTAATCCATTACCAGATGTACGGTTTGCAGATATTTCCTCCCATCTCATAGCTTGCCTTTTTGTTTTGTTGATTATTTCCTTTGCTGTGCAGCCCTTTTAGTTTGATGTAATCCACTTTGTTTCTTTTTGCTTTTGTTGCTTGTGCTTTTGGTACCATATCCAAAGTGTAACTGCCAACACCATTACCAAGAGCTTTCCCCCTATATTTTGTTCTACCAGTTTTATTTTTTCATGTTGCATATTTAATTATTTAATCCATTTCAAGTTAATTTTTTGTATGGTTATAAGATAAGGGTCCAGTTTCATTTTTTGCATCTATAATCCAGTTTTTCCAACACTATTTGACTATCCCTTTCTCATTGTGTATTCTTGACACCTTTATCAAAAAGTACTTGAATGTATTAGTGTGGATTTATTTCTGGGCTCTCTATTCTGTTCCATTGGTCTTTGTGTCTGTTTTTATGCCAGTACCATATTGTTTTCATTATGATAGCATTATATAGGCTAGATGATTTTTAATAAAATGATTATCATTTTTTGAGCTTTTATATCAGCCCTTGTCTCTTCACTGGAACCCAATGTAGAGTACTTTTATAATCCCTCGTCACAGATGAGGAAATGACATCTTGAGAAGTTATGAAATTTGTCCAGTGTCAGGCAGTATGCACAGAGGGCCCATGTAATTCTCTAAGTCCTGACTTCAAGTGAGCTGAAAGTTAACTTTTAGAGCCCAGTTAATTATGAGGCAGGAAAGCATCCATAATGGGTTATCCCATTGCTTATCCAGTTAAGTCATGGAAAGGTCAAAAAAGCATGGGGGTGGGGGGAGTCGGGGGGGGGTGGGGT
>NW_005368341.1:2398320-2436076 GCF_000412655.1 Myotis brandtii | reverse complement strand
GGAGTCGGGGGTGGGTGGAGTATAAAAAGAAAGCTAAATGGGACTAGAGTCCAGAGTCCACAGAACTTAAAATAGTTGCAAGTATTCCCAGTGATTCAGGCCTCATGTATGCATTTAAGACTATACTTCAAAACCTTATTATGCCATTAGCAGGCCTTTCCCTTGGTCTTTAAAGGACCTACCACTTTGCTAAGATAGAATGTAAATTTAATTTTTAAAAACTACCTTCCCCATGAAATTTCAAAATATGGGTATATTAAGGTCTTTTGTATTTCCACATTTGAAAAGTTTTACACTTATAATAGAGAATCATAAAGCTTCATTCAAACCTAACATTGATTCTTTATATTTAGCATCCTTAGATATTTTATTTTATTTTAATTTTATTTATATGTCACTCTCAATGGCAAAGCAAGAAGGTTCACTATCTTCTCAATTTATACCTGCTTGGGCTCTTTCACTTTTTCTAGGTTTGCCAACGTGACTCAGAAAAGATACTTTGGTCTCCATTTTAATAATTTCTCCCAGGGTGCTTTGGCCCTTTTTCAGTGTCACTTTTGCTTACCCTAAGCTCTCTTTAATAGTCAGTGTGGGGCATGAGCCCTTCCATAAGTAACGTGAGCAATGGTATTTTTATTAAGTAAAGATATCGAAAGTGTTCTATAGAGTCTATGTGATAGGAGTTTACTTTTCTAGTTGAATACATTAGTTTATAAGTTGAATTAGTGAAGTAATAGTTGGATCTTAGAAGATAATAAAAACTAGTAGGGCTTTAGTTACTCAGGATTACATCAGGTCTTACCCGTAAAAAATTTTATTATTCTTCTGTAAACCAGTAAAGATATTTTTTTCACGAAGGTACAAAATGATCATAGTAAAATATAGATTTGCTTATATATTAACTGGTAGTCTTTAAACAAAATGCATTCATAATATCTTTGAGAGTTCTGCAACAGTGTCATTTTCTTTCTGCTAAAGTATGTTTGAGATAATCTGATGAATCACCCTGAAAAGAAATCAGCTGTCCTTTTCCTGCTTAAAGTCAGGTTATTTAAGTGCTCAGTACTTACTAAACAAGGGTTAACAAACTTTGCTAAATGTAGTTTCATTGGTATTGTAAAATCAGGGAGTTGGACTGTGCTCAGAAATAAGGTTTTTAAAAAAGCTACAATATTCTATTGTATTTTGGTCAGATATCTTTACAAAACTTACATTAAATCCCATTTATTCTTTACATGCCAAAATGACCCATTATTAAAAAAAAAACATTTGGTTCAATCCATTGCATTGTCCACTCTTTGTCTTTTTGGTTTATATATGGCCAAAAATTAGCGTAGCTTTAATGTAATTCCAGTGATAACTGTTCACTCATTAAAGAAATGTTTGTTTCTGGTACTATACTAGTTGTTGGCAGTATGTTAGTGAGTAAAATAGATGGAATGTTCCCCTCTTTCACAAAATATTTACTGAACCCCTATTATGTCTGAGGAATTCTGTTTGACCCGTACAGAATACATATTCTAGAATGTAGTATGTTCACATTCATATTTCTGAGCAAGGTCAGTTCATTTAAAGTCTGCCAAGAATTTGACCCACTATTTCTTCTGAGCTTTGGACTTTATATGAATTATTGTTTTCCTTTGTTTACCTTCCTAAGTTAGATTGAGCTTTTTGGTATTCTTTTTGAATACTAAATACTCTGTTTATATGTTTTTCTTTCATTAGATAAAGCTTAGGAGAGCTTTATCCTATGGTTTCTATATTATATCAAGGTCTAAGCTATATTGCTGCCTGAACATCCTATATAATACAAGGCTAATATGCAAATTGATTAAATGGCAGAATGATCGGTTGCTATGACGTGCACTGACCACCCAGGGGCAGATACTCAACACAGGGGCTGCCCCGGGTAGTCAGTGCGCTCCCACAGGGGGATCACTGCTCAGCCAGAAGTGGGGAGCGGGCTTAAGCTGTCAGTCGGACATCCCCTGAGGGCTTCCAGACTGTGAGAGGGCACAGGCTGGGCTGAGGAACCGCCCCCCCCACACCGAGTGCACAAATTTTGTGCCCTGGGCCTCTAGTATTATAATATTCTGCTATTGTTTGGCTTAGAACGATGTCACTGACCCTCTCTGTGCATGCACGCGTGCACACACACACACACCCTTTGAGAATTCGAAATTTTATTAATGGATGTGGTTTCTTGTGTAGAAATGTAGTACAATGTAGTAATAATGTGTAGTAATACCTGGACAGTGGTGCCCTGTGTGGCTGCTGAAATGAGTAGAACTTGGCTTTGACTAAATATCTACTATTACTTGATATCTTGGTTGAATGCACAATGATTTGTCTTCATTATACCCAGAATTTGCTTGTTTTCAATTTTTATCTATTTTTAGTTTTCACCTTAAAGAATTATTAGCATTATAGCCTTTAGTATTACTATTCAGTTGTGTTAGTTAAGCTTTAGGATGGTTGTCCTGTTATACTTTATACTAAGCCATGTGGTCAAAAAATAATGTCTTTATACAAATATTCCTATTTAATGGAATAAGTGTTACATTTAATCTCATGGTAAAACAGATCTTAGGTGAATCATACTTTCTGGCTTGATTTCTTTTTAGCTTGTATATGGAACCCTGAAAAAAGCCCCTTGAATATAACATATAATAAACCATCTAAAATTGCATATAGAAATTTTAGGAAATAGGAAGGCATAGGAAAAGTAATGAAATAAATTATTGCTAATATTTATTTTGATCACGTAAAATACTTCATTCTTGAATTAAGTGCCTCATAATGTAAAAGAAAATAAATATATAATACAGTAGCTGAATCTTTAATTTGATTCACTGTATTATTCCCATCATTAATGCAGCAGTTCTAGAGACTTTAACAGTTCAATTATGATTTTTTTTATTTCAATTCGTCTTAATGTTTCTGTGACTCTGTATTCAAGATCATTTTGGTGGATGTGTGTACTTCACCAAGTAGCACTTTTGTCATTTTTAGCATTCCAGCATCCAGCATGGTGTCTGGTGCTTAAAAGGCCCTGTGGTAAATCCTTACATAGAATTTACATAGAGATTTCGTTTTAGCTATGTATGTAGCTAGGTTCAAATCACTGAACAGTGGTTATTATGGCATGCAGTCCTATAAAGATATGACAAAATGCAAATTAATAGCTTTTACTTGTGTGGCTCATTTTCTACAATGCCTAATGGTTTAGGTAACTGATGACTGTTATTCTCTATTTAGGGCCTGTCATTCACTGGTGATGTGTAAGCTTGGAAAAGCACTGATTTAGACCTTCACATGAAAAAGGACCTGGGTGCTTTTTCTGCTAGAAATAGGTAGAACAAGAGATGGCTGGTGTCAGGATAGTCAACATTTTGAAGATACAATTCTATAAAGTGTGTTTCTAAGTTACATTTAGAGTTCTGTTAAGTGAATTTGGTCTAGTGAGGCTCCATGGAATTAACTTCTGAAGCTGTTATATTTAGAGAAACTTAAACCATCATGCTTAAAGCTTGGTGGTGGATTTTCCAATTAAAAATCTAAATGTTTTTATAGTCTGTCATAAAGATCATGATTATACTAAGCTCCAAGAAAGGAGAAAGTAAATTACATATTAATTTATGCTTCATTATAGTATAAAAATTTTAAATTGTACAGCAGATTTTGCAATGATTATTTGCTTTAGAATGTCTAACTTATGTGCAAGTAAAATTATTCAATTTACCAAAGTGTTATTTACACAAACTTTTTAGGAAGTCAGTTACACAAGGTTGAGGTTTATCTGAGGTTGTAAAAACACATTACTGAATAGTGTAATTTCTTATTGCTGTATAAAATGTTTTAGTGACATTTAGTAGAATTAACTAATATAAGTCTATTATAAATGAGCATGCATCGATCTTTTCCATTCCCTTTCTAGTCTGAGTTTAATGATTCTAAGAAATTTGTTATTGAAAGAATCCCTAAAAGGGAAATACCTCTTATGTACTAATGATTTTATTTCTCACATTTCTCTGTAGAAAGATATGCTTTTAAATTAGGTAAATATTCCAAAGTTTTTTTCTAGAATATTTTACCCTTACAAAAAGAAGTTATTACTTCAGTTATAATTTCCTAGCAAACGGATTCTAATCAGCTTCATGAGGATGTATTTCTTCCATCATGAAAAACTTTCACAAAATCTACTGTTTTTGACATCAGGAGGATAAAGCAATAACTAGACTAAGCATAATTAGACTAGAAATATGATTAGTGCTATGAATTATGATTTTATTTATAATTGTATATTCCTACCATCAAGATTTAACTTAGTTTCTGTATAAACTTAAGGACCAAGAAATTAATTGGCCAACTAATCTGTATATTCCCAAGGACTACGTAATATGGGTGTGTATATGTGTGTGTATAAGAGGAAGAAGGCCCTAAAGTTTACATTCCTTTCTCAGCAATCACTGGCTCATAATACTTTAAATCAGCGGTTCTCAACCTGTGGGTCACGACCCCTTTGGCGGTCGAAGGACCCTTTCACAGGAGTCGTCTAAGACTATCGGAAAAACACATGTATAATTACATATTGTTTTTGTGATTAATCACTATGCTTTAATTATGTTCAGTTTGTAACAATGAAATTGGGGGTCACCATAACATGAGGAACTGTATTAAAGGGTCGCGGCATTAGGAAGGTTGAGAACCACTGCTTTAAATAGTTTTAATATGGGAAGTGCTGGTGACTTAGGGATTTTGCTTATCTCATTAAGGTAAAACCAATAGACAGCTAACTAGATACAATTCTGAACATCTTCCTTGTGACTATGGGAAAATTTACTATTAATATTACAATTATATTTCCTTCCTGGAGGCATGTTTTTAGTTGAATTCTTTGATCAAGCAGTTTACTTCAGAGTTATTTAGTAAAAAGTAAGTTTGTTGGGTGGGTTTGGACAAACAAATGAAAATCAGTTAAAATATAAATTTTCCTTTTCTGAATCATCTACCAGTAACACAGCTTAGAACAGTGATGGCGAACCTTTTGAGCTCGGCGTGTCAGCATTTTGAAAAACCCTAACTTAACTCTGGTGCCGTGTCACATACAGAAATTTTTTGATATTTGCAACCATAGTAAAACAAAGAGTTATATTTTTGATATTTATTTTATATATTTAAATGCCATTTAACAAAGAAAAATCAACCAAAAAAATGAGTTCGCGTGTCACCTCTGACACACATGTCATAGGCTCACCATCATTGGCTTAGAATGATAGTCCAGTTGTCTGCTGTTTAACTTCTTTTTTTTATATATATATTTTATTGATTTTTTTACAGAGAGGAAGGGAGAGGGATAGAGAGTTAGAAACATCGATGAGAGAGAAACATCGATCAGCTGCCTCCTGCACATGCCCCACTGGGTATGTGCCCGCAACCAAGGTACATGCCCTTGACCGGAATTGAACCTGAGACCCTTGCATCCGCAGGCCAACGCTCTATCCACTGAGCCAAACCAGTTAGGGCTGCTGTTTAACTTCTTAACAAATGTATGATAATTTTTTCTATTGGAGTTAGCTTTGTGCTTTTTGAGCAGGGGTTTATGTTGTTATTTAAATTCAGAGTTGAAACAAGCATTGAAAAGTGTTGTTAATTGCATTTCTACTGATGGAATGGGTATTTTTATAGATGGTACCTGTGTATGCAAATTAAAACAGACATGATCTTTACATTCTGCAAGTTTAAATATCTATATTTTAAAATATTTTTAGAACTGTCTTTGGATGTTTTGCTTATGCTCATTACCTGCTTGCTGGTTTTGTTACCATCTGTATAAAAAGTTTTAATATAAAGTGTATTCAGCCTATGTTTCACAGAGTAGAGTATATCATACTCCCTAAGTTAACATACTTTGAAAAATTGGCCTAGTATATTTTTCAGTTCTTTGGATAAAAAGTAATAATTTATTAATAAATTTTACCCTATATAATTCAAAATTTGGGTCATGTGTTTTAATTATTCATATGTAAGAAGATACGATTAGAAGTACAGTTATCAAGATGAGTGTCGGATTATTTAAATTTAAACTCAGAGACTTGGTAGAAATGGAGCTGAATGGTTTCTTTTATTTGCTTATTGGCACTATGGGGCACAGCCTTAAGACTTTCAGACCCAGAGCATCATTGGGTTGGGTTCTTATTTCCTGACAGCATAATCATTGACTTTTCCTCCTCCCTCATTTCTCCCATCCTACTGATCACTGTATCTTGTCCCATCTCCTCAGAATTATCTTGTGAATCGAGTGGCTTTTTTTCATTCCCTTCATGTCTTAATTACTACTTGTTGCTTGGACTGTTGGAACTACCACCTCTGAAGTGGTTTCCCCTACTGTCAGTCCCCCATCTTTAATTTAGCTACTGCACTGCTATAAGCAGTCTTTCTATACAAAAAGAAAAAAAAATTCTGAAATTCAAAATCTGTAGCTTGACATAAAGGACTTATCTCAGCATCCTCCTTTGTGTACCTTTTGCTTTTTGCAAACTAAACTCACTTTTTAGTTGAAAATGCTATTATTTTATAAATCCATGTATCCTTTGAATACATACATGTTCCTTGTCAGGGTAAAGTAATATCTATTGCTTTAAATTTGATTAAGTTAGATTATCCTATCTGTGGTGACAGTTTATGATAATTCAGTGAGACTTACTCTAAAATTTGGCTCAAACTACTCCAAGGGTAATTCAGACAAATGATAAATGAAGTTAAGCCCTTCTCTAGTAGAGACTTCTAAGTATTCACCAAACCCTGTTTTCTCTCCCTCTTGATCCCATATCTATTCTATATATACTTCCTTTGCAGTTAGGTAAGACTAATGATATACAGCACTTTCATCCTTGTTCAATAAAGCAGCACTAGTTGATCCTCCTTATTTTCTCTTTCCTCATCTGCCAGCTGTATGCAGAGATTCTAGCAGAGGACTCCAATGAAGGTGGAGTCATAAGATGAAGGAAGTTTGAACTCTGAATGATCATGTAGAAGGCCATCTGTCAGCCATGAAGATACACATTGGCCTTTTATTATTATAAGGCACTAATTTTTAAAAATTGTAGCTGCTAGCATTAGCAACTTTATTGCACCTCAGAATTTTAAAAAGGTGGTTACCAGCTGCTCCTACTGGAGCTACTTTGAAGTTTACCTTGGGAGTCCCACTCTTTGTTCAGCTGATCCATCACATTGGCAAGTGGGGTTCATTGTTGTCAGTGCTTCTGTTAGTACACAAGAGACACTTTATCAAGTTGATTGTATGAACTTGGTGGAATATATTTAATTTTATACAATTTGCAATTTAGTCTAAATATGCTATTTAGCTACTCTTTTATTAAAAATTAGAGGCCCAATGCACGAATTTGTGCATGGGTGGGGTCCCTCGGCCTGGCCAGCGATTGAGGCCTATCAGGGGGCCAGCTGGCTGGGGGGAGGGACCGCAGAGGTTGGCTGTGGGAGCGCACTGACCACCAGGGGGCAGCTCCTGCACTGAGCGTTTGCCCCCTGGTGGTCAGTGTGCGCCATAGCGACTGGTCGACCAGTCGTTCCGGTTGTTGGGGCATAAAGGTCACTTAGGCTTTTATATATATGCATAGATAAATAGATATATTTAAAAGACCATTTTCAAAAAACGTTCAGAGCTGTTTTAAGC
Organism: Myotis brandtii; assembly: GCF_000412655.1. Classification (NCBI taxonomy): domain Eukaryota; kingdom Metazoa; phylum Chordata; class Mammalia; order Chiroptera; family Vespertilionidae; genus Myotis; species Myotis brandtii. The sequence goes on along the minus strand of NW_005368341.1, from coordinate 2,428,380 downwards.
AATAGTAAGTAGCCTTGTGGAAATAAATCCATGGTCATCCAGAATGCCTGGCAGGACAAGAAGTTTATGTATTTGTTAAATGGTTTTATTTTATATAAAACATGTTTCTTGAATATGCACTATATGAAGAGTGCTGAGTCTCTTCCAAAAAAGTGTCCTTTGGTAAAGAGGTCCAAAATACCTGCCAGGTAGTATCTAGTTTATGAATAATTGTTTCATAAAGACTAAGGAAAGGATAGACAAATGATATCCACAACTTTAACAAATGTTTCTTGAACCTCATGGATATGGACAACAGTGTGGTGATTTCTGGGATGAGGGGTGGGGAAGTGTAAGAAAGCATAGAGGGAATGAGAAATGAGAAAAAAAATGTTTCGTGGGTAGTTGTGCTAAGTGTTAGAGAAACAACCAAACAGAAAGACAAAAGCCTTGATTTTAGGAATGAGCCCACCCTTTGGTAGATAAGTCTTAGATTAATCATTTATTCATTGATAAAACAGATTAGTGAATGGTGGTAGGTTTTTCTTTACTATTTCATTCTCAAGAAAAAAATTGCTGAGGTTGCTAAGATCTACAGTAAGAATGAATCTTCTATGAAATTGTGAAGAAGGAAAAAGAAATTTGCACTAGTTTTGCTGTCGCACCTCAAACTGCAAAAGTTATGGCCACAGTAGTTGATAAGTTCTTAGTTAAGATTGAAAAGGCTTTGAATTTGTGGGTAGGAAATATGAACGGAAAGTGTGTTCCGATTGACGGCAGTGTGTTGTGCCAGAAAGTATTGAACCTGTACAAAGACCTCAGCAAAGGGTCGCCTGAAATGAGTGACACCAAGCAAGGATGGTTCCACAGATTTAGGAATAGGTTTGGCATGTTTTTTCACATCATCAGTTTATTTTTATAATTGTTCTATTTTATTAGATGTTGTCATTAATATCTTACTGTGCCTAATTTGTAAATTAAAGTTTATCACAGGTATGTATGTATAGGAAAAAACAGAATATATAGGGTTCAGTACTATCTGTGGTTTCAGGCATCTGCTGGGGGTCTTGAAAAGTATCCCCTATGGAGAGAGAGGCAGATAAGTAAGTTATTTGACATCTTAATGAAAAATAAGCAAACTTGCATTTATAATGTTTGAAGATATATTGTTTAGTATTTTCTGTCTCAACCCTATGTAGAAGGGGTTTAAAAATTCTAATAAGAGGTGAAGAGGCAGAGAGGAGAGAGGAAAATCCATTTTACCTATCTTTTTGTATGCTTAGTATGGTTTTGTTTTCCTCCTACATTGAGTATTTCTAGTATATCTGGACATGTTCAGTTTTTTATTCCAAGTGCCCCAGCTATTCTAGGTATTGTTAAGAGTCAAGCTGTATCCAAAACTATAGTCTGATATTTGTTCACTTTTATCATATAAGGAAAAAACATTAACTTAGATGCCAATAACAGTAAACTCCGGAATTTTGTGACTTTAGTCCATTTGTAGCTACTTGGACAGTGACATTTTGACTGCAGGACAGTTCAGTCAATACTATCAATAAACCATTTTTGACTAAGATTATAATGGCCAGTTCTGTGGCTGTTGTAGAGGAATAAGGTGTGATGCTATTCTAAAATATTTTATGACACATTTCCCCTACATTTAGTTGTGCCACTAGTCATTTTATTTTTTGTTAAGTTGCTTTTTTAGCCCTTGGCAACGTTTCCTGGCAACCTTTTATGTACAATATTTGTAGAATTGTTGAGGTGGAAGGTGTTCTGTGTATGCAAACACATAACTGGTTTTCACCATGTTCTGTTTTACTCCATGGCCTCCACAAAGGTGTCATTTGTGTAGACATTTTCCTTCAGGATGTTTCCTGCAACTTTTGGCTGTTTCCGACTTTAATGAAGCATTCAATTTTGGATACACGTCTACTTCACAGCTACATATTTGATTCTTTGGTGTCAATATTTATAAAAGTAAATGCTAGAATAAACATCTGTGCTTACTTATTTCTGAAGCCTTCATTCTGTTGAGCCTTTTGATTTTGGGTTTATTCTAGAGCAATGTAGTTCGTTGTGTATTTCCCAGTTAACAGCATGTTCACCATAGCTGGATTTAAGAACACAATTTGAGGGAAAATACAGCTTGTAGGTTGGACTTAATTTGCTTAGGTTCTTAATTAGGTTCTTTTACATTAAGCAAATCACTGGTACCTAGACAGATTTCAGTACAGATTTCTGTTTATAATTTGCCTGGCAGTCATATCTTACTGAGGTTAAGCAGTTTTACTCTTTTCCTAGGCCTTTCCCCTTAATCTCCTTTGCATTTATGAAATTAACTACTTAACTCTATTATGATATTATGAGCTAATCTGTAGTTATTATTACCTAAGCAGAATGTTTATAGCTTTGACTTAAGTTTAAATCTTACCATTGTTTATAAATTGTGTGTTGTTAAAATATATTTGGATTTTATATATTTTAAATATATACTTCCAGTATAGATACGTTAGAACAGATGAGTACTTGTCAGGGAGACTGTTGTGTTTTCTGTCATATTAAGTCATTATTCTTTATTCAAATAGAGATAAGAAAGCTTATGATTTTTTTAAAGATTCTTATTCAGAATCAAGAACTTTAGTTGTCAATACAGATTTCTAAAGCTCTCGTTTTACAGAGTATAAATTGATTGTCCTTTTAGAGTAGTGATAAGAGCTTTATTCCATAATATTAATAGTCATAATCAATTCTATCTTGGCCTTGAAAATTATTTTAGGACTCTTTGTTCTTTAGTGACGTGTCTAGTAGATGATGGGATGATGTGGAAAGAGTCTGGTTATTTTTGTCCCTTCAAAAAGAAGGCCCTTTTAGATTTGGCCCCTTGCAAGGTGAAGGTCCTCGTCAAGGCTTCTTCCCATCTAGTCTTATCAACATAACTCTCCAGGTCCCCCGCCCCCCACCCCAGTCCATTGCCCTACCATTTCCCGTGGTAACTCCACCTTTCCTCATTAAAGGAATTCTTCCTTGATCCCTTCCTGGTTCTTGTTGTAGGCTTCCACAGATGCACTTGGAAACTGCTCCATGATTGCCAGCTCTAGTGGGAGGGGATGGACAAAAATTCTACTGATGGAATGATTATGAAGCATCCACTTCAGTTAGTTTCTCCTATAGATTAGGCAGGAACTAATTCCTTTACTTGGTTATCTGGGAAGAAAGTATACCTCTCTAAAGCTAACATTAATTTCTTTCTAAGTCAATATAATAAAAAAATATCGAAAGGATAAACATTTAAAAATAAATAAATATATATATATATGGTTCTAGAAGGAATTTAATAACCCACATTTGGTTATCAGATATTTTGGAAATTCATAGTCTTAAATTCACATGTACTGAGAATAGATAACTATGAATTTTCTATTCTTCTCTGATCATTTCTTTCAAGTAGTGATGGAAGACTTGCCTCAGAGATACTGAGCTGCTGTCTTCTTTCACAGTTATTATCTGTATGGCTCACACCTCCCAGCAGTCCTTACGTTAATTATTTTCCAAACTGTTTGTTCTATGATGCTTATTCTCTAGTAGATTCTTCAGGAAGGACTCATAGGAACAATATTCCATGAGTTCTGCATACTTTATGAAGCAAAATCTCAGATAGTCTTTATCAGTAGCTCTTATACTTGAAGGTCACTTTAGCTTTATTCAAATGTGTTTGATATAGGCTGTTCTAGATAATTTTCCCTAGATATATGTATGTTCTTTGGATATGCAGTTTCGAGTTATCTTTTTATGATAGTTTTTTGTATTTTTGCTTTTTATTACTTTGGTCTTCAGGGATTCCTATTAAGCATTCATTGGACTGTCTTATTTATGCTACATACTAATCATTTTAGTTTGAAATATTTTTCCATCACCATTTATCTCCCTTATACTCTCTTCCACTTTCACCAACCTCCCTGAAATCTTTGTATCACTTTTTTAAAGTTTACAATTTGTATTATGTTCCATTTTTTATTTTTGATAAGGCATTACCCATTGTGTTTCTTGTAATTTAGTCTTCATTCCTAAAGTAAGTTTATCTTTTATTTCTGTATGTTTCCTGAGCTTTGTCACCTCTCTTTTAATCTTTCTTGCCCTCAAACACATCATTTCTGAGTTTTTCTAGTTCTGAGGTTTTTCATCACTTCTATCATCTAAAAAAGATTCCTAGCTTGGATTGAACTGTGAGATTACAGTTTTCATATTATATAGACATATCTTTCTGGTATGCTTTTGTTATCCACAGAGACATCATGTATTTCTTTTGCTCTTTTATAATATAACTAGAGGCCTAGTGCACAAAATTCATGCATGGGAGGGGAGGTGTCCCTAAGCCCATGTGCACCCTCTCCAATGTGGGACCCCAGGACTGCTGGCTCCTAACTGCTTGCCTGCCTGCCTGATTGCCCCTAACCACTTCTGCCTGCCAGCCCGATCGCCCCCAACTGCCTTCCCCTGCTGTCCTGATGACCCCCAACTTCCCTCCCCTGCTGGCCTGTTTGCCCACAACTGCCCTCCCCTGCTGGCCATCTTATGGCAGCCATCTTGTGATGACGTGAGGGCGGCCATCTTGTGACGGCGTCACGCGTGACGCTACCTAAGCTTTCATTATATAGGATAATGTGGGATTAACTTGCTATTCTTTCCTGTTACTCACTTCTTAAGTGAAATGAATTTTCCTATACTGTTAGGAGGGAAGGAGCATTCAGGATACCTTTTCTAACTTCAGAGCTCCAGTTCTCCCACTTCTGTTGTTTTTGTAAAATGATGTTTTTTTTTAAAAAATCTCTTGCTTCTGTGATCAACTTCCTTGATTCCCTTCCCCAACTTTATCTCAACTATCTCTTTTCTTTGCTTTTATTACCCTTGTTCTGTTTAGTTTGGATTCAACTCCCAGTGATTTCTCCTCAGCATTGGACTCTGTATTGCTAGCAGCTTTTGTTTGTGAGATTTGAGACTAACCATATTGTTACTTCCGACTTTATTCAGGTGGGGTCCTCTTGTACTCACTTGAAAATTGGATCCTCTTGAACCCCCTACCAATTTTGACTAATATTCTCAGAATCCCCCTTTACATTTACCCATTACTGATCATGTTCTTTTTGTTCTTGGGACTATCAGAGCCTCTCACTAATTTTTGATGCTTTGTCCCTACTCACTTATATTTGACGTTTTGCGAGGCTACTTTATGACATTGATATGTTGCAGATATTGATCTTGAGTCTTTGGTTTGGCTGTCCTCATTGCTCTGTCTGTCTTTATGGGGAAATTTAAAATCTTTTCTGTTACCATCTTTCTCACTTTCAGAATATTTTGACAAAACTTTTATATAAGGAACTATCTCAAATATTGACTTACTGTTCTACTTAATGGACAAACAATGCTTTGTATATTAGAAACTTACCATGATGTAAAAATAAAAACTAAGAGACAGGTTAGTATTATGAAGTGAAACTGCTACTAGAGACAAATACAGAGAGGTGTGTGTGTGTGTGTGTGTGTGTTCATGAATTTCTGTATGTGGACATATATCCCAAATAAAAGCAGCTGAAATTTTTAGTAGTATCCTCTACTAGAAGATTTTTTTTCTATATATAACTGTATTCCTTAATTCTCATTAAAAGATAAACTTTGAGGGGAAAATGCCTATTATAATCACAATGCTGGTAAAATTATTTCCTACTTTCCTACTTTTGCCCTGGCTGGGTGATTCAGTTGGTTGGGGTGTCCTCCCATGCACCAAAGGGTTGTGGGTTTGATTCCTTGTCAGAGTACATACCCAGGTTGTAGGTTCAATTCCTGGTTGGGTGCGTATGGAAGGCAACTGATTAATATTTCTCTCTCACATCAATGTTTCTCTCTCTCTTTCTCTCTCTCTCTCTCTCCCTCCCTCCCTCCCTCCAATCAATGAAAACATTGCCTCCGGTAAAGATTAAAAAGAAATCAAGAACTATCATCAGTAATATTGTCATGCTGTGGTGTAGATCCTGCCTATTCTGTAGACTTTTTTGTTTGTTTTTCTTTTTAAATTGGGATATAATAGTGAATCAATATCATTTTGGAAAAAATATCTCCCAGCCGTGAAACAAAATTTTGTGAAATATTTTATCTTCTGATTAAGGAATATTTGCTTTCCTTTCACTTATAATATTGCCTCAATCTTTGATCCTCCTGTTTTGATTGTTTTTAGTTTCTAATACTCTGTGATTATTTCTTCAGCATTGAGCCCTTTATTCCTAATGGATTTTAGATGTTTGGAATCTCTATTAATGAATTAATTGGAAGTTCGTAAAGTTTATGGAAACTTCTAATTACAGCTTTGCCAGGGTTCCTTTTAAAGTATTACCATTTTGCAACCAGAAAAAATGAACTTAAAAATCTTAAGCTTCTCATCTGCCATATGTGTAATTTTTTTGTAGATGTATTTCAAATGTCAGAGCATCATTTTAATTTGTTGTGCTTGTCACCAGGCTTCATAGCCATTTTAGTGAAGTTAGCTTTACAACCTTTATCCAAAAATATACTCTTGGGTTTTCTTTGAAAATAGGCTAAAGGCCTTCCTCCAAATGTCTTATTTCAACTTATGTGTCATTTGACATAGATTTAATTGAGTGAGCTGTACCTAAAGAATCTTTCCTAAATGCCTGCTTGACTGCATTTTTTTAATTGTTTTTCTTAACAGACCTCAAGTTACAGGCTGTGTCAGGCCTCATTTGGTCAAAAGCATGTTTGTTTCTCTTGTCAGCTTCTTGATTGGTTCCTTTCCAGATTTCTGTAGGGCAGCCATATGGTCATTTCTGCATGTTTTCTAGATTGCTGCTGTGGCAGGATTCCAGGTCTGGTTGATTAGTGTTTCACAATCTACTCACACTGAGATGGCTTTAGTTTTTGCCCTTTATTTAGTTTTATTTTAGATAGCATATTCCTATCTGGTATCCTTCCTGTCTCTTATCTGAAGTTCATTTGATTTTGATGATTTTATTTTACGTGGCCCATGTATTTTGACTAGCTTTTCATCTTCCTATTGTAGATAATAATTAATTATTGACATAATTAATCCTATATGTCAAGGAAGAAAGACCCATAATGGCTATTGGTGAAGTCCTATATTATGCTAATTTTGGAAAGCTGAATCTAGTAATAATTCTACTAGATGATCAATATTAATGTGTATCAGACTGGCTAAGAGGTATATGTCTCCTTTCTACAATTTTTCTTAGTTGTACAGTCCTTAAAAATTTTTTTTGAAATTTATTTTAATAGTGATGTTAAAAACAAAAATTATTCATAACACTTGTAAAGAATAGTAAGGCAGACTTTATTCAGGGGGACTATCATGATAGGGACCATTACAATGAGGTTTTGCAGTCGGGGAGAGAAATTCGGCTCAAACTGTGAATAAAACATGGAAGTTGGGAAATAATATCTAAGGAGCAGAGTGTATCTGGGGGGTGGGGTCAGTGGATGGAAAATTACTAAGAGGAAAGAAACATTGGGATAAAGGAGGATTCTGTCTAGAGAGACTTAACAGGATTGTTTCTGAAGGCAAGCCAGGGGATGATGAAGGAAGAAGAACCTAATCAGAGATGAAGGGTAATCATATATTGAGGGTGGGGATTTTGGTCAAACTGAGTAAGATTTTTGCCAAAATTGGACAATGTGGAGATAAACAGGGACATTCAAAAGTGGGAGCTTACCATAGTTGAGAAGAGCTCAGAGGTACCTAACCAAAGTTTGGTCAAGGAGAGACTCTGTCAATGATACTATAGCTTTCAAGGAAGTAGCTCTCATTCCAGAAATACTGAGGCAAATTCTTGATCCCTGCTAGATTAGGAACTGTATCATTTCAGGGTATTTTGAAGTTGAAAAGCAACTTAATGTCTTATGTTCAGACTCTGCTCAATGAATTTTTATTTTGATGATGAAGGTTGAAATTATGTGAATGAGTTAACTTATATGTCATGAATAACTCATTGATTTTCTGTTAAAGATAAGGTTGTTAATAAATTATCTATAACATAATATTTTCAGACTTGGGCTAAAATTTTTAAACCAAATTAATTATTAAAATAAAAAATTTACTTTGCTCATATATTTAATTTAATTTTGCTCTGGCACTTTCATTTTATAAAGGAACCTACTTAATATATTTTTTCAGACATTTTTCAGGAAGTAAATTAATTGTAGTTATCTTTTATTTGGATGCAAAATGCCCTGTTTGGGTGGGAGGGTCTCTTTCTAAAAGTGGCTATATTGAACTTTGTCTTTGTTACCTCATTTTTCTAGTGTTCCTAACCCATCTGCCTAGAGTGCTCTCTATTTAGGTTTGAAGGTCCGTAGTGTCGTGGCTGGCACTGATTTTAGAATGGGACCTTTTGAAGATGATAATAATTAGATGTTTGAATTTATTAGATCCTAGAAGTTTAGCCACTAGTTGCAGTAGCATTTTCTTGGGTGTATAGTCAAACTTGCAGTGCCTCTAAATGGAGTAGGTTATTCTCAGAAAGGGATTTATTTTTGAGCACCTACAATTTTAGAGGATCTAATTCCAATCCTCAGACATCAGTTCTCAAGCTTTTAGTAGTAGCATTAGAGTCACCTGAAATGCTTATTAACAACTAGTGGCCCGGTGCACGAAATTTGTGCATGAAGGGGGAGGTTCCCTCAGCCCAGCCTGCACCCTCTCCAATTGGGGACCCCTTGGGGGATGTCTGACTGCTGGTTTAGTCAGACATCCCTCTCACAATCTGGGACCGCTGGCTCCTAACAGCTCACCTGCCTGCCTGCCTGATAACCCCTAACTGCCTCTGCCTGCCTGCCAACTTCCCTCCCCTGCCAGCCTAATCTTGCTCCCAACTGCCCTCCCCTGCAGGCCCAATTTCGCCCCTAACTGCCTTTCTCTGCCAGCCAATTTGGTTCTGATTGGTTGGTTTCTATGCCAGTCAGCGTCAAAAGCTCCACCTCCTAGGCAGCCATTAGCTCCTCACAGTTGACCAAGATTTGGTTCTGATTGGTCAGTTTCTATGCCAGTCAGCATCTCTGGGCCTATCAACGGGGCCTGATCAGAAAGGCAGGGCTGATCAGCAGCCCTGGTGGAGGCCTGGAGAGAAATGGAGGTGTGGCTGTTAAAGTGGCCAGGAGTTAAAGAGAGAGGCAAGTGCTGAGCAACAGCTGCCACAGAGGCTACGGGTCAGACCCTGCTTCTCTCTTTAGACCTCTCTCTGGGCCTGATTTGCAGCCCCCTCAGCAGTCAGTGCTGGGTCACCGAGCCTGCAGCCATAGCAGTCAGTGCTGGGTCGCCACGGCGACCCAGCCCTGACGGCATGACTGACTTCCGGTTGGTTGAGCCTCCTGGTCGTTGTGGATGTGACGGACCCAGGGTTTTTATATATTAGGATGTGTTTTCTTGGTCCCACTACCAGAGAGTTAACAAACATTTCACACTTTGAAAAACATTGCTTTTAGACTTCATTGATTCCCAAATCTGGTGATGCACCTGAATTAATCTAGTTTGGTCTAAAAAATATGTTGCTACCTGGTTCCACACTATAACTACTTAATTAGAACCTCTGGGAATGTAGCTCATTAACTTGCATTTTTAACAAGGTACCTGGTGACCACATCTCAGGATCTCATCCTTGAGATCTATTGCCTTAGACCATCTGTGAGTTGCGTGAGGGCCTTGTGCCTTTATGTTCTAGGATCTCCCAAGATCTAATTTCTCAGTGAAATATTAAAAATTTGTTTCTATTACTTCTCAGACATGCCCAGTTGTTAACATTGTTAATGGCTAAAAAGTATTGCCATTTTTTCAACATTCTTCTAAATCAATACTAAGTAATTTAAGACATTCACACATGTATGCATTTATGTTTGCATTATGGATTTTAATGACTGTTTTCATTTTGGAGATTAGCAAAGTTAGGTTAAACATGATTTTGCTATGTTAACTGTTAAAGAATAAAAAGATGATACACACTTTAGGAGCTTAAATTCAAAACAAAATATTACATATGTGTGTTCTGATACTATTGGCTAACATTGTTAATGTGATGTTTTTATATTCAAACTAGTTTTTTAAATATGAGTTCTGTGTAGTAAAGTACTGGAAAATTTGGTATTAGTGCTTAGTTATCTTAAGCATTTTACTGAATTGTATGGCTTTACAGTCATAATCAGTGATGGGTTTTGAATAAAGTAAGAACCAGTTCATTCTTGGTGGTGGTGTTGTAATGGCTAAGTTTCATGCAGTGTAGTCCTTAAACAATAGTTGCTTAAGGCCCTCCCCTGCCAGCCTGATCGTCCCTAACTGCATCTGCCTGCCTGATCACCCCTAACTGTCTCTGCCTGCCTGCCTGATCGCCCCTAACTGCCCTCCCCTGCCGGTCTGATCTCACCCCCAACTGCCCTCCCTTGCTGGCCTGGTTGCCGCTTAAACAATAGTTGAAGGAGCAATAGCTCTTTTTTCAAAAGGTTTAGATGAATTATTATTTAAATGCTTTCTTTAAGTTTAGATTTGCCTTGCTTATATAAGCAATGTTAATGGAAAGCTTTGGCTAATAATCATTAATTGAGAGCTAACCCAGACAACTGACCTTTTTTATTTGCTTTTACAAACTAAATTAGCTATTTCATCCTTATGAACATAGGATGAAAAGATTGGAGTGCATTAAAGTCCAAGAAAAGAATGTGAGCACTTATTTTATTATGTGTGTTGTTTTACACTCTGTATGGATACATTATGGTACTCACAAATATTGTATCCTCTTTACCAGTTTTTAAGTTTGGTTTGGAAGGTGTGGTAGCTTGTTTCATATTACTCTGTAGCTAAAGTTCTTAAAGTTTCCAACTTTCAATAACACTCTTTTAATTGCATAAATTTTATTAATTTTCCACTACAGATTAGCTTCTTACAGAGATCAGATTTCCAACCTTACTAACACTTCGGGTTAGTCATCTTCAGTCATTGCCATTAAAGTAAAATGGCTGTTGGGAACAAATTAATTTAACATCGTTTGACATTGTTCTGGCAGTTAGATATTAAGCACTTATTGTCTTTTTACAAGGCTTGGTTTGATATTCATACTCAGACTTAACTAATACAGCTTCTTGTTTTTAAAGCTCTTTTACTATTACTTTGAAGTTGAATTTCCAATTGGCTGTTAGAGAGCAAGAATTATTTTGGATAATTCTCAGTTTGTCCCCCAGAGGAGCCCCAGGCCTACCAACTGCTGCTGCCATGTGGCTTTCTATTCAGGGAACGGAATAGGGAGGGAAAGCACAACCTGTAGATGAGTGTAACAAGGAAGCCTTTTTACATACTGCAGCTATGAACAGTCATTTTCTGCTCCTAACAATGATGATCATACTGGAAATAAATGCAACTTTTCAAACTGTCATTTCCTATTGCTGAATTTAGTTATTCTGTATTTTACCCTCATTTAAGAGATGTTAACAACAGGACTGCTAAGTGGCATAACAAGACTACTATTCTTACTATCTGTTGCCTAATTTTGCCTTGTTTGCCTTCCCATCCTTCATTGATGTACATGTGCCATACATACTGCTGTATATTACAGTTTAATTATATATATGTATATCCCCCAACCATAATGTAAACTCCTTGAGAGGAGTTTAAAATTTATTCTGTAATTCCCCTTGGTACATGAAACAGTGCTTTGCATATAGTAGACATTCAGCGAGTTTTATATAGTAGTAATGTTTGAGTTTCACCACTTATGAAGGTATTATTTTCCTGTTGCCTGGTTAGCTTAAGTAATGACAATAACTTATTTATTTTATTGATTTTATTTCATACTTTACATATATAATTAAATATTTACTTTATTTTAGCAATTTTGTTTATTCAAGCTCTTATAAATTAATTAAAAAATTGTTTGACTATACTAATATGTTTCTAGTTGATAAGGTGTTCTCTTATTTGATCTGCTTGAATTGAGGTCATTATGTAATAACTAGAAGCCCAGTGCACGAATTCGTGCATGGGTGGGGTCCCTCAGCCTGGCCGGCAATCCGGATGACACAAGTGTCAGAGGTGACCTGCGAACTCATTTTTTTGGTTGATTTTTCTTTGTTAAATGGCATTTAAATATATAAAATAAATATCAAAAATGTAAGTCTTTGTTTTACTATGGTTGCAAATATCAAAAAATTTCTATATGTGACATGGCGCCAGAGTTAAGTTAGGGTTTTTCAAAATGCTGGCACGCCAAGCTCAAAAGGTTCGCCATCACTGCATAGGGGCTGGCTGGCCAGGGGGAGGGATCGCAGGAGGTTGGCTGTAGGAGCGCACTAACCACCAGGGGGCAGCTCCTGTGTTGAGGGTCTGCGCCCTGGTGGTCAGTGCGCATCATAGCTACCAGCCAGTTGTCCAGTCATCCAGTTGTAATGGTCACTTAGGCTTTTATATATATATATAGATATAGATAGTAGAGAAATACTGTGATCACTCAATTCAAAACTAAATACATATTTTGATTATGAAATAAAAAATTTGTGTTGAGTATATAAATAATGCAAAATCAGTTGATTTTCCTTATTGCACTAAAATATAACACCTGAATTGGTAGGTGATAATGCTACAAATTAAATAAATAAAAATTTGGAAGCATCAAGGCTTAGATGTTGAGGCAGTTAAAAACTAACTCATTGCCATGATAGTTTGGGTAATAGGAACAAATTATCTTGTTGATATAGAATTGAAAATGAGAGACTTGGTATACCAGGCAAGTTATAATAAAAAAGAAAGCCAAGGGGGTCATAATGTTTAAGTTGACAGAGTTTAAAAGTAAAAATTAAATGTAACATTAAAATGGTGAAGTATAAGCCATTAATAATGATGATGTCATAAGTTAATATGAAGCAAATTATACAGAATTAAAATATAAATGATAAAAATTGCAAAGAATAAAGGAAATTGATAGATCTCAATAGTAGTTTAGAAACTTAGAGTACTTTTCTAGATCTGTGACAGATCAAGCTGATAATTATATTATTCCCATATTCTGTATTTTTATTTTAGTTGATGTACAAGACAAAGAACTATATGTTCTGAAAACAGAAAGTATATCTTCTCCATGACTCATGAAATGTTTATGAAAGTTTATCATGTTTTTGGTCACAAAGAAAATTTGCAGGTAATTTCAAAGAGTAGAAATATGTCATCCCAGATTCTCCGCCTATGGTGAGATAAAATTTGAGCTAAGTAATAAAGATAGGGAGGAAATTTGGTAATTTTCAGATCTTTTCTGCCATTCTTGGGTCAAAGAAGAAGTCAAAACTGCAATTGTAGGATATATAAAAGTATGATAACATCGGAGTATACTGCATTTTCTTTAGAATTATGGTTTTAGGAAGATAAAGGACAGCATTAGGTAACAATGCTCCTTGACCCTCTGTCATGTGCAAGACATTTTGTTTGATGTGAGATATAACTCAGAATAAGACTGTGAGCCTTGGAGTTTGCGATCCACTGGATTTTATTATAGAATGCACATTAGAGTAAATTATTTGGGATGTATATATGAAAAATCTTCTATAGTTTAGTTGAGTATAATCATTTTAATTTCCAAGAGAGCTACCTATGGTACCCATATGGAGAGGAGAAGAAGTAGATTATTATAGTGTTTGGATTGAACTGTGTACTAGTATAATGTCTGGAGAGCTTGATTCCTTTTTACCTCTGTCACCTGGTAGCAGTTCTGTTTCATTGGATAATTCAGTTTTATCCCTCTTGGCTTCAACTTATTTATCCATAAATGAGGAAGTTGAATTATAGTTTCATTATACATGCTATTTTTTATGGAGCTGTAATAAATTCATTAAGTATTGAGCATCAACTCCTTTTCAGTTTGTAAGGATTAAACTTATGCTCTAGTGGAGGAGAGAGTTACACTTCGGGTTCCATGCAAGCAGAGGAGGGTGCAAATACTAGTATCTTCAGTAAGAGTTGGTCAAGTGAACAGGGCAGGAGAGAGTTTCAGGCTGAGGAAATAATAGACTGTATAGAGCAGCGGTTCTCAACCTGTGGGTCGCGACCCCTTTGGCGGCCGAACGACCCTTTCACAGGGGTCGCCTAAGACCATTCTGCATATCAGATATTGACATTATGATTCGTAACAGTAGCAACATTACAGTTATGAAGTAGCAACGAAAATAATTTTATGGTTGGGGTCACAACATGAGGAACTGTATTTAAAGGGCCAGAAGGTTGAGAACCACTGGTATAGAGGCAGAGAGGAAGTGTTTTACATTTGGGAAGCTGCAGTTAGTTTGTGTGGCACTTAGTAGTTAGCATGGGTGTATGGAGGAGTAGCAAGACATTAAACATTGAGGTACATGGGAGCCATATTGTGAAAAATACATGCTTTAAGTTAAAGAATGAATAACCATGGAAATGTTTTTAGCATTGGAAGGAGGTGGCACTATAACAGTTAGTTGAAATGGATGCAGAGACAGCAGTTAGGAAAGTGGCAGTCCAGATGAGCCAGTATGGAAACATAAAGTAAGGGCAGAGAGATGACGTGTAGATTGTAGAATAGGTCCTTTAAAATGCATGGCTTCATAAGGTCTGTGACAGCCCTGCAAGTGTATGTAACATATAGTATGTGAATGCATTTTTCTTTGGAGAGGGTCTATAAATTTCATCAGATCATATAATTGGGCTATTAGGATAAACATATATTGTAGAGAAAATTGATAGGATGACATTCCACAGACTATGATATTTAAATAATTTTACTTTATTAGTGACTAATCTAATTTCTTTTTCACTTTTTATAGTGGACAGGCCAAAATCTCAGCAAGTTCGAACCTCTAGTACAATAAGGCGAACCTCTTCTTTGGATACAATAACAGGACCTTATCTCACAGGACAGTGGCCACGGGATCCTCATGTTCATTACCCTTCATGTATGAAAGATAAAGCTACTCAGGTAAAATAAGCAAATCAAAACCAGTTTTACTACTCTGCAGTTATTCTGTTTTGATCACAGTAAAGAAAATGTAATTTAATGAAATATTCCCAAATTTGAAATAATAGTACATTCAACCAAAGAAGAAAGCCATTTCTTTTAATAAACTTTAGACTAATTGTTTCTTGTCATCTGGGTTTTTAAAATTTTAAAATTCTGTAATATTTTAAATATATTAAATATATGACAATTTTTAGACTTACAGTTTTAAGAATTGCTTTCCAAGAGAAATTAATATAATGATTAGTAACTATATTATAAAACGTAATTTTTGAAATTATTTCAATATTGGAAAAATTTATAAAGTATTAACACATGGCTAAGGAAATTTATGTTAAAGGTATTTTGGGTGTTTTTTTCTGATTAAAGAATGACGCATTTAAATGTGAGAGAATTCAAAGGAATGAGAACATTTTCGGCTTTGTAGCTTAGGAAAATAGAAGGATTAGAGTTTCATGTCTGAAGAATGAGGGAAGAAAAAAGGGGGGGGGGAATTTTGGACATGATCTATGAGGATCTTCTCAATTTTTCTAATTTTCCCAGACAAGCTTGAAACCATGAAATTAGCTTCTTTATCATCCATCCTATCAATTCTGCCTTTGTAATATTTCATGCCACCCCCAGTCTTTTGCTTTTCATTCTTAGTTTTGTGAGCAAAAGGATCAGTTTGATATGGTAGGCAGTGGGATTCTCAAGTGGAAATAACTAGCAAAATTTAGAGATGTGAGCCTGGACACTTAGAGGTAGACACAGATAATTCAAAACCATCTTTCTGGAGGAGTTGGCTTCACAAATGTCATGATGTGTAGATGTAGAGTGTAAAGAAATTGGGTCAAAGGACTGAGGACTTTGTTTTTGGAAATGCACACAAGGGAAAGGGAGAAAACTAATGTATTCACCTGGAAGCAATAAGAGAAGGGAGTTAACATTTACCGACTAAGTACCATGTGTTACGTGTTTTATGTCCTGTGTTTCATTAAATTCTCACAATAACATTGTAAGACTACACAGATGGAGAAGCAGAAACTCAGAAGTTAAGTGACTTACTATCATAAAGCTAGAAAGTGTTGGAACCAGGTTTTTAAGACACGTTAATTTGTCAACCAATCTGAGCTCCAATTTTATCTGCTAGTAGGATAAATGGAATAATGTGCATGCGTGTGCGTATCACCTAGTAGAATAACTGACACTGTGCTTAAAAATAGTGGGTGTTGCCCTAGCTGGTTTGGCTCAGTGGATAGAGAATCGGCCTTCGGACTGAGGGGTCCCGAGTTCAGCATGCCCAGGTTGCAGGCTCAGGCTTGATCCGCAGTGAGGGGTGTGCAGAAGGTAGTGATGTTTGTATCTCTCTCTTTCCTCTCCCTTCCTCTCTGAAATCAATAAAAAATATATATATATTTTAAAATAGTGGGTATTCTTTTTAGATTTTAAAAAACCCTACCATTTATTGAATATGCTTTATGCTGACACTATCCAGAAACATTTTCACAAAATGAATAACATAATTTATTCATATTTCTTCTCTGAGAAAGAAGAGGAACCAGAGAAAGAGCAAAAGCTAAGAGAACAGAAATAGTCTAGCCTTAGAAGCCAAAGGGAATGCTGTTCTAAAAAAGGAAAATTTTTAACAGTATCAGGTGCTAAAGAGCGGTCCTGGAGAATAAGGACTGGATTTAGGGATTAAGGGCATATTGTTTTGGAGTGTATAATATTGATAAGAGGGTAGAGGAGGAAGCTCAGATATTTGGGAGTTAAGAAGAGAGTAATGTGGAGATAGCGTGAAAGGGTGCTGGGTAGGTTTAAACCTCTCTGTTTCTTTGTGTGATGGGGTTAATGTAACCAAACTCATGATAATGTTATATGACTAAATATGATGTTTAAAAGTGAATATGGCAATACACATGTGAGGTTTTTAGTGGCAGATATAGACAGGCCCAGTTGTAACATTTGCAGGGTATGGAGCAAATATAAATGAAGACCCATATACCAAAAATGTTTAACTTAAACTAACAAACTATTACATAAAATATATTTATCCTTCTAAGTTGACAAATAAAATTTCCTATGGATCTTGACATTCAGGTTTGAGCTAAGA
Source organism: Myotis brandtii (assembly GCF_000412655.1). NCBI lineage: Eukaryota > Metazoa > Chordata > Mammalia > Chiroptera > Vespertilionidae > Myotis > Myotis brandtii. The sequence continues at coordinate 2,411,271 of NW_005368341.1, read as the reverse complement.
TTTCCTAGGTTCCTCAGAGTCACATGCCAGAATGTATCTACATGGGCCAAGCCCACTTCACCTTCTGAGCTTAAAACCCAAATCCCTGTTTATCCTGCACACCATTCTGTACCCTGAGGGTTGGTTTTACATATGTGTCCTCACATTCATTTTTATCTACACTCTTCTCAGGAAGTGAGGCCAGGGAATAGATCCTTGCAGACCTTGGAAGCCAGGCTTGCTGCTGTTTGGGCAAGGAATTCCTAGGTCTGGGTTACCCAGAGCATAGTCTGTGGCAGAGGTATGGGTTCATGGTGAGCAGATCTCCTTGGTCCAAGGTCTCTTCACCCTGTGGGTAGGGGCGTAGCTTGGAGAGAGCCAGTGCTGTTCCCCCTAAAGCTTGCGGTCCAGGTTAGGGGCTTTTCTTGCCTGGTTCTGCATGTAGGTCATTTGAGAAATTGAAAGGAAGGCAAAATATAGGCCTCATTTTACAGGTGAGATACTGAAGCTTAGTGAAGTTAAGTAATTTGTACATGTTTATATATCTAATAAATAGGAAGAAATTTGAACCCAGATTTGGTTGATTTACAAATCTTTTTTTTCTTCAGTTCCCCACTGCCTCTTGAAGTAACCACTGAAGTATACAGCATTTAGCCTCATGCTTGCCTAACAAGCATACAAAATAGTTTTGGCCCCAAGTGTATATTAATTTAATTGAAGAGATAAGGGATAAACATGAGATTGTTTTTATTGTTATATTCATCCCTCCTGGATTCACTCTTGAATTCTTGGGACAGGAAGTAGAAGTTTTTGTTTATTTAGCAGGAATTAGTGGAGGGCAGGTGGTACAGTCAACTTGCCTCAGATATTATTAAACATCTGAGCTTGCTGATATTTTCTTCCTGTCATATTTCAATATTTCAACAACCTTAATTATTGAGGGTTAGAAATAAAATTCTTTATGTTTAATATATTTACACTTTGGGCCTTTAAAAAAGAAGTAGCATAGTGTCTTTAAAAAGACTGTGGACTGGGGGAAGGTCAGTGGGGAAAAAAAAGGAGACATATGTACTACTATCTGTAATACTTTAAAAATAAAATAAAATAAAATAAAAAAGACTGTGGACTTTGGAGACAGATCCTGTGTTCAAACCAAGGCCCAATGTAAAGGAACTTTCTGGGATGATGTAAATGTATATCTTGATAGTCGTTGGTAACATGAGTGAATGCATTTATTAAAATTTAGATCTAAGTGTATACATGTGCATTTTATTATATATTAACTAAAAATATAGAACATAAATATTGAACTCTCATAAGATGTTTAGGGATGAAGTATATTGCTGTCTGCAATTAACTTAGAAATGAATAAAAAGTAAGTTCAGTTGATGGATAGATAAGTGATAAAGGAAATATAGCAAGGATTTGACTATAGAATATAAGATGTTGGCTTTATGAGTACTCACTGAGCAGTTTTTTCAGCTGTTGTGTGTGTTTGACTTTTTACAAATAAAATGGTGGGGGGAAAGTCATGGTCCACTGAGTCATTCACACAATGGAATATTGTTCATTCATAAAAAGAATAAAATCCTGTTATTTGTGATAACATGGGTGGACCTTGAAGGCATGATGCTAACTGAAATAATTCAGACAAAGAAAGACAAATACCATGTAATCTCACTTATACATTTAATCTAAAAACAAAACAAAACAAAAAAACCACCAAGCTCATACACACAGAGAACAGATTGGTGGTTGCCAGAGATAGGGGGTAAGGGATGGGTGAAATGGGTGAAAGATGTCAAGAGATGCAAACTTTCAGTGATAACATATGTAAGTCTCAGGGATGTATAATGTATGGCAACAATAAATAATAATACTATACTGCATATTTGAAAGTTACTAAGGATAGTTACTAAGTTTTCATCTCAAGAAAATTTTTGTTGCTATGTATGGTAACGGATGTTAACTAGAATTATTGTGATCAGTTCATAATATATCAAATCATTATATTGTGCACCTATAATTGATATAATGTATTTCAGTCATACCTCAAAAAAAAAAGCTAGTGCACTCACTCTGACAAACACACGCTTATTTTAGTAACCATTTTGCTTGATTTTCAAAATGAATGGGGTTTTTTTTATAGGCCAAATGTCATTTCACATTGAAATAAAGACCTTGTTTTGATTCATAACCTATAACATGGTGAATTTCTTTGATTATTTAACAATTGGTTATGATTACACTTACGGAAAAAATGCTTTTGGTTTATGGAGTTCTTTTTTAATATGATATTTAAAAATCAGTAAAGTGTTAACATTTATTATATTTGTTTCAATATTCTGAAATAAGGTCTGCAGTTTTTTCTTTTTTCTAATGTAATCCTTAGATTGGTGATATACTTGCTTCATAAAATGATTTTGCAAGATTTCCTTCCTCTGTGCACTGCATGGTGTAAATATTATCTCAGTTATCTGTTACTTGGGTCTGAAAGAATTTTACTTATGAAGTTGACTAGACTTGTAAATTTGGGTAGTGTAGCTCTCTAGTAAATCTCAATTTTTTCCATGGCTCTTGGTCTCTTTTAGTTTCTATTTATTTAGTTCAATTTTTAAATTTATTTTGCTAGAATATAATCTATATCATCCAGATTTTCAAATATATTTGTATAGAGTTCATAAAGTACTCTTGTATAATTTTTTAAATTTCTTGCATATCTGTAGTTTTTTCTCATTTTTAATATTGTACATTTGTGTTTTGAGTGGTTTAATTTATTAGGTTATATAGTTTTTCATTTTTTAAGGTGTTGAACTGATTTTTCCTGTTGTTTTTGTTTTCTAGTTCATTGTCCTCTGACTTTGTTCTATTATTGCCTTTCTTCTGCCTTCCTGGAATCTATATTGTTCTTTCTCTAGATTCTGGAGATGAATGCTCAATTTTGGTATTTGTGTGATATTTCTTGTTTACTAGTATATGTGCTTTATGCCAAGACTTATCCACTGAACTCAGCTTTAGCCAGTGTATGTTTCTGTTATCTATATATTTTAAATATTATGCAATTTTCATTTTTAATCTTGTTTAACATATATATGAGAGCTTTTTGTTTTTGTTTTTAAATTTCTAAGTGGTTAAAGTTTCTTTCCTAGTAATTTAATTTCTACTTTTATGGTATTATAATTAAAGCATAGAATTATAGATCTTTGGAAACTTCATTGAAATTTTTTGTGTAGCCTAATATATGATTCATTATTTTCTTAATGCTCAGTATTTGAAAATGTGGTATAGTCTTTTCTTTTAGATATAGAATTCATTGCATATTAATTCAGTCTTATTAACTATATTATTCAGTTTCTAAATAGCACCCTTTTTATTTTCTATTTTATTTTAGTTTTAAAAATATATTTTTATTGATTTCAGAGAGGAAGGGAGAGGGGAAGAGAGAGATAGAAACATCAACGATGGGAGAGAATCATTGATCAGCAGCCTCTGGCAAAACCCCCACTGGGGATGGAGCCCGCAACCCAGGGATGTGCCCTTGACCAGAATCAAACCTGGGACCCTTCAGTCTGCAGGCTGATGCTCGATCCACTGAGCCAAACCAGCTAGGGATATAGCGCCCTTTTAAAATGTTTGTTCTGTCTTGAGCTGGCTGTTGTTGAGTTAAAATTTCTGTTGTCTGTTTTCAGTGGTCATTGCCTTATATGTCTTGATAATATTATAGATGTTTAAAATGTATGTGCATTATATCTCTCTATGATTGGCATTGTTTATTGTTATAGAATACTCCTTGTCTTGATTGTTTTTCCCTGAATATAACCTTTTCATGATATAAAAAATTTAGTTGCTTATATTCCTAATGTCCAGACAGCCATTTTTAACATTTTGATCTATATACTTTTATATTTTAATTATTTACTTTTAAAGAAATTTAAAAACATCTTAAAAACAATTCAGATGATACTGTAGGTAGTTTTGTATAACCTTCTTAACTTAATAAGTCATAGTATTTTCCCATCCATTAAATATTCCTAAACATATTAAGTCCCCTTTTTCCTGATTATTTTTGCTCATTCAACTGAAAAAAAAATTATGGATTTACTTTAAAATTATTTAGAATTCCCACCACTATTTACATTTCAAAATATCTCTTTCTAAAGTCTTTTTCTTTTTGTATGTATTTGCTTACTAAAGTGGGATTGTAGCCCTGGCCCATTTGGCTCAGTGGATACAGCCTTGGCCTGCAACTAAAGGGTACCGGGTTTGATTCCGGTCAAGGGCACATGCCCAAGTTGCGGGCTTGATCCCCAGCAGGGGGCGTGCAGGAGGCAGCCAATCAATGATTCTCTCTCATCATTTATGTTTCTCTCTCTCTGTCTCTCTCTCTCTGTCTCTCTCTCTCTCTCTCTCCCTCCCTCCCCCCCTCTCCCTCCCCCTCTACCTCTCCCTCTCCCTCTCTCTTCCTCTCTGAAATCAATAAAAATATATATATTTTTAAAAAGTGGGATTGTACTCCACGTGCTGTGTGTTTTTTTGTACTGTTATAAGAATGTGCCACAATTTTAATTTCCCTATTGATAGATATTTATTTCCAGTGCTTCTTTTGGTGTACATCTCAGGTTAATTCTTGAAAATAGAAATACTGTGAATATGTTTAAGGTTGTTGTCACATTTATGATTGCTTTTTCTCAAATTAACATTTCTTATATTTTATCATGTCTAACATTTTATCATGTCTAACACAAATGCAGTATTTGATTTCTGCGTTATTTCCTGTTTTCAAAAAATTGCAGTCCAGAAATTTACCACCAACACCCTCCCTTCCCCTTGAGATCTGGAAATAGAAATACAGCTACTGTATACGTTCCCTGCTTAATAATCTAGAAAATCACATATAGTTACTTCACAGACCTTCATTCAATTGTGTGGAACACATTGAGGACTAAATAGACATGGTTTTTATACTTTTTACTTATAAATACTCAGACATGTTAGTCCTTCCTAGGGACTGCTGTTTAATGTTCCTCACTAAAGAAAAATCTCTCCCTCTGGAAGGTGGGGTAGGGTGGGTGGGTGGGAGGTAATCAACCAAAGATCTTGTATGCATAGATGCATAACCCATGGACACAGACAATAGGGTGCTGAAGGCCTGGGGTGGGGGGCAGGGGTGGTCTGAAGGAGGTCAATGGGGGGAAAAAGATTTATTAAGAAAAAAAAGAAGTTGTCAACATACTATTTAAGGACTCATGTATGACTAAAATTCATGGACAGGCAAAATGAGGAAATCTTTTAATAAACATTATGTTCTTAATTGAAAAATGTGAAATATACTGCATGTTAATAAAAAAATTAAAAAAAGAAAAATCTCTCCCTCTCAGTATAACTTTCTACGTGTCTCCAAACAATATTTATGTTAACTTATGTTAATTTCTAAAGATGTAATTAGATACAAATTAATGTTATACTTGCTACTGATATTAGCAAGTATGAGTGGTTATATATATGGTCAGCATGTCACTTTGAGTACAGGATCTGTTTCTTATTCATTTTTATTTCCTTAGTCTAACAGTGCTTTTCAGACCTTAGCTTGCCTCAGAATCATCTGGAGAGCTTGTTAAAATGCATAATGCTGGACTTGATCTAAGAATTCCCGATTTAATAATTCTGGGATTGAACCTGAGAATTTGCATTTCTACCATGCTCCCAGATGAGGCCAATTATGCTCAGCCAGGGACCACTGGATGAAACTAGTCTAAAATAATGAGCACATAACTTGGTATAGAAGTGGAGCATGCTAAAAAATTTTTAAGTGCTGCTAGCAGTGAATTCCTCATGCTGTTTGCAGCTGAACTGTTCTTTCTGCACTCTGTTTTCAAGTGAAGAGGCTATTTATATTTATATTTGGTTATAAAACTATATTTACATACATTTACTAGAAAAACAAAAGATAGTAATATTAGAATCATAATGTTTTTGTGCTCCTTTTTAAAGCATCATCAGGATAAACTTCAAAATTAGCTTTTAAATTAAAAGTTTTTAAAATTTTTATTAGTCAAACAATGTATTTATAAATAATGAACAGTTTGTCATTATTTATTTCAATACTTCTTTATAAATGAAAATTAGTCTATAATCATAATTAATTACTAGTTGAAATATCATTGATTCTCAAGTAATTCCACTTCATTTCTTGCCAGGTTTATCAGTACTTTGCTACTAAGGGTCATATATTTAAGTACAGTAAAATAATTAAGTCAATAATTATATTTCCACAATAGATTTTAAACTGCAGTAAATTTCAAGGGTAAGGATCAACTTTACAAAAAAATAGATTTAAAAGTTTTATATAAGATTTGTTTAAAGAGTTAAATAAGATTCAGAGAATTTTGTGAAGTAATTATTAATTCATTTGTTTTTGTAAGTTTTTTTTTGGAAGTGGCTTTAGGCTCTTACATATTGACAGTCAATATTGAAAAACAGTATTTTCTTGCTATGAGTTAGTTTGACCTGTTTTGGAAATTGATAACCCAGGGAAGCAAAGCTGCCTTTGCTAGTTTATGAATAAAGATAAAATAACAAAAATACCCAGGATTCATATCTGATATTTGAATACCAGATTCAGGTCTGGTATTCAAAATATACAAAGAATTCATTTTTATGGCCAAGTAGTATTCCATTGTGGAAATGTACCACAGCTTTTGTATCCACTCACTTACTGATGGGCACTTGGGCTACTTTCAAATCTTGGGTATTGTAAGTAATGCTGCCATGAACGAATTAGTGTTTCAGGTTTCTGTGCATGTATTCCCAAATTGCAACAGCATGGATGGACCTGGAGAGTATTACACTAAGTGAAATAAGCCAGTCAGAGAAAGACAAGTACCATACGATTTCACTCATAAGTGGAATTTAATTAACCAAATAAACTAACAAAGTGGAGACAGACTCATGGGATAGAGAGCAGCTGTTAGAGGTGAAGGTGTTGGGGGCTGGGTGAGAAGGGTGAAGAGACTGAGCAAAGAAAATAAAGATTCTCATGGACACAGACAATAGTAAGGGGGGTGGGGAGAGGTAGAAGAGGGTAAAGAGGAGATCAACGGTGTTGGAAGGAGACTTGACTTGGGTGGTAAATGCACAGTATAATACACGGATGATGTATTGTAGACCAGAAACCTATATAATTGTATTAACCAATGTCACCTTTATAAATTCAATAAAAAATAAATTTAAAACATACCAAGAATTCTTTAAACTCAACATAAGAAAACAACCTTTTTAAAAAAAATGGGCCAAAAACCTTAATAGATATGTCATCAAGGAAGATGGCAAATAAGCATCTGAAAAGATACTCTACATCATACGTTGTCAGGGAAATGCAAATTAAAATAGTAATGAGATACCACTTCATACCTGAGTTAGTTTGACCTGTTTTGAAATTCAAACACCTACACCACCAAATGCTGACCAGGATGCAGAGCAACAGCAACTCATTCATTGCTGGTGGAAATGCAAAATGGTGTGCAGCCACTTTGGAAGATAGTTTGGCTGTTCCTTACAAAACTAAACATGCTTTTACCACACAGTCCATCATTCATGCTCCTTGGTATTCACCCAAAGGATTTGGAAAACCTGCACATGGATGTTTATAGTAGCTTTATTCTTAATTGTTGAATCTTGGAGGCAACCAAGATGTCCTTCAATAGGTGATTGGATGAATAAAGTGTGGTACATCCAGACAACACTGATGGCTTTTTCATAAGAAGTTATATATTATGTAAAGTCATGGGTGTAGCCTCAACATAAGTGATGGTTTTTTTAATGTGTAATAAAAATAGTTTTTAGAGCCATATATATTTACTGTGATAATCTTTACTATTTGTCTTTAAATAGTGGTTTTTACTTTCCCTAATTTACATTACACCAAGAGTCCTCTCATGTATTAAGAATGATACTTTAATATTGTTAGTTTTTTTTTAGATATAGCTACTAAATGGTCTTACCATTTGGTACTTAATGTTTTGTATTACATTTGGATGTTTCATTAATGTTGATTTGAAAAACAATGTTTTGAGTAACTTAGAAGCATCATTAATTGATCATGTCTAACTCAGAATATGATAGAATGTTTTAAACATTACACAGGGTCATGAAAATCTTAGCGTTTAAGGGATTTTAGTAGTATAGCTTCTTAATTGGTTTTTCATGAAAATTTTGAAATATGTTTGAGTTGCTGTGAGAATAAGGAGTAAAGACAAAATTTCTTACTTTGTTTTGTTCAAGACACCTAGCTGTTGGGTGGAAGAGGGAGCAGAAGAGAGGTCACATCAGCGTTCTGCGTCATGGGGGAGTGCTGATCAACTGAAAGAGGTAAGGTATTTCTGATTGTAGTCTATAACCTATTTTTATCCTAGCAAATTATCTTACCATTTCCTGAATATAATGGTACTTTCTCTCAGAGTTTAGGAGTTGCCCTCCACATTTTGGTGAACAAATCCGAGTTTACCTTATTTGTGCTCTTCATGTTCTTTATAAATGTTTGCTCTGCAAACTCTCAGCTTTTGCCTTTTCCAGAATGAATTCTTATTTTATTTATAATTGCTATATCTTCTTCCTTTTGGTTATCTTTTGTTCCCACTTCAGCTTTCTTGTTTTTGAGTTATAGCAATGAGAACTGTAGATCATAGTTTTGTACAATGGTAGGAAAGTGTTTTCTGCTTCTAATAACTTCTTCATGATAGCCAGCATATTGTTGTCCTTTGAGACCCAGTAGTACAGTGGAATTCATATCTTTTATAGTTATTATTCTCTTATTCATTATGAATAACCCAAGTTGTGATAATCTTTATGTATATTTTGGGTTATTTTCCTGATAGTGTTATCTTTTATCTATCTAAATTCTTTTATTTTCATAGAAACTGAATTGAAAGGTCATCTAGTCCAGCGGTCACCAACCTTTTGGACCTCATGGACCACCAGTGGTCCTCGGACCACTGGTTGGCGACCGCTGATCTAGTCTATCTTCTATGTAAACACTCCTTTAAAAAAAATGGTCATCTAGTGTATTTTGATCATTCTTGGTGAGAGAAGCTCCTCACTTTGCTAGAGAACCAAACTAGTTCAGTTGTTTCAGCTTAAGTTGTTAAATAGTTCATGTTGTAATTGAACTCAGAATTATACCCCTTAGTTTTGACTCTGCTTTCGGTATCATTGTGTAAGTCAACTTTAAATATTTGAAAGGCTAGCAATATGTTATTTTTCTCCAGGATAAACATTGACATTTCTCTCAAATAATTTTTATATATGCCATAGTTTCCATACCTTTTAGTATCATTTTAATATACTATGGGCTATCAGTATCTTGCATATACTATGGTATCTCTATAATATTAGTATTATAGTTTCTCTATAATATTAATGTAGAGAAATCCTCAACTTCTGTCTACCCTACACACAAATGCAGGTACACAAAATCAGTTTTTCCCAGCAGCAAGGAAGAAAGGAACGAAGGGAGGGAGGGAGGGAGGAAGGAAGGAAGGAAGGAAGGAAGGAAGGAAGGAAGGAAGGAAGGAAGGAAACTGGTTTAATATATCTAGAGAAGCTACATATCTATGCATAAAATACAAATACCAAAAAAGTGAACTTTCAGTTTTATCTCAGAAGTCAATACAATCTCAAAGTAATAGCCAAGATTTGGTATGATTGAACTTTGGATTGCAACAACCTAGGATATGCATGATTGAAAAAGGAGTGGCTAGCATTAATTACTGAGTGGGAGATTTGATTGCTCTCCCCACAAAGCAACCATAACACTGGCTAAAACAAATAATTCAGTGTTCTGGAAATCAAACAAACAAATTGAGAAGTTTTGTTCATGAAAAGTACTGAACTCAAGGCAAGAATAACACAAGTTTGTGGTGTTCTTATCTGGTGCTACTCCTTTCCCCCTTCTTACTCATCCCCTGCTTTGTTGGTGTGACATTTCAACCAGGATGGAGCAGGCCTTGAAAACCAGAAGCTTTGCTGCCCCTACTGCTGACAGAGTACTTGATACAGAGTATTGAAGATTAAATTAGTGATTTTAGTTGCAAATGAACATGGAGAAACAATGGCTCCACTAGTCTGAGGTTGTAGTCCTGTTTCTGGCAAGTAGTGAGATTTTATCGAGTTGTAAGAGGCAAGACAGCCACAGGGGCTTGATAAGTTCACCACATATCCCAGCTTGACTGGATATGCACAGCAGAAAGTGAAGTGGGCCCAAACCACCCATGCATCACTGGTCAGAGGAGACTGTAAATGCATAGAGAGGAGATTCAAGCAGGCCTAGTGATAATAAAATGTGGAGCCAACTTGTAGAGGGCTCAGACTTAGCACTACTCATTGTATACTCAAATTACATCTGAGAGTAGGAGCCTTACTGGATTGTAACACTCAGTATCATTATTAAGATGGTAATTCTCCCTAAGTCGATTCACGGTGATCACCATTAAAATTTCATACTTTTTGTTTTGGGCAGGAATTAACAAGGTAATAACCCTAAGATTTACATGGAAATGCAAAGGACCTAGAATGGCCAAAATAATTTTGAAAGCAAGGAAAATTTTGGGAGGACGTACATTACACAATTTCAATACTTCTTATAAATGTACATTATAAGAATGCAGTTGGCAAAGAATAAGCATAAAAGAAGACATATAGATAAATGGATCAAAATTGTGAATCCAGGAGTAAACCTTATATTTATAGTCAGTTGATTTCATTCAACAAAGTTAACAACACAATTCACTTGAAAAGGACAGTGTTTCCAACAGTGGTACTGGGATCATTTTATATACATATATAAAGAAAAAATTTAAGCCCTTAGCGCCCAGGATAGAGAAAAATGAACTCAAAATGTATCATAGTTCTAAATATAAGTTCTAAAATTATAAAACTTCTAGAAGACCTTGGATTAGGTGGGGCATTCTTAGGTGCAACACCAAGAGCAAGGCCATAAGAGAAAAAAAATATGAATTGAACTTTATTAAAATGAACATTTACACATGACTAAGAGCATGCACAGACAAGCCCCAGACTGGAAAAAATATTAGCAAATCATATATTTGATATAGGCCTTATCCACAGATATATAAGGAACTCATACAAATTAATAATAAGACAACCCAATGGGTAATACACTTGAATGGAAGTATTTTCACCAAATATTTATGGGTGCCAAAAGGTATTCTGCATCATTAGTCATTAGACAAATGTAAAATTAAATCATTAAATACAACTACACACCAACTACAATGACTTTAATTTAAAAGACAATGTTGAGTATTGAAAAGGATGTAGAGAATCTGGACCCCTCAAACATTGTTGGGAATATAAAGTGGTACAGCAACTTCGGAAAATAGTTAGCCAGTTTCTTTAAAAGTTAAAACATCAACTTAGCATATAACCCAGCAATTCCATTCCTAGGAATCTGTATAATAAAGATGAAAACACCTGTGTACTTTAAGACATACACTATTGTTTATAGCAGAGTTATTCAGAACAACTAAAAACTGGAAATTATCGATCAGTTAGTAACTGGATAAATAAAATGTAGTATATTCATGCAATAGCATACTATCTACAGTACACTAATAAAATAGAAACATGCAAATTGGTGTCACTCCGCTATGCCCACCAGCCAATCAGAGTGACTATGCAAATTAACCCAACAAAGATGGTGGTTAATTTGCACACGCAGGCGGGAGCAAAGACTGAAGGCTCCAGGCCGGAGTGAAAACTGAAGACTGAAGACTGAAGAGGCTTGGCTTCTCCGATGCGGCTGGACCAAAGGCCTGGGTCTCGGGTGCCGGCGGAAAACTGGTGCCGGCAGAAAACCGGTGCTGGCAGCCAGGGGAAGGAAGGCCTATTGTGCGAATCTTTGTGCAACGGGCTTCTAGTTCAGCAATAAAAGGAAACAATGTACTGAATACTAATGCATGCTACAGTGTAAATGAAATTCAAAAAGATTTTACTAAGTTAATGGTCAGCAATTTTTTTTCTGTAAAAAGCCAGATAGTAAATATTTCAGGGTTTGTGGGCCATATTATCTTTGTTGCAATTACTCAACTCTGCTATTGTAATGTGAAAGCAGCCACAGAAAGTATGGAGTGGGTGTGGTTATGCTCCAATAAATTTTATTTACAAAAACATGTGGCAGGCTAGATTTGACCTGCAGATTATAGTTTTTCTAATCCCTGTTAAATGAAAGAAGCCAGATGAATAAGACTACCTATGATATGGTTCCATTTATATTGAAATGCCAGGAAAGGCAAATTTATACAGGAAAAAAAGAAGCCCATTAGTGGTTGCATGTGGCCAGGAGTGGGGCTGGGGGAGTGGTTATTGGCTACAAATAGACTCAAAGCAAATTTGGGGTTGATGAAATAACTCTAAACTGCATTATGATTGTTATAGAACTCTGAAAAGTGATTAAAAATTACTGAATTTTACCCTTCAAATGGATGAAGTTAAGGGAATGTAAATTATATCTCAGTAAAGATGAAAGAAAAAAAGGAAAAAATATAAGACACTGGTGGCTTTTTCGTGACATGTCAGGAAGGTATTAAATTCTATATGATACATATAACTATGGCTAGAAAAAAGTATAGGAGTATATGGGTGAAGACTAAAAGTAAAAATAAGAATTGGCATTTGCGAAAATTATGAAAAATAAGAGCTATTATTAAAATAGTAATATTTTTAAAAGTTATATACTATAATGTTTTTAAAAGATGACTTGAGCCCTGACCTGGTGGCTCAGCTGGTTAGAGCATCATGGCATACGCCAAAAAGGTTTCAGGTTTGAGCGCATGTGGGAGGCAACAGATCGGATCGATGTTTCTCTCTCATATCAATGTTTCTCTCTCTCTCCCCCTTCATCACTCTCTCAAATCAGTCGGATGGATGGATGGATGGATGGATGGATGGATGGATGGA
>NW_005368341.1:2389218-2398281 GCF_000412655.1 Myotis brandtii | reverse complement strand
AAGGAAGGAAGGAAGGAAAGGAAGGAAGGAAAGGAAGGAAGGAAGGAAGGAAGGAAGGAAGGAAGGAAGGAAGGAAGGAAGGAAGGAGGGAAAGGAGGGAAAGGGAAAGGAGGGAAAGGAAGGAAAGGAAGGAAAGGAAAGAAAGGAAAGAAAGCCTGGGTCATGTTCGCTGGGGATTAGGGAGGCCTTTTAAGCCAATTTTAAGAGAGTGTAGATTCCTGCACATTTTAAGAGCGCCAAATGTATCTTGCAAATAAATGGTGGGATATTGGAATGGAGCTGTTTGCATAAATAGAGATCTAGGACTATGTTTGTAGGCAGAAAAACTGTACCTGAAATAACCCCATGTGACATTGTTGGTGTCTTCCTGTGGGCCAGAGAAGACAGCTATGTAAAAATGGAAATAGTAACCATATGTTGTATGTGTACATGGCATCTGGACCATAGCTCTACCCATGTGGGACCAAGGCCCCAGTCATACTAATTTAAAACCTGCTCTGGCGCTATGCAACTCCAGAGGCCAGTCTGAGCAACCATGAAGTAACATGGCAGGAAAGAGCTCACCAAGGACAACACTCCCACGTAAAGTGATCTTGCAGACAAGTATTTTAGGGAATGTAAGGAAATCTATTGCCCTAACACACGGCAGATATATTAAATAGAATCCTGTACATCTGAAGAAATAAGGATAAGAACACAATCCCAAAAATAACGTTAAAATAAGAATTTATAATTTCAAATGAAATAGTAACTTTCAATGAGAATAGGAATAAATAAGAACAGGCAGAATGATAAAGGTCCATTTGAAAATCTTTTAAGTAACAAAAGTTGGTGAAATAAAAAAACTGTTTACTGGATCCAGAGGACATAGCAGAAGAGAGAATTAGTGAATCAAAAGACTCAACTGAGAATTGAAAGTCAGGATGAGCAAATCATCTAAAATATAGAACAAAATGATAAAGAAGTTTAAACATGAAAGAGAAGTTAAGAAACATGGAAAATAGATTTAGGAGTTCCAGAAAGTAAGAATAATAAGCATCAGGGAAGAGAAATTTTTTAAGGATGAAAATGTGCTAGATTTGAAGAGCCCTGTATATCTTTATATTGAAAAAAGCCCACCAGTTCCAAGGTGGAAAAACAGAACAGTGAAAAAATTCCAACCTTTAGGTCTAGTGTAGTGGAATTGTAGATCAAGGACACACACACACACACACACACACACACACACACACACATATACACATTTGGAAAAAGGGCAGAGTACCTACAAAGAAATGTTAGATTATCAATATATTTATCACAAACTATTATTGATGTCAGTATACAGTGAGTTTGTGGTTTGTGTCTATGTTAAGGAAATGAGTTCAAGAGAAGCATCATTTTCCTTTAAGAGAAGATTACTTTTCTTCCTTTAGATTATGTTTACTGAAGGGTTGTTGGTCCAACCTTTATTTACATTTTGCAAACCAAAAAAAGTACAAGTGTACTTTTCCATTGGTTAGATATGTGGTTCCCTGTTTATATAAAACAATTTAAAATTAATGTACACAGCATAACTAGAGTTTAAAAAGTCTGCTAAGTAAATGATAAAGATTTAATACTTGTCACTTTTTATGGTACTTGATTTCTACACATTTAATAGAGATAAAAGAGAATAAAGGTAAAATTTTAAGATTTTTTTTTAGCAAACATCATCAGCCTTTAGTGGCACTGCATTTATTCATGGAATAATGTCAGATGAATAAGACTCTATGCTCAGTATTGTGTAAAGCATCTAGAATTTCAAAAGAAACAGTAGATAACAACAATCTACTTCTTAAATAGCTTAATTACATATTAGGAAAAGCAGCTAAGACTTTAAGGAATAATCACAAAAAGACTTTATATTAACTCCTATTGTCCTTGTTCAATGAGAGAAGAAGGGATATAGTTTGTGATAAATATATTTGTTTCCTGCCCGTAGTACAAAACTAGAATCTGATCACTTACACTCCTGCAGTCCCTTCAGGTGAGCATGCTTTCCAATCTCTTACCATAGTCAACGCTCATGGTTATATTGCTCGTCTTCTCCCAACTAGGGCCTTCTACAGCTGGGTGCCTTCATGGGTGAAGGGATCCTGGAGGCTCCTTTTCTGTGTCTTGCTCATCGCCTTCCTAATTCCATAGCTCCTGTTTCCAACCCCTCTGGAGTTGGAGCGTGGGGGAGAGAGGGAAAGATAAGGGGAATAGATATGTTCCTATTTGACTGGTACTGTTGTAAGATGCCTTGACATTCCCTGGGCTTGACAGATTCTTAAAACTTCTTTTTGTGACTTCATGGGTTCTTTGGAATTCCTTGTTGCTACACATCTCTTACCTTTAGTTCTGTCTTAATGGGTTAGTGAGTCTCTTACTCTCTCCTTGGCCTCTAGAATTCTAGACCTAGATTTCACATTCTCAGCTGCTGAGCTCCTTCACCCTTCTAGGTGGCTTTCTTACATGGACCTAAGACAACCCTCCACAATGACTCTCACACTCATTTCCCAAATGGTTCCTGAGAAACTCACATATTTTTTGTCTGGTTAATGTCTGGAGCTTATGCTGATTCAAATACTACAGTAAAACTCTGTTATCCTAGCTCCACATTTTGAGTATCTGGAGTGGGTATCAGATACGAATTCATCATGACCCCTTATCTGTGGGGAACATACATCAGTCATTCAAGTTGTCCCATTAAAACTCCTCTCCATTTGAGGCAAAGGAGAAAGTATATCCTCTTGGGTCTTGGATTTTATTTTTTTCCTACTTACAGCCTAAAAAGCTGCTTTTACTGTTTCATGGATGCTAGCAGAATCATGAGACTCCTGGTTTAGAGACAGTGGACTTCAGCACAGCAAGTATCAAGACTATCAAGTTTGCATTTGTTCTCCTGACCCTGCAGTCACATGGGGGAGATGGGGAGGGCCCAAATGGATGCCTGCCCATGCAGTAGATCCCATTTCAGAAGAGAGAGACAGAGCTGGGGGAATCCACTGTTTTTATAGTAAGCAGTAAGCAAACCTTTTGGTCCCAGAAGGTGTCATTCCCAGAGAAAACAAAAATGGTACATGTTGTATTATTGTTTTAATTTTTTTTTTACTATTCATGATTTTGATAAAGATAAATTGAAAAAGGTGGGTTTACTATTCATAAGTCCTTCAGTGGAAATAAGGAAAAATCATAGGTTGCTTCTTTATCTTAGTCCTGCTCTCATTAGTAAGATAGTTTTTCTTAGAGGGAACCATCTGTAGAAGTAAGGAAAATGATTAGGTATGCTTCTCACTTCTAATAAAATAACAATTATTAGATATTACTTCATTTTATTTATTTAAATTTTTACTTATTTATTTTTAGACAGGGAGAGAAACATCGATTTGTTATTCCACTTATTTATGCATTCATTGGTTGATTCTTGTATGTGCCCTGACCAGGGATCGAACCCGCAACTTTGGCGTATCAGGACGACACTCTAACCACCTGAGCTACTTGACCAAGGCCAATTATTAAGTATTATTGATATGGACTTCCCTTTTTAAATAAGAAAAATAAAAGTTTCTTATAGTTTTACTAAGAGTATACCTTTCGCCCTAACATTCTTTTAGTATTGGTATTTAAATTTTTTTTATCATACTATAGTAGGTGAAAATATTGCAATAATATTTTCTCTGGACCTAAATGACAACAGAATGGAGAATTTTGATTATTCATTTGAAAGCAAATGAATTGTGTGATGAACCTTTTAAAACTATATATTTTTAATAAGGTCTCTTTCAATCCATATTGAGTTATAAAGATGTTTTACAATTTTTCATGATTTAAAATTGTATCCAATAGGCACCGTTTTTAAGGTCCTAAATACTGCTTATCAGAAAAATAGAAACTTATCAGTAGGTTAGTATGTAGTCAGTTAATTGCTTCATCACATTTTTGTTCATCTTTATTCTATTTTCACATCTTGCAATATCTCCAACATTAAGAAAGGAAGTTACTTTGCGAAGTGGTTGAGATTATGAGCCAATACATAGTGACTGGTAGTTATTGCAGTTGAACATTAACCTGGTATTACTTTCAGCACTGTTGGTAGGAAATAGAAAGAAGTTACGAATTAAAGACTGAAGGACCAGGCCTGCCATTTATTAGCTGTGTTACGTTGGAAAAGGTATTTTACTTTTTAGTGTTTCCTGGTCTGTAAAAGAGATACAATAAATCTGTGGGATCAAGCGGGTTTGTGAACTAAGTGTATTTTTAAATGTTAGTCTGGTATTGTTAACATGCCTCTGTTGAAACTTGTGCCTTGTAGGTAGTTGTAAATACACTTCTATATTAAAACTTATTTTATAGGTATAAAAAAGATACTGGCTGTATCTTTGGGGATGAATTTGTGTGTGGGAGTATCTTTTTCTGTCTGTTCCTGGGCAAGCATATCTGTGGGTATGAAAGGGTTGATGTTTGTGCAGGTAACCTCTCCCTATGCATGTGTGTGTGCTCCTTGTACATGCACGTTTGTGCATGCATGTGCCTGCATTTGCTCATTTGATTATCGTGGGTTGAATGAATAGCAGATAGTTCATTTGGGTTTTCCTGTTGGCACTTTAAAGAAAAACAGGAAGACAACACTGATTATGCATATTTATGGAAAGACAAAAAAAGTTTTAAATTTTTAGTTTTAGTGTTAGATTAGGACTCAGGGGTCCTCAAACTTTTAAAACAGGGGGCCAGTTCACTGTCCCTCAGACCGTTGGAGGGCCAGACTATAGTTTAAAAAAAAACTATGAACAAATTCCTATGCACACAGTGGCGGCAAAAACACCCGGCGGGCCGGATAAATGTTTTCGGTGGGCTGCATGTGGCCTGCGGGCCGTAGTTTGAGGACCCCTGGGTGGTGTTGCATTTTAAATTCCTCTGAACACTGTCAAGGAATATAATATTAAAAATTTGTTTTTGACTACAGGACCTTATCTTTACAAGCACTAAAGTTGGTCACATATTCCCTTTTTTTCATATAAAAAGTGAATAACAGCTTGAGATTCATGACCTCTCACTACATTTTTAAGAAAATTTCTTAGGTAAATAGCTTTAATAATTGGTTTGGTTTTTTTATTTTGTTTTAGTTCAGGTGTCAAATTATCATTTCCATTTGTATGTTTGTCTTCACTTTTTATAAGATTTCTTTATCTCCTGGTGAGTTATTAACTTGATTCTTTAAACAATAGTGAATAGTAGTTAAGATAGCAAACTCTGGAACTACACTTCCTAAATTTAAATATTTGTTTCACCACTTCACTGTGTGACTTTTAGCAAGCTCTTTAATCTTTCTACCTCTCATTTTCCTCATCTATAAGATGGAGATAATAGTAGTACCTATCTCATCTGCTTTTATTGAAAAATGAATGAGGTGATTCCCATAAAAGCACATGTGCCCTTTTTTCCTGGTTGTAAACTAGCTCTCTTTTCTTTTTTTCTAAAAGCCTTAAAATCATGCTTTTTCTCCTACTACCTTTTAAGATTTCTTATTTCCCTGGCCTGTGGAATAGAATTCATTCTGACAAACAGTGCCTCAAGCAGTTATTTAAGGCTGAATTTAGTTTAGTTTTATTTTGTTTTTAAATGCTAACAATAGTATGTTGGGGTGGGGGAGGGGGGACTAACAAGACAAAAATAGCAAATAAACAAGGATGATGTTATCAGGTTTTCAAAAATTTACAATAAAATGTATTTCTAATTCTCAGATTTTCAGTGGGGCCACCTTGATTTTCGTTTATCTGATTCCACAAATGTTTTAGTCATTTCTTTGTATGTATGCTCTTTCTTCTGCCTACAATGATTATTTCTTCTTTTGACCCAGGATCACTTATTCATTAACTTTTTAAAACTTTGAAGCTTATGTGCTTGGGACCTCTTTCACGTTGGGATGTTGGACTACCGGTTTCAGCCCGATTCCCCACAGGCCAGGCTGAGGGACCCTACCAGTGCACAAATCCGTGCACCGGGGCTCTAGTTGACATATAACATTGTATAATTTTAAGGTATATAATGTAATCATTTGATATATGTATAAGTTCCAAAATCATCACCTCACACAGTTACAGTTTTTTATGTATTGTGAGAACTTTTAAGATCTCTCTTAGCAACTTTGAAATCTACAATATAGCATTGTTAACTATGGTCACTTGCTATACATTACATTCCCAGAAATGACTCGTCGTACAACTGGAAGTTTGTACCCTTTGACCAGCTTCACCCATTTCCTGCCCCCCACCACTCCATCTCTGGCAACCACCAATCTTCTCTCTGTTACTCTAAGCTTTTTTTTTAGATTCCACATATAAGTGAGATCATCCAGTATTTTTCTTTGTCTACCTTATTTTACTTAGCATAATACCCTCAAGGTCCAGTCTTACATTTTTTCTTAAGGTCACAGAATAGCTAATGAATATTTAGAAACACAAAGGAAGATTAATCTATAGTTTAGTTTTAAAAATTCAGTCAGTATAACTCAGTAAAGAAAAGTTGTGTGGTCATTTCATCATAGTAACCGGGGTAGGTAGGCTCACCGAAGAGAGGACCAGGAGCTTCTGTGTGATGCGATGGAATGTGGGCTTTAAGGAGGCTGTCTCAGGCAGAGGATCAGAGCTGTGCATGAGGTGGGAGGGGTGTGTGTATGTGTGTGTGGGGGCGGGGTGGCGGTTACGGTTTCCTTCTACACATCCCTCCCAGAGGAAACCTTTGTGTCTACTCTCCACTGGTGCTAAGGTCAGGGAGAAGAGGTGGCTTTGGCTGTAATACCGTCTTGAGCATCAAAGGGAAAAGAGAAGACAAATTCTAAGTAAAAGCCCTGGAAGGTGAGAACATTTGCAGTTTTACTATGTAGGTCTGCGCCTCTTCTGAATATGGTGTAAATAACACAGGGACCTCCTGTACTCTGAAGCAAAGGGGGATTTTTGGTGTCTTGCTTTCGTTTCATAGTTCTTGACAAAAAATTTGTAAATGTTCTGAGTACACATCTATATATATAAAAGCCAAGCCACCGGAACGACTGGAACAAAAGGTCGCTATGACACGCATTGCAGCCAGCCAACCGGCCTGATTGGGGGCAGGGCCGGCCGGCCAACCTCCTGCAGCCTCTCCTTCCCCGGCTGGCCCCCATTGGCCCGATCGGGGTGGACTGGACCCCACCCATGCATGAATTCGTGCACTGGGCCTCTAGTATATATATATTTAGGAAGATGAGCTTCACTTTTACTCTAATCTCTGCTGAATTCTAAATAAGAGCATCGCTATGTTATATTCCGAAAATGAACAGTATTGTGTGAAAATCATAAGGTTGCATAATTTAAATTGGTATCTCTGCAAAGTAAGGTGTGTACCATGATGTATACATTTTGTTTTCAGGGGTTTGTTAACACATTAAGCGCCCTGTCAGTCACTGGTGACTGACACTATACTTTCTGTCCAGAAGACAAAACAGGCTGGGCACTTAAGGTGTTAAAGCTGTTTAGGACAAAAAGTTTTCTGGCTTATTTTGATGTTTCAAAGGCCTTTATTTTTGTTTGTTTATTTTTAAAGATATTTTTAAATAGAAAAGCACTAATTGCTTTGATTAATCTCTAAGCATTATGGGCTCTTCGATATGAACTCTGGCTGGTTTCAAAATACCAATAAACATCATTGATACTCAGAAAACACTTAATTTTATATCTCTATCCTAATTAAATGACTTGTACGATTTGAAATTATATATTTTCATCATAGTGAATAAACTGTCTTGATTTATAGTAATTACCTACTAATTTTTATTCCTTTTCCAATGAAAATTAACGTTCTTTAGAAGAAAGATACCTCATTACAACAGCACAAGAAACATATAGACAATCATATTTTTATATCTTTGCAAAGATGTTGCATGAAAAGCCCATAAGCTACAAAGAGATTTAAGAAAAGTAAAGGGATAAGTGGATCTTACTATAAAAGAAAGGATATAAATTATTCCTTTGGTTAAGTGCTTTATTTCTTTCCATGCTGTTTCTCTTCTATTTGCCAAAAGTAAAAATGAATTTTCCCTGTAACCTATATACTTTTTCCCGTGAGCTTTAATAACAACTGTCTATTTTGCTTTTTATTGTCATGGTTATTAAAGGTAAGTATTCAGCTAATACTAAAATACCTTGTATTTTTGCTTTACTGTATCTCTTTGAGGAAATATATTTTACAGACTTTACTTTGTATTTACACTTCAGCTAGTAGGTAACATAAAAGTGTTTTTTCAGTTATAACTGTTAAGTGACGTAATATTTTCATAATAATGCCAATATTAAATAACTTCCCTCAAATTGCTAGTGATACCCTTTAAAATGCTCAGGAATATTTTATTTCTGGTCTAGCACATTTTAAGCAGATTGTACTTCACCTAAAATACATTTGTAATTTAATGATTTCCAAGCCATATTGTAGTCAGTGACTTTTCTTTAGCCTGTGAGTGTTACCATTACATTTAGGGGAATAACCCAAAGTTATATTTGTTTTTTAAAAGTTGTGTGATTAGAGCCAGGTGTCTGTCAGTGAATGAATGGATAAGGAAGATGTATATACATAATGGAATATTATGCAGCCATGAGAAGGAAAGAAATTCTGCCATTTGCAGCAACATGGATGAATCTTGAGGGCATTATGCTAAGTGAAATAAGCCCTATAGAGAAAGGCAAATACTGTATGATATCAATTGTATGTGGGACCTTAAAGAGCTCAATTCATAGAAATAGAGAGGAGAGTTGTGATTATCAGAAGCTGGAGAATGGACAAACTGGGGTTGGTCAAAGGGTCAACACTTCCAGTTATAAGATGAATGAATTCTGGGGATCTAATGTACAGCATTTTGATTATCTATACTAATAAAAGCCTATGTGGTCGTTACGCCCTCATGCTGTGACGCCCTCATGCCGCAAGGAGCTATGACCAGGAGGCTGCGTGTGCAGCGGGCGTGTGCGGGTGGGCGAGGCTGTGCGCGCGCAGGTGGGTGGGGGCTTGATGCTGCTTGTGCGGCACGGA
>NW_005368341.1:2353564-2389143 GCF_000412655.1 Myotis brandtii | reverse complement strand
GCTGGGTGGGGTGAGGCCTTGGAGTCCCACAGCTCCGCGTGGTGTGGAGGCGGGGCCGTGGCTCTGTGAGGCGAGGCCTGGGGGTCCCACGGCTCCACATGGCGTGGAGGCGGGACCCCCGGCTCCAGCCTACCTCTTTGGGGCAATCTATTGAGGAGCCCCAGATGGGTGGGCGGGGCCTACATCTTTGGAGTGATCGATCGCGGGGCTCCTGCACTGTGAGAGGGCACAGGCCAGGCTGGGGGACCCCCCCCCCAAGTGTATGAATTTCGTGCACCAGGCCTCTAGTAGTTAATAATACCGAATTACATACTTGAAAGTTGCTAAGAGAGCAAATCTCAAATGTTCTTACTACAAAAAAGAAACCGTAATTAAGTGATGGGATGGAGGTGTTAGCTGATGCTCTGGTGGCATCATTTTGCAATATATAAATGTAGCAAATGAACACATTGTACACCTTAAACTTACAGAATATTTATGTCAGTTATATCTCAGTAAAGCTGGAAAATTAAATGCCAGTTGTGTGACTAAAGAGTAATAAATAGTAAAATATTAAGTAATAAAATACTAATAAATTACCTAAATGCTTTGATTTTTCTTACCACTATGGAATTTAAAATTTTCAAGTATTTAGTGATTGATAAACCAGGTTGATTTTGTTTACATAAGACTTAACTAATATTGCTCCTATATTAAGAGATTGGGTTTGACTTTAATCCCTAGGAATGTGAAATACTAATTTCTCACCTTATAAAAAGCGTTTTAAAGAGGAAGATATTTCTGGTGTTGCAAAGGTAAAATCTGAAATAATCTGGGGAAATTTACTGTACGTGTTTACCAACAGCAATATTTAAATTGTGCAATTGAACATTTGTAGCATATATTTATTATTATTTTTTTAAGTCTTAATCATTAAAACTTGGAAGAATGAATCAGTCTATTATCCAAAAATTAAAGAAATAAGTACTTAAAAATTGGTAATCACTTTTGTTCTCTTTTTGCTTCTCCTGCTCTCTCTCCAAAGCAGATTGCCAAACTGCGGCAGCAACTACAACGTAGTAAACAGAGTAGTCGGCACAGTAAGGAGAAAGATCGTCAGTCACCTCTCCATGGCAACCATATAGCCATCAGTCACACTCAGGTAAGCTAACTTTTTGTTAAAGGGTTCATTATAAAGGGAGAATCTTTATCATTTTAGGATTAAAAATTAATAATGTAAATCCCTAGATCAGTGGTTCTCAACCTTCCTAATACCAAGACCCCTTAATACAGTTCCTCATGTTTTGGTGACCCCCAATTTCATTGTTACAAATTGAACATAATTAAAGCATAGTGATTAATCACAAAAACAATATGTAATTATATATGTGTTTTCCGATGGTCTTAGGCGACCCCTGTGAAAGGGTCATTCGACCCCCAAAGGGGTCGCGACCCACAGGTTGAGAACCGCTTCCCTAGATCTACTAAATTACTACTATTTGCTAAATTGTATAAGAAGGGTTTTTTAGCCATATATCTAATCTTTTTAATAGCAGATATAGCTGTGTGTAGTGGTCTCAAGGATAATTGATACTGGCTGGGCTGAAATCCTAGCTCATTCACTCATTAAGCAACTATGGGCATTATCTCATTTAATCTTCCTAATAGTACTGTAACCCATCTATCTCTGTATCTCTTATATATTTTACCCCTATTTTACATATGAAGAAATTGAGGATTATAGTTTTGTTGGGGTTTTCTCCTCCTAGGAACATGTATTAGCATAGCCCAATGGAACAAAATTTGGGGAAGGCTAGTCTAGACCAAATTAACTTACAAATATTTATGTAAATTTTAGTAAAGAAAATATAGTAGCTATGGCAGAAGAAACCCAAGTAGTATATAAAAACAAGTCCAGTCATGGCTAGTTTGGCTAAGTGGTTAAAGCATTGGCCTGTGGACCAAAGGGTCTTGGGTTCAATTCCTGGTCAAGGGCACATACCTTGGTTGCAGGTTCCCCAGCCTTGGTAGGGGTGCTTGCAGGAGGAACCAATTGATGTGTCTCACGTAGATGTCTCTCTCTCTCTCTCTCTCTCTCTCTCTCTCTCTCTCTCTCCCTCTCTCTCCCTCCCTCTCTTTTTTCCCTCTCTCCCCCTCTCCCTCCTCCCTCCGCCCCCTCCTCTCTTTCTTCCCCTCTCTCTGGAAATCAGTTGGGGGGCGGGGGTGGGGGGGCGGTGTGTGTGTGGAAATCCTCTGGTGAGGATAAAAAACAAACAAACAAAAAACCCAGGTCCAATTAGGGATTGTTTCACAAATGTGAGGATGATTCAACATTACAGAATGTATTAGTTACATTCATTGAATCAGGAGGTCAAAATAGATGCTAAAAAGACTTCATAAAAACTCAGTACTCATGTATGATAAAACTTATTTAAAAATAGGGTATATCTTAATATGACTAACTGCACATATTGTTAGATTTTACCAATAAAATATTGGAAGTGTTTTTGTTATAATAAAAATCAAGTCATAGATGTCTGTAATTATTGATATTATTTGCTAATAATATAGATGCTCTAGACCAGTGGTTCCCAACGTGGGGCACATGCCCCACAGGGGGGCAATTTGATTTTTAAGGGGGGCAGTTTGAGAATGAGTTATTATTAACAGTGAATTTTTTGCATGTCTTATGGTTCTGGAGGTCTCATATACAGTATATATCTATATCTATAGATACAGATATTGACATATTTATGCATTTCAGTTTTCTATGTTTTGAAACTTTATTTGCTAGTTTTTTCAAATCACTTCATATTATTATTATTATTTTAACAATTTCATAGTGATTTCTTCCTCAGTACTTCAACTGTCTGTTCTTTTATTTTTCTCTTTCATGGATGCCATGTTCTTTGGAAGCTTGTTTAGACCAAGTTAATGGCCTTTTAGGCTTCCTCCATGTGAATAGGAGTTCACTTTTTGAATAATATATCACAGGGTGGGGGGGCATCAGGATTTCAGAGATGCTTAGGTGGGGCATGGCCAAGAAAAGGTTGGGAACCATTGCTCTAGACAGAGCTGTGAAAAAAAGAAATAATTGATATCATTATTTGCATACAATATTATATATTTAGAAAATGAAAGTGAATGAACTAAACTATTAAAACTAATGATAGGACAGCTAAAATGGAAGATACTGACAATATCAAATATTGATGAAGATGTGGAACAACTAGAAGAGCCATACTTTGTGGCGGGGCCGAGGGGACACAAAATGGTACAGCCACTTTGGAAAACAATGTGGCATTCTCTTCAAAAGTTCAGTATACACTGACCATACAGCCCAGCGGTTCCACTCTTTAGCATCTGTCCATGAGAAATAAACACATGTCCACACAAAGATTTGTACAGCAATGTCCATGGAGGCATTATTCATAAGGGTGAAAAAATGGAAACAAACCAATATCCATCAGCTAGTGAATGGATAAACATTTCATATATCTATACAGTGTAATGCTACTTAGCAGTAAAAGGAAGGACCTACTGATACTGAGATGGTTGGATCTCAAAAACATGCTAAGTGAAAAAAGTGAGGAGCAAAAGACTGCATACTATATGATTCATTATATTAAATTATCAAAAAGGCAAAATTATAGAGACCGAAAGTATTAGGGTTAGGAATTGACTACAGAGAGGCCCTAGGGAATTTTTCAGAATGATGGAAGGTTCTAAATGTGATTATACTCATAATTGGATGGCTGTGTATATTTACAAAGCTTAATGAACTGCATACTTAAAATGGGAGGATTTTATTGTACACCATTTATACTTCATCAGAGCTGTAAAACAAACATGCAATTGCCAAGCAAGCCTCAGACATTTGAAGTGAAATTTCACATATGACTTCCTTTTTCTCCTTAATCTGATAGAATTAAAATATTATTCTTACTTTGTCTATTTTAAGCATCTTTTCTGTAAGACCCCAATGCATTTATAGTAGATCTGTTGACTTGTTGACTTAACATAAAAGAATTATTTGCTTGTTCCCAATTTACACAGAACTTTTTGGCATTTGGTTATGTGTAAAAATAATCATCTTTTGTTATACACACTGAACTTTTTGTAGGTGAGAGGTGAATGTTCTTTAAAATACTCTAAGAACAAAAAAAAAAGGATTTTAGATAAAACAAAATTGGCACTTGTTTTAATTTTTGAAGCTTGATGACGTGCACCTGAGGATTCATTATGCTATTCTGTTTAATTATGTTGATGATTATTTTTTTTCATAATAAAAACTGAGAACTTAATGAGATGATTACATAAAATATAAACATAAAATCAGTACTTTTCTCTTAAATGTGAACTTCCGTACCCTCTACTTATAATGTTCTACCAAATGTGTGGGGTTGTTTTCCACACCAGCCCATTCACCAACTCTTCAAATACAAACTAGGAGTTTCACAATTCCATTCTGACACTAACTGCCTAGAGTTGGCATAGACCCCACTGGTGAAGGGCTCGGCCTCACCAGACTGCCCCCACCTGCAGATGCCATTGCAAGTCCCAGATTTTCTTCTGTACTTCTACCACGTGGCTATAAAGAAGGGATTCCCACAACCCCTTCATCAGTTCAATAATTGGCTGTAATGGCTCACAGAACTCAAGGAAACACATTTATTGGTGTGTTTTAACGGTATAATAAAGGATACAGATGAAGAGGAACATAGGGCAAGATCTGGGGGATCCTGAGTGCAGGCACTTATGTCCCTGTGAAGTTGGGGTATGTCACCCTTTGGTGGATATGGCTATGTGTTCACCAACCTGGAAGGTATCTGAACCCATAGTTCAGGGTTTTTTTATGGAGGTTTCATCACATATGCACGATCCACTATTAACTCAATCTTCATCCCTTCTCCCTTCCCGAGAGGATGAGTCAGGGTGGGAGTCGCCGAAAGTTTCAAGCTTCTAATCAAAGCTTGGTCTTTCTAGTGACTAGCCCCCATTCTGAAGGTATTCAAGAGCCCACTAAGAGCTGTCTCATTAGAACAAAAAAGACTCTTGGCTCCTACCACCCAGGAAATCCCAAGGAATTTAGGAGCTCTGTGTCAGGATCTGGGGTCAAAAAATAAATATTGGAACAAAAGATGCTAATTGGCACTCCTATCACTCAGGAAATTACAAGAATTTTAGGAACTTTGTGTTAGGGACCAGGGCAGAAACCAAATATATACTTCTGGCAATAATGTTATATAAATAAATGACTGACAAAATGGAAATGGAAAATACTTGCAGGTAATTGTCTCAGTGCAGGAGACAGACAGACACACACACACACACACACACACACACACACACACACACAAACAGTAGAGTCACATGGTATACTTAACTTACATGATTTCAACTATGCTTTTTCAGTAAAAATGGAACAGGGTAAAAATTAAACGGTGCCAAAGATTATGTCTGCTATTCTACTTTAAAAGTGTATACATCTGTTTATGTCTTCCTCTAGAGGAAGACATAAACAGATGGAAGAACATACCGTGTTCATGGATTGGTAGAATCAACATCATCAAAATGTCCATACTACCCAAAGCAATCTATAGATTCAATGCAATCCCCATTAAATCACCAACACCCATGGAATACTTCAACGTGTTGGTAATTGATTAGAACGCAAGATCTGGGTAGGGTACCTTGTTTTAAAAATAAAATTTACAAAGAGTGAAGACCACTACTCTTCAGTGCACCATTTACTGAGTTTCTAAAAAATTTTTATTGATGGATTCATTAGAGAGGAGGGGGAGGGGGAGTCAGGGTTCAAACCCATGTCTCGTGAGGAAGCTGTCCTGGCTTAGTCTTCCCGTGAATTCCCCACTGGCTCCGCTGTCTTACTTATGCTTACAGATTTAATTCACATACCCACCTCTTTCTGAAAAGAGTTTAAGGACATTTACAACCTGACAATAAGGATAGTAAAATGAAACAGAATCAGAACCAAGGTATCCAAGACCGCCCAGGCACCAAGACCCATAGCGTAGCTTGATTGAGTGTAAACTTTAGGCTCTGAGCTTCCGGGCAACCAGCAGAAGACACGTGTTATTGACAAAGAGGAAAGAATTCTACACGCGGCAGACAGCTTGCACGGGGTAAAGCCCCTAATGGCATCTTTACAGCAAATGGAAGAAGTGGGCTTCATTGTCAAAATCCTAGTTCAGTGAGGGCAGCACCATCTGAGGTTCTGAGCCACATCGTCGGTGGTCGATTCAGGTGATTTGGGGATTGTCTTCAGCCCCTCTTGGTGGTGGGGGAGGGGGGAGGGGGGAGGATGGGTGCAGTGACCCTGGAGCCCCTCTTGGCAGGGCAGACATGGTTGGTTTTGTGGACGCGGAGCCTCCTTCCCGGCCGAGCACCTCCTCGCTATTGTTTTTATGTCATTTCCTTGGGTTCAGACTTGGCAGGGGCCCAGATGGCCTTGGGCTGATGGCTGAGCACAGACACTGGAAGGCTTTCTGTTGACGGTCCAGACTTGGTTTGCAAACAACCATAACTGTGATTCCCAAGAGTTCTCACCCGTGAGCGTGTTTTGTGAGCGGCTGGGTCCTGATTCAGGAACATTAGTGATTGCAAAAGCTCAGCGGAGCACTCCGGGCTGTCCCCGCGGCCCCGCCGCTGGTCAGGGGTGGCCTGGAGCCAGCACTCCCTCTTCTCTGCCGGCTTCCTGCCCATCTTCCTTTTGGGGAACCTCCTTCCCCTTCTCTCAGCCCCCATGGCTCAGGCAAAGCTGCCCCTCAACCCTCCGCTCAGGGTGGGCACAAGACCAGTCCTGACCAATCAGAGCCCTTCATACCTCCACCTATAACGACTGGTTAAAACAGGGGTCCTCAAACTTTTTAAACAGGGGGCCAGTTCACTGTCCCTCAGACCGTTGGAGGGCCGGACTATAGTTTTAAAAAAAAAACTATGAACAAATTCCTATGCACACTGCACATATCTTATTTTGAAGTAAAAAAACAAAACGGGAACAAATACAATATTTGTATTTGCATGAACAGGGACAGATCCAAAGACAGAGAAACAGCGATCCGACTATTAATCCCCAGAGGGAAAGTAGGGGAGGGTGAGGGTAAGGGGAAGAGATCAACCAAAGGACTTGTATGCATGCATATAAGCCAAACCAATGGACATGGACAACAGGGGGGTGAGAGCATGAGTGGGGGGGGGGGGGGGACGGGGGTTAATGGAGGGGATGAGGACACATTTGTAATACCTTAACTAATAAAGAATTTAAAGTAAAAAACAAAGTGTATACATTATAAATACAGTCATATCTATATGCTTGCATAACGGATTATTTTGATTGTGATTTTTACATTCCTTATTTTAGAACCTAAATTTCTGTATGTGTATCTGAACTTACATTGTTTTGAAAGGTCATTGTGTTTCTAATTTCAGATTTACCATACTCTTTAGTTTTGATTTCTTTGACCACAAATAATTTGGTACTACCTTATCTTCTGATTTGTAGGCTACTGGATCAAGATCAGTCCCTATGCCTCTGTCAAATATATCAGTGCCAAAATCAGCTGTTTCACGTGTGCCCTGCAATGTAGAAGGAATAAGTCCTGAGTTAGAAAAGGTATTCATTAAGGAAAGTAATGGGAAGGAGGAAGTGTCCAAGGTAAGTTTACATGGAATGTTTGAATTCTTTTTAAAAAAATATTGTTAACTGTCTCAAAAGTTCTTTTTTGGTAACAGTTTTAAATGTAATTCACATACCATAAAGTTTACATGTTTAAAGTGTACAATTCAGTGGTTTTTAGCATATTCACAGAGTTGTGCAACCATCTGTACAATTGATTTTGCAGTATTTTCATCACCAAAAAGAAACTCCATACCCTTGAGCAGTCATCCCTCATTTCCCTCCAATGGTCCCAGCCCTAGGCAACCACAGATCTACCTTCTCTGTTTAAGGACTTGCCTGTTCCGGACATTTCATATAAATGCAAGCATGTACTATGTAGCCTTTTGTAACTGCTTTTTTTATCCACTTGTCAGAAGTTTCACTTCTGTTTTAACATGTATAAGTGCTTCATCCCTTTTTATTGCCAAATAATAGTCAGTTGTGTCTGGATCTTATTTATCCCATCATCAATTGGTATTATTTCTACTTTTTGGCTATTATGAGTAATGCTGCTATGATATTGATATACCAGTTTTCATGTGAGCATAATGTTTTCATCTCTCTCGGGTTTATACCTAGGGTAGTATTGTTGGTATGGTACCATGGTAACTTTTTGTTTAACCTTTTGAGGAACTGCCAGACTGTTTTCCAAAGTGGCTGCAGTGCACCATTTTACATTCCCACCAGCAGTGTATGAAGGTTCTAATTTCTGCATCTTCACCAACACTTGAAATTGTCCGTTTTATTTTAGCCATCCTAGTGGATGTGAAATGGTATCTCGTCATTGGGACTGAGAGGCATTTCCTGATGGCTAATGATGTTCAACTTCTTTTCATGTATTATTGACCATTTGTGCATCTCCTTTGGAAAATTGTCTATACTTTGCCCCATTTTAAAATTAGGTTATTTTTCAATTATTGAATTGTAAAAGTTCTTTGTAAAATTCTTTATTTTCTAAATAAAAGGCCCTTATTAGAAGTATTATTTGAAAATATATCACATTCATTATTAGAAAATTTGGGTAATTTGCAAAGGAAATAGAAAACATTGTTTGTTCCTGGCCTTCAAAATTAAAATAAGAAAGAACAAACAGAAAAATGTATACTTGTGAATATTAGATTTTAGTTCTTATTGGCAAGTAAAAGTGATTTCTTGAGCAGTTCAATGAATTCATTCAGTATATATTTACTGAATGTCCGCTGTGTGCCAGACCCAGTACTTGGCATTCGGGATTCAGTGTTAAAAGAAGCCTCTGCTCTTGGGGGATATTGTGGAAATGCTGACCTACAATACATATAGAGAGCTGCGTCATTTTAAAGACAATTTACCCGTAGTACTTTGAACCCTAAAAACTTTGGGATATGAAAGAAATTTTTTGTTCAATAAAGGTAACATGCAGAATTTAAGACACAAGATTGGTGCCTTTATTCTCATAAGAATCACTGATGCTGATAGTGGAATATGACATTAGAGGAAACGCCATGTGTTTTCTGTGTGAAGCGAGAGTATGCACTGTCATTCACATGTGTAATGGTTATTCCTCCTACAGCCTTTGGATATTCCAGATGGCCGAAGAGCTCCGCTCCCTGCTCACTACCGGAGCAGCAGCACACGCAGCATCGACACTCAGACCCCCTCTGTCCAGGAGCGCAGCAGCAGCTGCAGCAGCCACTCGCCCTGTGTCTCCCCCTTCTGTCCCCCAGAATCCCAGGATGGTAGCCCTTGCTCAACGGAAGATTTACTCTATGATCGTGATAAAGGTAAGAATGACACCACCCACCTCAATAGAGGGTTTGTTACAGGGCCTTGCTCACACTTTCTTTGCCTTAGACCATTGCATCATTTTTTTTTCTTTTGTTGAGTGGTGGGATTGTAAAGGATTGATTAACCTAGGGTTGTTTGTTCATTGGTTTTACATATTCCCTTCTTTGTGACTCTTACAAACATCTTCCATAAATGTGTCAGAGAAGCACAGCACATGATTCTGAGAGCCAATGAAAGCTGTAAAATGGACTGTGTACAGCTTCATGTCAAATGACACAGGTTTTTCTTTGGTATTGCCCAGAGTTAATGATGGTTATGGTAGAGTCTTTATTTCTTGTGCCTCTAGTTAGACTGCATAATCAGATTGCTTTGGGAAGAAATAATTTCTAAAAATACTGTTGGAAGAATGAGTATATTTTTTAACCAAGTAAATAAAGTTTAATACATTATCTATAGGACATCAGGGATTATATTATGTTGTATACATGAATTATTGATAGCACTAATA
The DNA here is from genome assembly GCF_000412655.1 of Myotis brandtii. Taxonomy (NCBI): domain Eukaryota; kingdom Metazoa; phylum Chordata; class Mammalia; order Chiroptera; family Vespertilionidae; genus Myotis; species Myotis brandtii. The sequence goes on along the minus strand of NW_005368341.1, from coordinate 2,379,211 downwards.
AGAGCACAGAACTTCTGGGATTTTTTTTGTTGCTTGTTAGGCCCAAACCATTTCCCATGTTCTTGTGCTCAGTCTCTTGTTTCAGTTTCTGGCCCTCTCAGACCTAGACGCAGAAGGCAACAAAGACTGCCCAGCTTCTACCTTCCTAGCTACTTTCAAAGAAACACAGAAATTATTTTAAACACATTTATTGCTTCTCACCGTAAAAAATTAGGTCCTAAGCAATAAAAATTAAAAAACATAGAAAAATTAAGTTTAGAGCATCTTAGAGGATTTTTATGGTCCTTGTCCTGACTTGACCACCACCCCCCCCACCTCCCTTTAATAGTTTAATTGGTTTCATTTTGAGGTATTTTTACATGTAAAGTGCCCAGATCTTAAGTGCTCAGTGCAATGAATTTTTGTAAGTGGATGCAGATCAAGATTTAGAATGTTTAGCACCCCAGAGCCTCTCAGCCGCCTTCCCAGCGGTATCCTTCCCCTCTACCTGGAAGTCACCACCATTCTGACTTCCATCACCATAATCGAGTTTGTCTGTGTTACTGTATTTCCTAGAAATAAAATGGCATTTTGTGTCTGGCTTCTTTCATTCATCATTATGCCTGACTGTCTGCTGAGATTTAAATGGAACCTACTTTGGACTTTGTCCTCTGCTCTTATTTCCGTGGGTAGATGTCAGCGGTTCTCTCCTTTCTTTTTGCCCTTTCCTTTCCGAAAGCCTTGTGAGCTCCCTTACCCCATGAAGGTTGTATTGATCAGGATAGCACCTAAGGCATCTTTGCTTCAAGTGGGAAGTCTTCACTTGGTAGGATGTTAGACCAGGAAACTGTCATCTCACTGAGGCATCCTACCAGAGCAAATGTCTTTAATCACTCCCTTGTAACATTTTCAGTAGAACAATCAAGAAAACACTTTGCTTCTAGTAGGAGCATTTGTTTTGAAGGTAAATGGAAATGTGAAATAACTTTAAACTTGTTTTAAGCTACACAGGTGGTAAATGGCAAAACAGGTCTGTCTGATTGATGCCAAAGCCCATATTCTTTGTTAAACCCATAGAAAAGATAAGTATGTTTCAGATTGACCACTTTTGCTGCTTATTAGGACTTATAGTTGGTTTAAAATGAAAAGTAAACATAATAGTGACAGTATGACTAGACAATTAATTTTGGAGTTTTGTTTTCTTCTTTTTAAGTTTAATACTCGGGGTAACTGAGAGACACTGACCCACAAAGGACATATTTTAAAAAGTTGACAGATGAGTTCCATCTTGGTTCACTGGTTGTAAGGTTGCCTTCAGGACTCTATAAGTGTCTGTATTCCATGAGACAGATAAATCTGGGGCTCTGCAGTTCGATTCGAAGTTTAAAACCGTATATGTTCTTTAATGCCTTTTTTTCCTGAACACTTACAATCTGTGTTCTTATGAGAAGGTATATTCATGCCACTTCCCTGCACTGCAAGGTCTTCTGCAGGGAGCACTCTTAACACCAGAGTGCTTTGACACACAGGAATGGACTTGAGTCCTTAAAGTTTGGGGCATAAAACTTGCATTAATTCTCAAGGATTCCATAAATGGTAGCTGCTGCTATAAAAATAATAATCATTATTATTATCTCCCCAGTGCAAACTTTTTCTCTACAACAGCAATTTTCAACCAGTTTGCTACAAGAATTTTGAAAACATTTATTCAGGGACACTGACCTCTTTTCGATTGTCAAATTAAAAAAATGACAACAGCCAATACAACAATAAACATCTGGTGTGAATGAATCAAAATGATACCTTATGGGGGGGGGCGTCAGATCTCTATGTACAGTCTAAATTCTGGGGATTTTTTTAAAGGTACTTATTTTATCTTATACTTGACATTTTTTTGCAATAAAACATAAATTGCTCTTTTGTTTCCGTATATTTCCAGTAGAGAAAAAAGTGAAATTTAATAGGTTTCTAAAAATGTTTACATCATTAACTATGAAAACAGAATTGATTCTATAATGTTGTAGTCAACTAGGATTGATTTGGAGCACCCCCATGTTGTTCAGTTCTGTGGTAGACTAGCCAGTTCAGACATCCTGGGGCCCTGGTAGCGTTCACAGGAGGGGAGGGACACCACTGGAATATGCGTTCTAATGAGAGGTGAGCTGGTGCTTCTTCCGGCACTCCTCTATTCAACACTTACTTCTGCCTCTGTCTAGCATCTCTTCTCCATGAGTCCTGTGTAATCTGAGACCTCTAAAGTAGTATTAGTTGGTTAGCCTGCTGGTTTTTTCTTGGGCTATTGCAGTTGTAGCACCAGGACAGAAACACTCTATGGAGAAAGGTCCAGGCTGGAGAGACTGCTTTCATGTTTTGGCTTGTGTGTGTGTGTGTAGAATTCAGGGATCCAGAATAAGAGCTCTCATCTTGACAGCCTCAGAATATATCCTGAGAGTCGGCTAAATTCTTCCACATTATCATGCCCCAAATGCAAGGGAGGAGAATAGTCATTTATATAATACGGATGACAGCGTAAAAATATTAGTTCCCTTAGCAGCTCTGTCAGTGTTCCTTGATGGCAGCCAGACCGGTGCTGGGCAAGCCACAAAATCTAGACTTCAGTCTGCCACTTATAGTTGGTCTTTGGCACAATTCACGTAAGCAGTTGTTATAACATTCTGCAGTTTTGCAAGATATAGTGGAAACATTGATTATTGTAATCTAAGTCGACTCAAAAGTTCTACTCAATCCAACTATGGAGAGCTGTATTCCAAGAGCCCATAAATTGGTTATTTGGAACATAAACTATATTTTCCCGCAGGAACAACATATGTTATGTGGATGGAGTTTCCTAAGACCAATGCATAAAAGCCTATTTAACTCATACTGTGATTTAACTCATAAATATTAATATTGTTAAACTTTTTGGGTGTTAGAACTGAACAGCCCTTATTCACAGGAGAGGGAAAAAAAAGTATTCTCTTGTCTTTTCAGGGTCTTGGGTTTGACCCTAGGCAAACTTTGAATTTTTAACATCTTCTAATTCCTTTCTACATACATTTTAACTCTATTTGATTGATCTCTAGGACTCTATTTCTTAATCTTTTTTGACCTTTACCCTTACCATACTTTAACCCTCTATCTCCCAGATAGCCTAATCGGCCAAGATTTTTGGAGCACTTTTTGTGGTTTATATTGTGAAAATAGATATGTTGATATACTTCTTTTAGCCACTACATCTTGCCAATCACTGCTTTTGAGCGTGAATTGGTTTCTCTATGAAAGGATTCTTCCCATGTGGTTCCAGGATGCTTACTCTCCTAGAAGAACCTCTTGGTGGTGAAGTTACAAGGAGTGTAGAGATTCAGTTCCAACAAAGGAGTTATCTCACAGGGTAAAGCAGATCTCTTCTAAAGTAACAGAACAAACAAAGCAAACAAACTCTTAGACACCGGCAATAGTACGGTGGTTACCGGGGCGGAAAGGAGGTGGAGGGGGATGAAGAGGGTAAAGGGGTCAGTGGTGACGGAAGGAGATGCACTTTGGAGGGTGAGACACAGTGCAATATACTGATGATGTATTATAGAATTATACACTTAATAATGTATATTAAACAGTGTCACCCAATAAATTTAAATAAATAATAAATATTAGCTGCTGTTTTAAAAAACTGATTTGTTTTAGAATTATGTCTCTGACGTCATCTTTCCTGATTCTGTTTTTCAAGATAGCATCTAAAATTATGTATATTCCTATTCTGACAGCTAATAGGAACATCCAATAAATAAATGCCTTTTTCCCTACTTTCGGAAAATGTTCACAATTTGTAGCAATGGCAGATGCTGTGCTAGTTCTCTGGATAAGTTACTATTCATAATTCAAAACTAATAAATATACAGCTCAGTTCTAGCAATTACAACCCAGAGTCCATAATAGAAGCAGCCCAGAATTTAGCATGCCTGCTTATATCTCTCACCTAATCTCCTGTTACACATTTAGCGGGATATGAGCTCTAGCAGGAGCAGGTAACTTTATTTTGCTTGTTGCTTTATCCTTAGCAAATGGAGTAGTGTTCTGAGTAATCCTTTAAGAGCTTTCTTCGTGGCATGTCCATTTTTAAGGATATATTTTTATAGCTGTGTTGAAATTATTAGTGTCTTTTTTGTTAAGTTGTTAAATTGTATGTGTTTGGCTTTTGAATGTTCAGGAAGAGTGTGATCCTCTCTCTCCCCACCTCCCCACAAACAAAAAAACTAAGATTATGTGAACCTAGTGATAGGCTCACATGAAGCCTATCAAAGACATGAAGCTTTGTTTCCTGTTGAAATTAGGGGAAAGGAAGTACCTTTGCTAAAACCCGTCACATCTTCAACTCTGTTCATGACTGGAGAGAAAATAGGGTGTCAGCCAGGCTAGAGGAAAAGGGGACCTGTTGAATTTTTGTCCCATTATCTTCTGTTTTACTCTCAGAATAAATATCAACACACAGAGGCCATTCCTTCCACTGTATCTCTTTATGAGGCTAACAGAAGGCAGACCTAATAAAGCCGTTACCTGAGCTGTAAGATTTTAATTAGAAACAGAATGCTAGACTTGGGTGGACCTTGATCTTCTGGTCACCTCATGTCTCTAATGAGGACAGTGGAATTGAGATAGATCAGACTTTGGCAGAGAGCCTAACGGTAATGAACTCTGACTCAGGTTCACCTGTTGAATCCCTGCTCTGCCACTTACTAACCGTGTGTCCTTGGGCAAGTTACTCAACCTCTCTGTATCTCAGTTTTCTCACCTGTAAATTAGGGATAATGATGGTCCTGCCTCATAGCATTGTTAAGATGATTAAATGTGCTCAGGTGGTTTACCTGTGTTATCTCCTGTAATATTGCCATAATCCTATGAGTAGGGATGTTGTCTTTATATTAAGAATGGGGAGTCTAAGGCTTAGAGAAATGAAGTAACTTAAGTTCTATGCAGTCCAGATGCCAACAAAAATCTTCTACTACTTGACCCTACTTCTTGCTGCCTTTGCAGGAGGAGTACAGGCATTCAGCGTGAAAGGGCCTGGTGTGTGGAGGACAGTAAGAAATTGCGTGGCTGGAGCACAGGGGTGAATGGTGGGGAGTAGGTAGAAAGCAGTGCACATGGAGAGGTGGAGAAGCAGCTACTTTTTAAAGGGCCTTGGAGGCCTTGGGAAGAGAAATGAAGAGCCAAGCAAAGATCTTTTGTAAGCTAAAGGACATGACTAGCTCTATCTTTTCAGACCATAACTTGGGTGGAATTACAGAACTGGAGAGAGAAGCAGGAGTACTAGCCAAGATGCTGTTGTAGGAGCCTAGTCCTGTGGTCTCCAAACTTGATTTATTACACACACTTTTCAATAATTTTTAATCTGTGCCCATAATATAAATTCATATATTTCTAAATTATCTATGTGTAATCCAATCCCCAAACTAAATATGTGCTTGCAAAACTTCCTTTCATATTTTCAAAGATATAAAGTGAATATATAAATGTTCTAATATTTTCTTCTTGCCTGTCAGCAAGTTGTGTTGTGCACCTCAGTTGGGAAACCACAGGTGTAGGGAGAAGTGGAGGAGGGGTGGCAGGGGCAGAGGACTTGGAAGAAGGGATGGAAGAAGGATCAGCAGCAGCATTTGGTGGCTGATTAGATGTGTGAGATGAGGATAAAGGCAGAGCTCTAGCTTGGGAGTTGTGGAAAATGTTTACCACCACTAATAAGGCAGTGAGTATCAGAGAAGGAACAGGCTTTTAGGACTATAATGATATGCTTAAGTTCCATGTGGCTTTCTGCCTGAAGATGTTATAGTACCATTTTCATGTAGCAGTTTTTAGAAATTGGAAATTAGAAAAGTTTCAAGAAGAAAAACCATTTAATTCATTATAGATAGTTAACAGGAAGATAATCAGTTTTGTAGATCATTCAACTCACATGTAACTTTCAGTTCTGGGAAAGTCCCTTGAAATCATCAATAAAGTATGAGAGAAGTCTTGTAGGTAGGCCTAGTGATATAATAAGAAATAGAACACAGATTGTAACTGTGGCCAAGATGATTTTTCTTACATGACAATAGGGTGAATCCTTGCTTGCTACTGACAAGGTCACACCCCTGCTGATGGCAGAAAGGCTTTTAACGGCATGGGGCCCATGGTCTTGGGCCACTTCTGCACACCAGGAGGGCTCTGTTATTACCAACAGTTATCTGCATGGAGGCATCCCATGCTCTATCTACTTTCTTCTGTATTTCCTTTGCAGGGCTTGCTGTTTGGATAGCAAAGCAAGGTCCAGCTATATTCTTGGTATTACTGGCCTCATTCTCACCTGTTTTTTACTGTGGACCAGTCTTTTTGGTCTAGCCTAGCTCAAATAGAGAGCAGCAAACTCAGACTCTAATCAGGTTAATGATGCTTGGCATCTTCCTGAGAGAAATTCATATCCTCCCCCCCTCCCCAGGAGATTTATTTAAGCAGTATAGTATAAGTGTTGAATCTAAGACAATCCGCAAATCTGTGTGGTATGTGAAGACACCCAACTTAATTCTAAGACTTGATTATTTCCAAGAAACTCCGCATAATCTGTAGGGACACACCTAACAGTAGTGATGGAGAAACTATGTGCTTCTCTAGGTTTCCCAATAGTGTGGCCTTATTTTCCAAAGCAATGATTTCCCAGCCAGAGATACAGCCACATTCAAATGCAAGCACACATCTTTGTTCCCAGGACTAACATAGAAGCTCTTTGAATCACCCACCAAATACACTATAAGTGTGCCTGAAGGGTCTACTTTCTAAGCATGTACTATACTTCATTAATAATGATAAAACATCCCTATTACTCAAATTCTGAATGTTAGACTGTGTTCTGTATCCTAAACTGAAGCAACTTATCAAAATTGTGACTAATGTAATTATGGTGCAAATGCCATCTTTCAGAGTATGTATGAAAATAATACATTTCACTAGATCATGTGCTTAGTATTTTAGCAGGGGGGATTGGGTTTGCATTAAGTCAGAATTTGTTCAAATGGGACTATTGTATTTATACAAGCATGTTACTGACTTTACAGCTTGGCATCTCACAGAGATAATGACACATTTTGGTGGATTTGAATTTCCAAAATCCTTTGCCAGATAGGAAAGGAAGAAATTACATATAGATTTTACAGTTTTTCATGAATAAGACCATTTTCTTTTTGGTCAAAATATGAAGAAAACATGTTAGGTAGAGACGTTTTTAGATTTCTCATGCTTCCAGTAGCAAAAATACAAATTGTGCTAAGAAAGTCCTTTTATACAGGCATTTTCAAGGCAAAATCCTGAGCAAATTACTTTTTCATGGTGGGCTGAAGGGAAAAGACATTGTGTTACAAACTTGTGTTTTTCCCTGCATACATATTACTCATGATGCTTAGTAAAAGTAACGTTTCTGCTAAGAGCTAGCGAAGATTATCCCACATACTAAAATTTCCAATTACATTGGTTGGACAGTTAGAAAACATAGAGAACCCTGTATTACAATCTCTTGTAATTCTTCTGTATGACTTACACATATTATGCCATTCATTTACATTTTGCAATACATAATAATGCATTTGTTTTCAGGACTACAGCTCTACTTTATTCAGAATGTAGTTTTCTAGACCCAAATATCATCCTTTTATGTTCCGTGGTGTGGCAGATTACTGTTGCATTGAAGCTTTTCTGTATAAGAAATGTACTACAGAAGGGTGTTAGAAATAGCTGTGCCATAAAGGAAGCTCTGTGGCGGAAGCAAAGGGGCCATAGTGGATAAATTGTGCAAACGGCTGCTTGTTTGGAAATCAAATTTAATTGAAAAGAGCTTTCAATCACTAGTTAATATAACTGCTTTAAATTTACAGACAGTGGGAGTAGCTCACCGTTACCCAAGTATGCTTCATCTCCCAAACCAAACAACAGCTACATGTTCAAACGGGAGCCCCCCGAGGGATGTGAGCGAGTGAAGGTCTTTGAGGAAATGGCGTAAGTAATGTCTTTTCTATCAGCTGGGATCTGCAAAGCTGTAAAGCTTTTTACTGAGACCAGTTGATTACAGATGAATCAACTACTCCATCCAGCTGATAATGTGTTTCAGAATTATGAGAGGAGAATCGAATAGGCAAAAGAGAGCTTATTAAAGGAGAAGCGGAGGCTGTATGCTGGGAATATGTAAGCTGATACAAAAGAAACTTGGGAACTCATCCTTACTAGCTAAAAGCTCTATGTTCAGTCATTCAGAATGTTCCCTTCCGAGGCTGTGTGGATGTAGGTGGCTAACACAGAGATGTTGAGCAGCAGAGTTAGTATCAGTACCATGCGTGGTGCATCTAATGGCAGTGACCACCAGCCAGAGGAAGCCAGTCTTCTTCCCTGTGGACACATGTACCATGTATAGTCACCGGACTTTCTGTTTACAGATTTTTTCTTTCTGAAATTTCAATATGTACACATTAGAAATTAAAGGAAAAGTTCATACTGAAACTACTTGTCAGAATAGCTAAAACAAAAAACCAACAACCTGTGTGGCTCTTGGGCAAAAAAGTACAATCATCCCTGTGCCCAGTGCAGGTGTACGGCGGAGGCCGCTGTGCCCTTGCATGTAGCAGGGACAGCCCGGCCTGTAGGGGAGGATGGCTTAGGTTCTGGGCATGGGAGGAGAGGAAGGGCTTGCAGACCCTGCTTTGTTGGGCTGACTGGCTCTTTGAGGAGCTATTGAAACTTTATTTTTCTGATCTGTGTTAGTCGAAAGTATGTATAGAGATGCAGAAAAAGGAGGAAACGGTGGGGAAATCCTCTCCCAGTATACGTTTTCTTAAAAGAAAGAGCTTTCCAACTGAGCATGGTCTTCAGCTGTAATGTGAGAGGTGTTTCCACGTCCCTAAATGCTTGAAAGCAAACTAATGACCTCTGGGAAGATTTGTCTGCCCACATACCACTTCAGTGCTGTGTACATCAGGATCTGCCAGCTGACTTTGCTATGGAAGATGTTTACCCCTCTGTACACTTAACTCATCCCCTGCCATTCACATTTTAGCTGTTTTAGAGACTCCAATTAGTTCAGAAAGTGCTCAACTTTTTCGTGATTGTAAGTAAACCTCAATTGTTTTATGGTTTTAGGTCTCGTCAGCCTCTCTCAGCCCCTCTCTTTTCATGTCCTGACAAAAACAAGGTTAATTTCATCCCAACGGGATCAGCTTTCTGTCCTGTAAAGCTCCTGGGCCCTCTCTTACCCGCCTCTGAGCTGATGCTCAAGAACTCTCCCAGCTCTGCCCAGAACCCAGGCCTGGCCACCCTGACCATGGAGCAGCTCTCCTCTCGGGTCTCCTTCACGTCGCTCTCTGATGACACCAGCGCGGGCTCCACGGAGGCCTCCTCCATCCCGCAGCCATCCCAGCAGCCCCCGCAGCTCCTGCAGGACCTGCAGGGTGAGGAGCACGTCTCCGTGCAGAACTACGTGGTCATCTAATGCCGCCGCGGGGGCTGGCCCTACGGGACCATCCACGGATTAGGAACCAGGTCTCAGATGTCTACCTGCATGGAGTGACAAACTTTCTGAATGCCACCACCGACAACAAGCTACTTAGCAGCATCGTAAAGTATCTCTTAACACTGATCTTGGCAGGGATGGAACTCCTCTTCAGCAGTTTTTGTGGAAAGCAGCAATGCTTGCAAAATGTGTGTCACTGAGCATTTTAAGTGGAGACTATGCATTTCATAGTATGTTTGACAGATTAGTACTGTGTCCTGTGTTTTGTTCCAAATTCTTCAGTATAAATAAGCTCTATATCAAAAAGTTGCCTGTCTAAATAGAAAATGTCTTGCTGTGTTTTGTCCTATGGAAAATACTGTACTTCAGGATTATGTTTACAATCGATCCAGGTGTTTGTTTCTAACTTCAGTAATACATACAATGCAAAAAATAAAATAAAATAATGGCCACAACAGTTGCACAGTGCCCACCCTATGGCCTAGCTTCAGGTACTTCAGTTGAAGTCTAAACTCAGGTAACTTGGAATGTATATCATATTGGGATATTAACTATTTCACAGCTAAAAAGCTAAAGAGGGAACATCACTCTTTGCCTTTCCTTGTTTTACGCATTTCCCTTTCCTCATTACATTCCACTTCCTTAGAATAAGAAGTGCATTCAGCCCTAGGAGAACAGTCATCCTGGACCTGGGGGAAATGAGGACCAGCACACCCAGGGTGTCTGACATCACTCCTGTCATGTGGTTACCAGGAAAACAGCTGTTGCATTCATGGTCTCAACGTGTGTAAACGTGGCTTTTTTTTTTTTTTACAAGTTCAGGTGTTGCTCAGTTAATGACTGTTCAGTGTCGCATATAAAGCGTCCAGTACACAAACATTCCACATTGTGTGTGATGGAATTTAAAGGCAAGAATGTCTAGGTTTAAATTCAGAACGAGTGAAGTTTCACAGGGAGTGGTTGAGATTTGTTTGTTTATGTTGGCCATCAAGGTCATGAAACGCTACTGTTTTATCTAAGGCATGTCAATGTCTAGTTTCCCTTTTGGAGAGTCTTTAACTCGCAGGTTTAAAAAGGACACGTTTGGGGTTATTGTCTTCCTCAAGCAGTTCAGGTGCATGAGTGACATTCATGTAGAGAGGGAATGTGTAGGTCTCAGAATTAATGCCACAGGAGTTAGAGGTTAGTTGGTGACTTACAAAAGCAGTAGTTTGACGCTGTATCGTTTAAGCCTCTCTCGGTAGTATCATGAATAGTTCTGTTGATATTTTGGTCATGCAAAACCCAAGTGAATAGCCTTGACCTTGCAGACTTGACTTCTCAGCGCAGTGTGAACAGGGCCCCCGATGCTCCCGACCGCTCAGGGGAAGAGCCCGACTTTCAGGCATTGTTTTCTGTCACACAAAGAGAGGATCCAAACGCAAAGGGAAGTTTTTGTATTTTCATTCCATTGCGTTCAGTTTAATAAAACATAGAGTTGTTTCCATCTGCACCTTAAGTATAGGGCACGGTTTTCTTAAGAGTTAGGGGAACAAGATGCCTACAGCTACTGGAACGTTGCAGTTCCCTTCAGTCATTCCCAGGTTGTTATTTTCTAAGGAGGTTGGAGAAGGAAGAGACAGTAGAGGTGAAAGCAACACCATTGATTTTTCTTTTAAAGAAATGGCATCTATGTGTATGTGCTTGTGTGTGTATGTATTCTGTGTATTATGTTGTCATGATTCCAGTTTTCTTCTTTCCACCAAAGTTTGCAGTAATATTCTCTACTGAAGGCGCATTCTGGCTCCTTTAAATTAGTCAGTGTTACGTTGTAGGAGACTGTCATGGGAAAGGACTCAGTTTACTTTTGCCATTTCCACAGGGGAACCTTTTTAAACAATCTCTTCAGCAGCAGACACCTTTAACCCTAATAATCTCAGGCCTTGATGAAAATACTATATTTTGTAGATTATGGTTAAAGGGAGAAAATTATTAGTTCTGTAAGATAAATATGAGCTCCATTAACTTCTGATACCTGGTTTAGCATTACCCACGTGTTGATCTTATGCTCTGCTTTTGTCCAAATAAGATGCAATAGTATCAATATCAATTTCCAAAAGATGGACTGAATATGCTTTCCTGGTGATGAAATCTGATGTACGATATTTATAGTGATATGTGCTTTTATTTTCTCATGATAAACTGAATATTAATTGTGTTGTACATTTATTCTTAGCCTATATGAACGTTTTGAACCAAATGTGTTAAAGCTTATGCTTTGCCATATAAATTTCCAGGAAGTTGTTGAGCTCAAATGTATCCTACATCCAGCTGTAGAAATTTGTCAGAAATTGTTTAAATTTTGTATATAGTTGTACTGTTTAATCCTAGCCACTGCGCTGAACAGTATTGGAGTCACCATCAATATGGCTTTACACAAGGAAATGTGTGGCTTTTGTTTTGTATTTTTTCAGTATAGAAGTTCCTGTGTCTTATTTAAATAAAGTTATTAGTAAAAGAGGAACAGTTCACATCCATCTTTGGAAAGACTGGGAGGCTGGCTTCTCACCCGTCAGAGGAATTGGGTGCAGGGTGGTGGCCATCTGCGGTACTCACTGGTTCCCGACCTGCATCTCTGGGGCTGAGGGACTCCAACTGGGTCAGGTTTCCACAGCCTGCTTTCCTCCTGACATTTAATTTACACACTTTCCATCACAAGGTAAGAAGCTAGATGTCTAAAGTTCCAAGTCTCTGTAATGCTCCCAGCTCCAAGCACCTGAAATAGAGAAAACATTGTTCCCACGTTATTATTTTATACCTAAGAACTGTTGGTGGGAACAGGTTATTGTTTTAAGTTTGATGAAATCACCTCAAAAAAAGTTGCCTATTTCTTGCAATGAAAGCTGTAGTTTAAAAAACATTTTTATTTTCTCTTTTTATTTATGTTTAGATTCAGGATAAGAGGGAGAAAAGCTTTACAGAACAATGGAGTGTTGACATTATGTCCCGCTACCCAAATGGACTCATGATAGATGGTGTGTCCTGAAAGCAAAAACAAACCACATTGAGAAGTAGTTTACCAGCGGAGGGTTCTTTTCCCAAAGCACATCTTACCCAAGAGATAAGATTTCACCTTTAAAACAAACGTTAAAATGACTATTCAGTATCTGCGCTTTTGCCTGAAAAAAGGTAAAATACAACATTTTAAGCTTGTCAACTATCTTGAGGATGATTCATAATTCAGATGGGGAATTATGTACCTTATGCAACTTAAAAATTCCATTGCAAGTGAATTCCAAGGAAAAGTAGAATTCTCAGTCCTATCTCTACTTGACTCAATCAAATAATAAGCTTAATATATAAACAGCCCTGAGAAACAAGCAGTGTGTCAGTATTTGCAAAATCAAGTCTTGAAAAACGGGGGGGAAATTAGGCCTAAGTTCTTACATATGTTTAACCTTATACTAGCTAGAAATAGCCACTGAAAGTTTATGAATATTGCAAAATAAGTGCTTATCCCATGCCCCACCCCACAGGGTGAGGCCCCTTCTCAGTGTGAAGTTTCCTGCCCACACATGTTCCCTACTGCTCTCGACCTGCAGCTTCTGCCTTCTCTTCTCCCCCATCTTCGTACTCAGGGCTCTGGAGCTGCAGGACTTTGTGAAGTTGGATCCCTTCATTCACAGCAGGAGTCAGCATCTGAATGCTGTAGTCTAGCCCCACAGTTCCAGTTGTCTGAAGAGCATCTCCTCTCAGAGTTGCCTCATCTCAACTTCAGGAATTAAGTGGGATGAAGACACTATCTTGTCCCCTGTTGCACCAAATCAGCTCACCTTTTTACACCCCTCTCCCTATATCCCAGAAGACAGACGGGAATTGCAAGTCCTGGAGTTTTCTCCACCTACATCTCTGATGAGCCTTTTCCTTCCTACTGTCTCCCCTCTGAATTTCAAGCTGCAGAGGCACGATGGCGTCAGATCAGACAGTCAACCAGGTGGATGAATTTCTTATAAGATAGGATTCTGATGGCAAGGAAACAAAACTAAGCATGCTAGACTTCAGTACCTCTCTAAGCCATAGACCAGGAAGGGGTCACCCAATTAGTGCACATGGGCCGAATCCACCCCATGCTTACTTTCGTAAGTAACATTTTACTGGACCAAAGCCACCCACACTCATTTGCTTATGTAGTAAGTAGTAAAGTCTTGAGGGGGTCAAAAGTTAGATGCGGGTTTCTGACTGTCCGCTCCCCTAACCCCCACATGGTTCACGGATCAGGGGTATTGCCTGTGGCTACCTTGCTGCAAAATGGCAGAGTTTCAGAGTTGTAGCAGAGACAGTCTGGCCCCCCTGCCTAAAATATTTACAGTCTGGTCCTTTACAGAAGAAAAGCTGCTGACTTCCACTATGGACCAAAGAGCAAACTAGAGGTAGGTGACTTGTGCTATACGTGTGGTTGTCTGTGAAATATGTTCGCAGACTCTTTGACCCACCTCCCTTCAAGAGGTAGAGCTTTGTTTTCCTCCCTTAAGTGTGGGCTGGACTTGCTCATGAATTAGAATCCCACAGAGTGATAGGCTGGCACTTCTGACATAGGGTTATAAAAAGACAGGCTTCTGTCTTGGGGTGTGCACTTTCTTGGATCTCTTGCGGGGGTTGGGGGGGGAGCTGTTGTAAGCATTCTCAGGAAGTCTATGGAGAGACCCATGGCCAGTGGTGGAGTCCTCTGGCCATCAGCTAGCATGGAACTGAGGCCTCTTGCCAGCAACCATGGGATTGAGTTTGGAAGCAGGTCCTCAGCCCCAGCTAAACCACTCCTGGGTTCCTGACTCTGAAAAACTGTGAGACAAACCATGTTTTTGTGTTTAGATGCTAAGTTTTGGGGTACTTCGCTGCACAGGGTTAAAGAACTAATACAATACAGCAGCTCCTCTCCATGCCATCCCCCCTACCACCACACACATACTTATACTCATTACTAACACCTAAAGTCTTTAAATATCATTCTGTCTTCTGGTTCCGTAAAATAAAGCTTGCCTTTTTTAGAATGGACACTTCTCGAAAGAAGCCCTTTGGACTCAGTCCATAACAAAGCTTTCTCATGCAACATTTTGTTATTGGAGCAAGTCACATGGTATTAAGTCCACTGTATGTACTTAAATGTTGTCTAATACTAAACCATCTTACCTGAGACAAACCAACAGTGAGGGGTGTGGGGGATTAAACCCTTGCAGAAAAGGATTCCCCATGGAAAATGAGGCAAGAAGGGATGGGGTAGGTGATCAGGTTTTCAAGCTGGGAAAGAAGAAAAAGCAGAATAAAAAAAAAAGAGAGAGAGAGAGAGAGAGAGAGAGGGAAATACTTCCACCTCAAAGGTCTTTGTTTTTTCCCCTTAAGAGGAGGCTGGTAGCCCACTGGTTCTAATCCAGCCCGTTCCATTCCATGGGCATTTGCATCTCTCAAAGAGGAGATAAAAAAAATAAATATTTCAATGGTTCCAGATCAGTTTGGTGATGGCCCCTCTCATTCAAAACAGCCATTTTCTTAACCCTAAGAATTTGAACAATTAGATCATTTTTCCTCCCAAAGATTTTCTGATAACAAGAAATGGGTTTCCTTTCACATGACAAATTCTACTCAAGTCTTGGCATCAGTCTGAAGCGTGACTTCGATGACATTCCTTTAGCCAAAATTGGGTATGGCCCCGCAGGCAATGGATGTTATTTCAAACCACTGTCTGGAAGCAAGCTGGATAAAAGGTGGCTGTAGGGCTCCACCCAGACCTGCCAAATGGGGAGAAGGGTTCATGCTGGAAAGGCAAACCTTTCTCAGGTTTTCTGTTCCACTTTGTGAAGGAAAAGGGTTATACCCAAGGGACGGGAGTTAACAAAGGACACGGCTCCCGGGCTGCAATAAACAGCCTGCCATTTTTCATATGGGCTGAAATCAAGGCAAACAGGGTCATCTTAACTCACTCTTCATTCATCTATGTCTGACAAACACATGGCGTGGTCTCCCTGCTTCCCTTACCAGTGACCACCCTGGGAGTTTTGTATGAGGAACCTGTTGCTTTTTGAATCCCTGACCCCTTCTCCTGATGGTTCCCCTAAACCCAAGACCATGGCAGCAGGACCTGGGAGGAGACAAGAAAGACCTGTTGGGACGAGGCTTCAGACGGTTACACCTGGGGAATGGGTCTGTGGGTGGAGGACAACGTGCTGAGACAAGTTTTCACAATAATTTGAAATATTTTATTTTTTCTTTACAATGGGCATGTATTATTTTTGTAATGTTTTGTAAAAGAAGACAGGGAAGCAACATGAGCTGCATTCTGCAATTATTGGCAGTCCCCTTCCCCTGCCGGCACCGGCTTCTTACCATCCATCCACCCACCCACCATCCAGTTTGCAGCAGAAAGTGGGTATGACTGAACTGACTGCTTTGCATGTTTCTAATATTAAGACAAGGTGGGATCCAAGGGAAGTGATCAACAGGAAAATAAATGCTTAACTTCACTAGTCACCAAAACAATGCAAATTGAAATAATGTGTTGCCTCTAAACTGGCAAAGATTAAAAATAAGGAAAATGTTCAGTGCCAAGGGGGTGGCCAGGGAGGAGTCACTCCTGTGCCTGCTATCAGAAGAGTAAGTTGGTACAGCCTGAGCGAGAACGGGGCAGCTCTTCCACCAAGTGACAAAAAGCAGGTCACAAATCAGTGTGATCCCCTGGTTTTGCAAAAATCCTATATAATAAAAGGCTAATATGCAAATTGACAGACCAGTGGAACGACCAGTCGCTATGACATGCACTGACCACCATGGGGCAGACGTTCAACACAGGAGTTACCCCTGGTGGTCGGTGTGCTCCCACAGGGGGAGCACTGCTCAGCCAGAAGCCAGGCTCACAGCTGGCGAGGGCAGTGGCGGTGGCAGGAGCCTCTCCCGCCTCTGCGCAGCGCTAAGGATGTCTGACTGATGACTTAGGTCCGCTTCCCATGGACATCCCCTTAGGGCAGTGGTCGGCAAACTGCGGCTCGCGAGCCACATGCGGCTCTTTGGCCCCTTGAGTGTGGCTTTTCCACAAAATACTGACTTCTGCACATGGGCCACGAAGTTTCAATCGCACTGTACGTGCGCGCCCGCACGTGGTATTTTGTGGAAGAGCCACACTCAAGGGACCAAAGAGCCCCATGTGGCTCGCAAGCCGCAGTTTGCCGACCACTGCCTTAGGGCTCCCGGACTGTGAGAGGGCACAGGCTGGGCTGAAGGACCCCCCTCCCATGAGTGCATGAATTTCATGACTGGACCTCTAGTGCATATATAAGTAAGTGAAAAAAATAAGACATGAAGAATGTACAAAAACGAATCATGATTATATCTGGTTACATCAGCTTAAAATCTCTGCCTCTAAGGTCCTCAAGGACAGCGTGGCCCTAACATCCTCCTCCTGCTGTCCACTGTCATTTGCACCTTTCCTGGCCTGTGGGTGGGTCAGTCAGGGGACACCACCTGGATACTCATGCAAGAGGCCCAGGTCCTCCCCAGACCTCCATGCCATCCCTTCCCCCCAACCCCCCTTGCCCTGCCCGCACCTACAAAGTGAGGCCAGAAGACCAGGACGTGTCAGACCTCAGCCTGGACCCATTCTCGGTCTTCTCTGGGTAATTTGCCTTGAGCCGTGGACATGGTTTACGGGTCAGAAAAACCAGCCTGCTTGGCCCTGGGCTTCTCTCGCTGGGCTCACCAGTGAAGCCCAAGATACAGAAGCCAGGGCTCCCCGGGGCTGGTGCCGGGGGCCGGTAACAGATGGGTGGCAGACTGCAGGGAGCAGGAGCTCAGGCTGGTGGGTGGTCAGGCTTTGTTCTCTCCCTGCTGGCTTCTTCCCCTCCGGCTGGAGCCAAGGATGGCAGCTCCCATTGGCAGGATAAAAATACCTCTCAGTTTGACGGCTGCGGCCCACGCACGGCCAACTGAGCCACTGAGGGCAAGGGCAGAGGAAACGGTGCAGAATGGCCGTGACCGCCCTGCAGGGAAAGGTGGCTGGAGGAAGCTCCCGCTCGCTTCCACGTGGACGGTTCGGGGTTCTGGTGCTCACAGGAAGTTCCAGTGACATCGGTGCCGCGGCATCAGGCATCAGCGTGAAACCACGATCAGCATGCATGTTTCTGACTTTTATTGTTCCTCTATCCCTTGGAGGATTTACAGAAGCTCTAGTCATTTCCTCGGGAAAAATTCAGAGGTACATTTTCACACACACACACACACACAAACACACACACACACGATCTCAAAAGATGTACAGAACTCTGGGGCTAAGAGGTCCATAAATCTCTGGACGGGAATAGGGTTTATAACCCAGCTGCCAGAAATGGCCATGAACTTCTAGAAGAGAGTGAAAGAGAGGGTGTGGAGGTGCCGAGTGCTGGTCCAGTCCCGAGAATGCCTTCTGTGTGTGCTGGAGACAGGGGGCCAGTGGAGGATGCTCTACAATGTGGAACCAACAGAAATACCAGCAAGGAGACACCTTAGACCGAAATCAATGAAAAGAGCTCCTGGGAAGTGGCTGGAGAAGGAAGCCGGGAGCTGATGCATAGTCAGGCCTCCACTGATGAGGCCTTATTTCTAAACTCAATCGCCTCTCCCCTGGCTTGCAGAAGGGCCCTGGGTGCAGGTCTCGTCGGGTTTCAGACGTTTCCTGAGCAGCACTTCCAACCCGCTCTCTGCTTGGGTAAGTTATGAAGAAGTGGCCCATCCTAATGCCAAAGCCAGCACTTACCCAACATGAGGTGGGGCTCAGGGGCCATATCCCACCAGTAGAGTGTCAGGCAATAGGAGCTGGGGACTGGGGTCAGGGAAGGAATTTGGGTGGGGGGGAGCGCATGCAGGAAGAGATTTGATAGAGAGCCTACGGGGCCCAGAAGTCAACTGAGGTTCATTGTGTTCCTAGGAAAACACTGGTTCAAGGAATGTGGCCACGTGCTTGAGAACTCTAGAGCGAGCATTTGGGCATGTTGAGAACAGTAGGGCTCTCGTCAGTTTCCTATCAATTACTTATCAGAAGGTAGGACACAGGTGTATGTTTTGTATTAAGGCTAAGGACCCTATTTTCAGAGGAAAGTACAAAGAGGTCAATGAATGAAAGTTTAGATGAGCCACAGGAGAGCAATGATACTCATGCTGACCTAGCAACTTGCCACCCCCAGGCTCCGGCCATGACCAGCCACCTCACCTCCCCCACCGTGTGTCTTGTCTAGACCTCTCTGCCTCGGCTTGCTCAGACTCCGCCATTACTCAAGGCTCCCATGGTTTTATAGTAACCGTGCATTGCTTTTTTTCATTTGTCATGGACAAATGGACACATTGTTTCAAATCATCACCAGTTCACAATGAAAGGAGGGAGAGAAGCTGATAACTTCTTGATTCTTGTCTGGGTGGAAAGTTAGTTCTGCCAGGACTGCCTAGAGCAGGGGTGGGCAAACCTTTTGACTCGAGGGCCACAATGGGTTCTTAAACTGGACCGGAGGGCCGGAACAAAAGCATGGATGGAGTGTTTGTGTGAACTAATATAAATTCAAAGTAAACATCATTACATAAAAGGGTACGGTCTTTTTTTTTTTAGTTTTATTCATTTCAAACGGGCCGGATCCGGCCCGAGGGCCGTAGTTTGCCCACGGCTGGCCTAGAGTGTGAGTTACTAACTAAGACCCTGTCTCTCCTAGCAGAATGGGAGCCAGCACTGCTTAGAAGGGGACATGGGTGTGACTGGTACTTAGTATGTTCATGTGGAACTTTCTAATCTCCTGGCCAATATTTTAAGACCATTTTCTACTAAAAATAAAAACAACCCACGCAACTTCCTTCTTTAATCCATATCTATTTTCTTCTTTCCTTTGTACAAACTAGATTTTACTTTACTTATTGATTCAATTGCAGTTTACATTTGATACTATTTTGTATTAGTGTCAGCTGTGCAGCATAGTGACTAGACAATCATATACTTTACACAGTGTTCCCCTTGGTATTTCCAGTACTAGAGGCCCAGAGCACGAAATCGTGCACATGTAGGATCCCTAGGCCTAGCCTGCTATCAGGGCCATCTTCTGCCTGTTTGCCAGTCCCCAGTCCTGCCCCGCCACTGACATCCATCCCGGTTCCCCATTCACCATCTGGCGATCTATCGGAGGCTGTGGGCTCAGGGGAGGGACCAAGAGGTCCACTGTTCTGCCCACTCACCAGTCCCCAATCTTGCCGCACCGCCGACACTCACCCGGTTCCCCGTGGTTCCCCGTTTGCCATCCAGCGATGGGAGCCTGCGGGCTGGGGGGAGGGACCGAGAGGTGGTCAGTGTACCTCATAGCAACTGGTCGATCGGTTGTTCTGGTCGTTACATCGTTATGGTCACTGGCCTTTTATTATATAGGATTATTGACTTATATTTGCTACACTGTACTTTACAACACCATGACTTTTGTAACCACCAATCTGTACTTCTCATCCCTTCACTTTTTTCACTCAGCCCCTAAATCCCTCCTCCCCTCTGACAACCATCAGTCTGTTCTCTGTATCTATGAGTCTAAGGCAGTGGTTCTCAACCTTCTGGCTCTTTAAATACAGTTCCTCATGTTGTGACCTAACCATAAAATTATTTTCGTTGCTACTTCATAACTGTAATGTTGCTACTGTTATGAATCATAATGTAAATATCTGATATGCAGGATGGTCTTAGGCGACCCCTGTGAAAGGGTCGTTCGACCGCCAAAGGGGTCGCGACCCACAGGTTGAGAACCACTGGTCTAAGGTTTTTCAAAGTCAACTTTAAAGACCTAGAGCCTTCTTAAGGCAGATGTCGCAGTACTCCTGAAATATTGTCTGCCCTGTCCCACTTCCCGGCCCCTTACAGTTAGGCATGCGACCATTTCTGGCCCATGGGCTGGGTACCATTCCTTGGATAATGCACAGCACAGCCCATGGGCCACACTCCAGCTCTACCTTGCCTTGCCGCAGTGGCGGAGGCGCTCACACATTTCATGAGGTCAGCGATGAGCTGACGACGCTCCCTCAGCATCAGTCCCTGAGGGTTTGTGGGGTCCAGCTGGAAATAGAGCATTAGTGAGAAAGGAAGGAAACTTCCTTGTTGTAAGCCACTGAGATGTGGTGGTGGTTGTTGCTGAAGCGTAACCTAGCCTATCCTGACTTCCCCACAGATGGAGGCTGGGAGACAGCCGTGAGGACACACAGGGAACAGGCATCTTCTTTTGAGTGTCACACCTACAGACTCCCGAGTCTGCAACCCAGGCTCTCTGCTTCTGCTGATGCCTCAGGGGCTCTCCTCCTGGAGGGCTGCATCCTCTGTGGAGGAACCAGAATCCAATTCTTTTCTCTTTTCGTTAAAGCCATACTTATTGAGGCATATACTGACATTCATCCTTTTTAGTGTGTGGTTCTATGCATTTTGACAAATGCAACAGTTGTGTAACCACCAGCACAATTAATTCCCAGAAGCATTCCGACATCCCCAAAACTTTCTGGGGCCCCTTTTGGAGCCAACCCCTCCCCCAGCCTCAGGCCCTGGAAACCACTGATCTGACCCCTGTCATAGATTTGCCTTTTTCAAAATGGAATCATACAGCATGTAGCCTTAAACACGAACAACCTTTTTACTTTGGAATGCTTTTAGGTGGACATAAAAGTTGCAAAGATAGGATTATTGACTTATAATAAGGGTACAAAACTGGGTACAAAACTCCTTACCCAGTTTCCCCGATGTTAACCCCTTCCATAGCTATAGGACGGTGTCAAAAGGAAGACATTGGCATCGGTGTGATACTGTTAGTTAAACTATAGACTTTATTTGGGTTTCATTCATTTTTCCACTGATGTCTTTTCTTTTTTTTTCAAGATCCAGTCCCAGATCCCACATGACACTTAGTTGTCCTGTCTCCTTAATTTCCCCATCGGTGGTGGTTTCTCAATCTTTTATTTATTTTTGTGTGTGACCTTGGTACTTTTGAAGGGTACTGGTCAAGTATATTATAAATGTCTCTCAATTTTAGTTGGCTTTACATTTTTCTTAGGACTAGACGGAGTTGTGAAATTTGGGAAAGAATACTACAGAGGCGAAGTTTCCTTCTTACTGCATCACAGCAGGGAGTGCAGGACCCCCAGGTGAAGGATCATGTAGTTTGGAGAATTCATCGTGTGTTCCCGTGCGCTGCTACATAAGATGCCGTGGCATGCATGTACCACAGTTCGTGCATCCATTCGCTCAGTGAAGGATATTTAGGTTGTTTCCAGTTTGGGGAGATTATGAATAAAGCTGCTACAAACATCCACATCCACGCTTTTGTGGGAACGTAAATATTTTTTCCCTGGAGGGTGAATTCCTGGGCGTGGGATCGCGGGGTTGTACGGTAACTGTGTGTTTAACTTTCTGTGAAACTGCCAGATTGTTTCCGAAATGGCTGTTCCGCTCGGCCTTCCCATCAGCAGCGTGTGAGAGTGCCAGTTGCTCTGCCCCCCCCCCCTTCCTTCTGATCAGTGTTCTGGTTAGGGGTTCACGTGCAGAATGCCTTTCCGACCTGCACGCCTCAAGCAGGTCCCCTTCCTGTGGCAGACCCCACTGCACTCCTGCTCTCAGCACGAAAATTTGCCCAACTTTGTGGAAAAGTCAGGAGCCACTTATTCATCCTTTGCGCCTCGTTCCCATGGGGTTTAGGAAAGAGCTGATAAATGATGGGGAGGGAGGGTGGAGCTTGAGGGTCTCAGGGAAGGTCGTGGGGAAGGAGACTCCGCCCTCTCTCACTTCAGTAGCATTTACCAAGCGAGTGACCTGCTGTGCTGCGAGTGGCCACGCTGGTGTGCTGCGGTGTGAGCACGGTATTAGCTCGCTTAGTCCTTGTAGTAACGCCATGAGCAGGGAAGGCTACCATCCCTATTAGATGACGGAAGCTCAGAGAGGGCTTATGACTTAGAATTGGGGGAGCCTCTGCTTGACCACAGATTTGTCCAGCTTCAGAGCCCAAACTCTAACTACTGCCCTCTACTACTGTCCCGAATCCCATCCCCAAAGGCTGCATGTAATAAGTGGCAGAGAGGGAGGGAGAGAGAGAGAGAGAGAGAGAGAGAAAGAGAGAGAGAGAGAGAGAGAGAGAGAGAGAGAGAGAGAGGAGTTGGGAGGAGAAAAAAGATTGGTTCTTAAAGGAGTCTTGGGTGACTTTTAATTTTTTTCTTTGGCTTTCAGTATCTAGCAAACACATTGAAGTAAAAGAAGCTTTGGCCTGGAGTCAGAGAACGTGGATTCCAGTCCTGGCTTTTCACTAACTTACAGTTTTGTCGGGGGGTTTATTGGGGGGGGGGGGATATTTTTTGTTTTGTTTTTTAATTTTTATGTCCATTGGGCCCCTCGGTTTCCTCATCTGGACATGAGCAGATTGGATGCTAAGAGCTCCATGATCCTTTTCGAATTCTATGAGCTGCCATGTAAGTCTCCTCAATGGGCCCCCGAGAGCACCGGCCTTCCAGCCCTAGTGTCTGGAGGTGGCCTCAAAAGGGGCCCTTTGTAGTGGGGTTTCTAGAGAACATTCTAGTTCTTTAAACCACCTCACTCCATACCCCTCTGGCAAGACTACACAGGTGTCTCCTCAAAGTCATCCCAGTGAAAACTAGAGTGGATCATTATTGCCTGTTCCTGCCCAGGACCCATTTCCTCCTCCTCTAGTAACAGCACCCCAGCTCTCCATTCTCAGTCCTTGAGGGTCAGGGACAGGCACATGAAAAGCTTGATTCCCCCACCCACCTTGATCCCAGTGGTTGACTGAAGATTGGACACAGGACCCAAGGCAGGCTCAATTCCAAAACTTTGCTGGAGGTACTGGTCCTTTTGCTTCCTTATGAGAAGTCTCTTGGAATGAAGAGGGATTTAGAGCTAGGAGCTGAAGAAGGGACAATTAATGAGGATATTGCCTGAGCCTCTAGATACAGCTATGCCTGAAGCATACACTCTTCAGTTACTTGGGCAAATATACCATCACTTTTTTTGCGGGGTGGGGGGGGGGGGTTTAAATGAATTTGAGTTGAATTAGGTTTCAGTAATGGTGTGTTCTTTGAACTTTCTGCTTTTCTCATCCATACTTGCCCCTCTTTCAGGGTTCCAGAATCCTAGTTATTTTGACGATGACGATGATGATGATGACGATGATGATGATGATGATGATGATGAATAAGAAGAGGAGGAGGAGGAGGAGAAGGAGGAAGAGGAGGAGGAGGAGGAAGAGAAGAAGAAGAAGAAGAAAAGGAGGAAGAGGAGGGGGAGGAGGAGGAGGAGGAGGAGGAGGAGGAGGAGGAGGAGGAGGAGGAGGAGGAGGAGGAGGAGGAGGAGGAGGAGGAGGAGGAGGAGGAGACTCTATAAGCCCCATGAAGGACAAGGTCTAATGCAATGTTATGAAACATATAACATTATTGCCACCACACCCTGGCCCAGACCCATCACAAACACCATTCATTTTTCAGAAGCCTTCTCAATGCAGAATTCTCGGCAGCCATTGCCCATCAGCCCAGCTTGGCTCCAAGCTGAACTTTGTTTTCCAACACAGCTGAAGAGACCTACACCACTGTGCGGTGCGCGGTGCCAGTCGGTGGACTGGGGAGATGGTTTAAATCAAAGCAGAGGATTAATTGCCATGGCCCGTCTGGAGGACACTAGTTGATCACAAAGACAGATGCAACTTTGATCTCCTGGCAAAGTCAGCAGTGCTAATAGTTTGCCTGACCCACTGCCAGGGTCGGCCCCTGGGGAGAGGTCTCTGAGAAAGGGGAGCAAGGAGTTCAATCAGTCGGCTCTTGGAGGTGAAGCCTGAGCAGAAGGCAGGAGAGGTCTGGCAGGTGCCATTGACCCAGATGGCCAGGCAGCCTCTCAGACACCTCAGGGCTCTTAGGCCTGGCCCCAAACCCAATGAAAGACCCGCCCCAGCAGGATGGGTGAGCCCCACCGACATGCCCACTGGCAACTCAGGGTTCCCGGGGCTGCCACCTCTGAGCAGATCACATTTTCTTGGGCACAAATCTCTGTCAAAAAGTGCTGGTTCTTTCTACGTTGGTGCATTTCTAATTCTGAATCTGATGGGGCTGTTCTCACTCTCCCAGAACTCCAAATCAACCTGACATTTCTAAAGTTACATTTTGAAGGCAATGAATCTATAATGTGCACCAAGGCCCCTGCCAGCTGGGGAAAAAACAGTAAGAAAGGGGGAAGTAGAAAGAGTTCTGGCTCCCTCTCTTCCATTGGAATATTCTCTATGTATCACAGGGCAGGGGGAGAGGCGTTGGGCCGGGGGGGAGGGGTGTGCAGACCACCTGAAGTGACAGCCAAGTTCTCAGGGAGCAGGTGCTGTCCGAGTCTCCCTGAGGGGCCAGTGCAATGGCGGGTCAGGCGGGCCTCAGGACGTGGAGTGAAAATGAAGAAGTGAGACTGGGCGTGAGGAGGGTGGGGCTCCTTTTCTTCATGCCAGAGTTGGGGTGTTCTCTGAGGCTGGCCCCCCGAAGAAGGCCCCTGGCCTGGCCGGCACACAGCCTGCTTAAAAGAGAATCCGGCAGCAGCTGCTTCTCCTTAAACTGAGAGGTGGCCGAGGGGCTTTGTGTGCGCCCGGATCAAAACACGCCCATCAAGAGGGATCAAGAGCCTGGCCAAGTGGATTGCAGATGGGAAAGGGGGTTGAATCTTTTTCTTTTTCTTTTTTTCTTAACAAAAAATGTAAAGAAAATTCAGGGAGAAAATGCCCCATGTGCAATTCTTTCCTTTCACTGGTTGCAAAGCCTGTCCAACGACCACCATTCTCCTCTCCCCGTCACTCACAGATCAATGTTAACATGCAGCCTGTTAGTGTTTAAAGTGATCCATTCAACATGGGAGAACCCCACAGCCCCTTGCCCCCCCGCCCCCTCCCACCGAGCTCCCTGGGCCTGCAGCCTGGAGTCAGCCCCTCCTGACCCATCTCCTCTCTGAGGCTGCAAACAATTGTGACCCAGGATGGAACTTAATGCACATTCCATAGGGGGCAGCGCCCTTGAGCAATCATTAATCCGGGGCTACAAGGTGACTCTAGGGTGCTGGGGACTGGGAGACAGAGGAGGGGCAGACAGGGGCCCTGTTCTCGGGGAGGGGGGGGTTGCAG
>NW_005368341.1:2350370-2353445 GCF_000412655.1 Myotis brandtii | reverse complement strand
GGAGGAGGAGGAGGAGGAGGAGACTCTATAAGCCCCATGAAGGACAAGGTCTAATGCAATGTTATGAAACATATAACATTATTGCCACCACACCCTGGCCCAGACCCATCACAAACACCATTCATTTTTCAGAAGCCTTCTCAATGCAGAATTCTCGGCAGCCATTGCCCATCAGCCCAGCTTGGCTCCAAGCTGAACTTTGTTTTCCAACACAGCTGAAGAGACCTACACCACTGTGCGGTGCGCGGTGCCAGTCGGTGGACTGGGGAGATGGTTTAAATCAAAGCAGAGGATTAATTGCCATGGCCCGTCTGGAGGACACTAGTTGATCACAAAGACAGATGCAACTTTGATCTCCTGGCAAAGTCAGCAGTGCTAATAGTTTGCCTGACCCACTGCCAGGGTCGGCCCCTGGGGAGAGGTCTCTGAGAAAGGGGAGCAAGGAGTTCAATCAGTCGGCTCTTGGAGGTGAAGCCTGAGCAGAAGGCAGGAGAGGTCTGGCAGGTGCCATTGACCCAGATGGCCAGGCAGCCTCTCAGACACCTCAGGGCTCTTAGGCCTGGCCCCAAACCCAATGAAAGACCCGCCCCAGCAGGATGGGTGAGCCCCACCGACATGCCCACTGGCAACTCAGGGTTCCCGGGGCTGCCACCTCTGAGCAGATCACATTTTCTTGGGCACAAATCTCTGTCAAAAAGTGCTGGTTCTTTCTACGTTGGTGCATTTCTAATTCTGAATCTGATGGGGCTGTTCTCACTCTCCCAGAACTCCAAATCAACCTGACATTTCTAAAGTTACATTTTGAAGGCAATGAATCTATAATGTGCACCAAGGCCCCTGCCAGCTGGGGAAAAAACAGTAAGAAAGGGGGAAGTAGAAAGAGTTCTGGCTCCCTCTCTTCCATTGGAATATTCTCTATGTATCACAGGGCAGGGGGAGAGGCGTTGGGCCGGGGGGGAGGGGTGTGCAGACCACCTGAAGTGACAGCCAAGTTCTCAGGGAGCAGGTGCTGTCCGAGTCTCCCTGAGGGGCCAGTGCAATGGCGGGTCAGGCGGGCCTCAGGACGTGGAGTGAAAATGAAGAAGTGAGACTGGGCGTGAGGAGGGTGGGGCTCCTTTTCTTCATGCCAGAGTTGGGGTGTTCTCTGAGGCTGGCCCCCCGAAGAAGGCCCCTGGCCTGGCCGGCACACAGCCTGCTTAAAAGAGAATCCGGCAGCAGCTGCTTCTCCTTAAACTGAGAGGTGGCCGAGGGGCTTTGTGTGCGCCCGGATCAAAACACGCCCATCAAGAGGGATCAAGAGCCTGGCCAAGTGGATTGCAGATGGGAAAGGGGGTTGAATCTTTTTCTTTTTCTTTTTTTCTTAACAAAAAATGTAAAGAAAATTCAGGGAGAAAATGCCCCATGTGCAATTCTTTCCTTTCACTGGTTGCAAAGCCTGTCCAACGACCACCATTCTCCTCTCCCCGTCACTCACAGATCAATGTTAACATGCAGCCTGTTAGTGTTTAAAGTGATCCATTCAACATGGGAGAACCCCACAGCCCCTTGCCCCCCCGCCCCCTCCCACCGAGCTCCCTGGGCCTGCAGCCTGGAGTCAGCCCCTCCTGACCCATCTCCTCTCTGAGGCTGCAAACAATTGTGACCCAGGATGGAACTTAATGCACATTCCATAGGGGGCAGCGCCCTTGAGCAATCATTAATCCGGGGCTACAAGGTGACTCTAGGGTGCTGGGGACTGGGAGACAGAGGAGGGGCAGACAGGGGCCCTGTTCTCGGGGAGGGGGGGTTGCAGCACCGAGAGGGGGTGGGGGAGGCAGATGCGGTGCCGTAACTATGCTGAGTCAGGAGCCAAAAGGGCAGGAGGGGACTGTCAGGGAGAGAGAGGGTGGTTCCTCAAAAGGAAACCACGCTACGCTTGCAGAAGTCCCTGTGCAGGAGGTGGGGTCCTGGGGTGGGCAGGGCTGTGAGGGCGGCTGAGGGTAAGGAGAGGGGCATCGTGGGTGGAGGGGGCTGCAAATGCACAGGCCCAGAGACCAGGGTGGTTTGAGGGTACAGCAAGGCCTCCCATGTGTGTGAGGGAGGGTGGCCAGGTGTGGCCCTGGGCTATATCTTGATCCCCTTAAAGACTGGGAGTGCCATGCTAGGAGCTGCTAAGTGAGGCTCTAATGAATGAGATCCCCAGGACAGCCTGTGCTGGCAGAAGTGAGCAAATACACAAGCCACATAACGCAGAGTCCCATCCCCCCACCCCACTGGCTTCTTTCCGTGCAGAAAAGGAAACTGCCTTCCGCTGTCCCTTCTCCCTTCCCCCAGACTGTCTGAGAGGACAGTGGCTGGGCCCTTCCATGAGGGCACACACAGGCAGCAGGGAGCTCAATGTTCCTGTGGGTTTGGGGGAGACCCTTGCAGAGCTGGGGACTAAGGCCACAATGAGAGCAGAAGAGGCCCCCCTGGCCCAGCTGAGCACTTAGAACCATTTCCCAGCTAATCATCCATTCTACCCCCACTCAGGGCCACTGCCCCATTGAAAGGGCTGTATACGGGCCTCTGTGGATGGGTGGCCTCTTCCTTAGCATGCCACCGGGGACAAGGGAGGGGGGGGGGGGGGGGGGGTCTCCATCACTGTGGGATGTCTACTCCGCTTATGTTCCCATCTGCAAACTGTCACTCCCACCCCTGCCTGAGCCAACAGCAGTGCAGGTCCTCCTCCGGCCTCTGGGCCTAAGGAACACAGGGTTAGGTCAACAGCTTCCCACAGGTGTGACCCCCTCCTCCTACTCCCTCTCTCCTGTCCCTCCCCCCACGCAGCTCCCCACTGTGTCCCCACCACAGATTCATTTATTAACTTGACTTTGTGTGTCAAATATCATTTCCATTTAATTAAAAAACAACAGTTCATGTCACAGGGACGGCAGAGATACATGCTTTTGAATTGCGGCCGCGGAAGGACAGGAGACACTGGCATGGCAGACACGGCTGGTTTCCATGGACAGGTCATGCAGCCCATCCTCTGCCCAGGGACCCACGCGGCCATCGGGAGGGGCCAGGATGGTGTCTGGGTGGGGGGAGCTGGGT
>NW_005368341.1:2301404-2350249 GCF_000412655.1 Myotis brandtii | reverse complement strand
GGCTGGGCAGGTGGAGGCGTCTCCCTGCAGCCCCCTCCACGGGAGATAGACAGGGGGCATTTAGGCTTCGCTGGCCTCCCGCTGCCTCGAGTCTGTAGACACATTGCATAAACCTGACAAAGAGGAGGTTTACGATTTGAACTTGGACTTCACCGTAGCCCAGTGACACGTCGGCAGCCACCAGGCAGATTTTGGCAGGAGAGCGGCCAGCCCCGGAGCCGCTCCTAGACAATCCTGTATGGTTAGGTCCACACAGAGAATACACTGCATCCCTTCAGACCAAATAAGAGTAAATAATCATACCAATAGAAACTGGGCCTTTGACCCTTTCGCTTTATTAAAATGGCACGGAAATAGTAAAACCGCGTACTGATCACGGGATCCGCCTGCGAGCCCCCAGGGGTGCTGCGATGAGCGCGCGGGCTCCCTGCCGGAGGCTGCGACTCATGCGTTGAGCAATTCATGTTCTTTATCGGTTTTCCCCACGGCGTCAGGATTTGACAAGGGGTCAAGGTCAGCAAAGAGGCTGAACCAGGCAGTCAGGTCCGAGGCAGCCTTGGCGGGCTCTGGGGAGAGATGAGGAGAGGTCAGCACACCACCTACCACCTTCCAAACGCCCACCTCCACCACGCTGCCTGCGGGGGCCCGGGCTCACTGTGAGAAGGGCGGCTGCTCACCCAGACAAAACCCACTGCGCTTCACCTCTAAAACCCATGAGGGAATTCCAGGTCCCTCTGCTCGTTGGCTGAGTCAATTTCTCAACCCTGGCCTGACGCTCAGAAAAGAACGAGCTCTTGGTTAAGCCCCACCCCAGCGGCTGTCCACAGCCCACAGAGTCGCCTAAGACCTTAGACCGGCTGCTTCACCATTAGCAGGAGTAATCAGCTATTTCTGAAATCGGACTGCATGGCTGAGGAAGTGAGGAGTCTTCCAGGAGTCATTCCCAATCCGCTGGGTCAAGAGAAATACGGGGGCCACTTTTCAGACTTCAAAGCCCCAGGCCCAGAAGGGGGTTGGAGTCCAGGCCTGGACGCTCAGGGTCACTGCCTTCTTCCATCCCCTCCCATCAGGCTGGGAAGGAGGCCTTCCATATGCCTCCCCGTCCCCCTCTGGGCTCTGAATTGTCCCCACCCTCTTTGGCCTCACTGGAGTAGTCTCTTCAGCGGCTCTCTTCCCAAACCACCTGCTCCCACTTCCTGAAGACCACAATTATAGAGCCAAATTATTTCCCAGATGAGAACTCTTTCAAAAGAGGGCCTGATGCAAGTGATTTCTAGAGAAGTTGGGGGCTCTGCTTTATCTAAACCATCCCACATGAGAATGGAAGTTCACTGGCTTCGATGACCCATCCTTTTTTCCTTCTCCAACAGGTGGGAGTATCAAAAGCACAAAGAAAATGTCTCTCTGACAGGTGATCCTTCTAGCTAAGAGCAGCTAGGAATGTGCTTGCCATCTGGCTAAAAGGAGTCTCAAAAACCGTGGGTAGGGCACGTTGCTAAAAGTGGTTATATTAGAGCGATGGGGGAGAACTGGTGGGATTAGACCACCATAAGCAGGAGATAATCAATGTATCTACTAGAGAGCTAAAACTACTGTCAGCAAGGCTAGCTGGTAACAGGCAAGTATTACTGTGTGACATTAACTGAATTCCATGTGCAGTTAGCCCTCAAGACACTTGGTTTATTTTGATATGATGAACTGAGGCTTGAGCCATCTCAAGATGGTCTGGTTGGGGGTGGGGAACAACTGAAAAAAAAAAAAGGGGAGTAACTTTCTTTCGTCATGTAGGAGGTCACACAGGAAACTGTATGGAGCAAGACTGATTTAGGCGATTAGTTGATGCTTGATAGAGAATATCAAGATATCTTAAAGAGAGCCCCAGTGAATACACTTCAGACTCACTTCCCCTTCCTCCTAACCTCTGCAAAGGCCTCCGAAGGCCCCGAGAGAGTGGGCGTGGCCCTGCAGGAGGCACCAGGTGCCTGTACTTTGGGGCAGGCCTCACAGTCCCCAGGCCTCCACTGTCGGAGGGAAAACCAGGTGCAACTATTTGCACATCACCTCCAAGAGCATCCTGGGAATGCTTTGTGATGGTAACAGACACTCCCCGTAACCCCCTGTGGTCAACCCAGGGAAAGCGGGTGCTGACCAGCCGGAGAGGGAGCTGCAAGTGCTGATGAGATCCCCAGAGGAGCAGATGTTCTCAGGGCCTGTCTCAAAAGAGAACAGAGCTCAAGAGCTTGCAAGGCCCTCTTCTGACAACGAAGAAACCTGGCTCTTCCTGAGCAGCCTCAGTAAATGCCTTGTTTGGTGGTGGCAATGGCATTTTCAGATAAAGACAGCCACCCCCAGTGGCCTTTCCTATCTTGCTGTTTCCACCCAATTTTAAGGGAGCAGCCAGTTACATGGAGACACACGTTTGATTCCTCCTCGGTAGATCTGACAAAGGGAATTATGAATGAGGCATTAAGCCAGAAAAAAAAAAGGAGAATGTAATATCTGGGATCATGCATGATTCCAGATATTACATCAAAAGCAACCAGATTTTGAGGGAATTTTCTGGACTCTGGTGACGGCTGCATAATATAAATTTACCAGAATCCCAGGAACCATCCCCGTACCGTGGGTGAATTTTATAGTATGTAAATTACAGTTCAATAAAGCGGTTTTAAAAAAATGAACACTATTTGGCGTCATCCAGGAGTAACATAACCTCTCTGATTCCTAGAAACTTGGCCCTCAAGCATTTTGCTTCTAAACCCAAATCACATCAAACAGTGGAAATGTGGAACGTTAAAAACGCGTTCCACTGAGTGCCAGACCAAGCCGAACGAGGTGGAAGCTAACTGGGTAAAGGCTACCCCTTCCCTCTGCTTTTCTCCTGGACACCAAGGCCCATCGGTGCTCAGCAGAGCCTGGACCCTCCCCAGCACCCCTGGGCCTGGCCCGGACGCCGGGAGCAGGTTCTCACCCGCGGCGCCCACACCAGCAGCCTGCAGCACCTGGGAGCGGGTTAGAAATGCACACTTCCGGCGCCCACCTGACCTCCTGCATGGGAATCCCTGGGGGGGAGCCCAGGAATCGGTTCTAACGAGCCCCCCGCCCCCCGTGACCGTGAAGCACGTGTATGTTTGGGAAGCGCTGCCACAGATGGTCTCGGAGGAGGCTGCCAGGGTCCCCATCTCCGTGAGAATCAGAGCCGGGACCAGGAGACAGGCCCTCCTGGGAAACAGAGGGGGCCGCTTCGGGGCCCCACCTTCTCGCCAGGTTTTAAGCTCCTCGATCCTGTCAAGCAATCTGGGTTCAGGAGGCTGACGCTTCTGGAGAGAACCCGACTGATGGGGAGGAAAGCCAGGGGAGAGGCGTGGCGGGCAGCCTCGCTGGCGTCCGCACGCTGTGCGCTACAGTGGGAACGCAGCGAGGTCGCTCTTCCCGTTTCAAAGTCACACCCAGCACGCATGTTGTAAGATGACTGCAGAGATCACTGGCAGGAAGCGGCAGGCTCCCAGCATCGTAGTTTCCAGAGCATTCAATGGACCACATTCCTAAAGGAGGCAGGTCAGGACGGAGCTGCCGTTTCTTTATAGAACAGGCCTGTTCCCTAAAAGTCCAGCTTCCGGACATAATAAAGTGTCTGTGTATCAAGTCAGATTTTAAAGGTGCCACAGAGACAACTCCGAGTTTCAAGCCTCTCATCGAACGGACTGTGATGGCGGCTTCCTTCCATAAGACCACAAATGCCTCCTACCTGGATTCCTTCATAAAACACTGGATTTGTGAATGTGGTCCACCTCATGACCCACACAGGCCACAGCTAGGATCGATGGAGTTGGGGGCTTCTCTGCATCAGAGGACATGAAGGAGGAAGAGCCTAAAGACACCCCCTCTTTGGGGACTAAGAGCATGGAGACAGCCTATCTCAGAATTGTCACCAGGACACAGGGCGTCAGAATTTCCCTTGTCCCATGGGGTGAAGCAGGACACCAGCCAGTCTGCCATCACATCCTCTGCTCAGAACTGCTATGAAGCATCCGGCCAACAGTCCCACTCTGTGCACGGAGGGGGACAGTGGTGTGGCTGTGGCAGCCATTATATATTGTTTTAAAATTTTAAAGACAAATGCAAAGCTCATCTGCAATTTCCCCCTCACACGCATCTCGTAGGGAATTGTTTAGGGGACGGCGCAGTGAGGGTCATGATGGACGGAATGCCAAGCCAGGTGTGGACCCTCTCAGCCTCTGCCAGGAAGATTTCTATTGGAAGATAACTCCGTGCTGCTAATATTCCTCTAATTGCCATCAACTGTTCTCTACGTGGTGTTAGTTGGCCGAGGCGTTTTTGTTTTTTTTTTAACACGAAGGTGTGGCTAGAAAGACTCCCATCTCAGAGGAACTGTGTCAGGAGAGGGTAGTGAGGGCGGGGGCGGCAGCGCCAAGAGCTCTGTGAACAAATGACTATCCTAGAGCTCTCCATCCCTTTGATATGTCAACTGTGCTACCCATTTGCAGGAAACACATAAAATTTTATTGGAGCAATCCTGCCTCCTCTACTTACATAAGGGAAAATATAAATCAGCCAGGAATATTGCCGGCCAAAATAACACCCTGCAGAGTAGCTCTCTACCGTGAATGTAACTGCACCCATGTGGGGGGTGCATGCAAACGCCCGGGTGGGGCTGATGGTCACAGCCCAGGGAGCTCTGGCAAGGGGTAGGCTCATTCTTGCCTTCGGCATCGGCACCAGCACGCGGAGTCCCTCTGTCCAGATCTCCACATGGTTCCTTCTCTCACCTTCTGCAAGTCTTGGCTCGGGTCTCATCTTCTCAATAAGAATCTTTTCATTCTGCAGCCTGCCCTGCAGCCCCGCAACACTCCCTATCCCCTGCCTCTACTTTTTCTTACTTTCTCTCTCTCTCTCTCTCTTTTTTTTTTAGGACTACCAAAACCATACTTTTTCTTTCTTCCATAACATTGATCAGTTTCTAACCTACAGTGTTATTTGCTTCTTTATTCTGTTCATCGTCTTCTCTCCACTAGAAGGTGAATTCCAGGGAGGCAGACAGCTTGTCTTTTGAGTTCTCAGACAAATCCCCAGTGCCTGGCACTCAGAAGGACCCCGTACATATTTGCTGAATGAATGAGAAACTTGCCAAAGTGCTACTAGTAGGGCGGTGGCCTCAAGGGAGACTTTGTTTGGCTGAGAAATAAATGGCCGCCCTGTAAGACCTCTTTCCCTTTCCATGGGAGAGCTCGCCTTTCTCTCTTGCAGTCAGAACACCTCTGTCCTTAGACCCTGGTGTGGTTTTGTGTCTTTCCCTTGGACTTGGGGCAGGGCTGACGTGCAAAGGCCTGGGCCTCTGTTCTTGTCATTGCTCTAGGGCCCAGTGCCGGGGCCCCTTCACGGGCGCTGGGCTGAGGCCTCACTCTGCCTGCTCAGGAAGAGGGCGTGGAGTGTGATGTGTAGGCGTCAGAGTGGGGCACAGCCACCCTGGCCAAGTGGGGGCACTGCCAACAAGGGGCTCAGATGGCAGCAGGGACGCTGGTGCCTCCAAAGTAGGGGGCTTGAGTGGGGTTCATCCTGCAGTGTGGCTGGATGAGAGATTGGAGTTGTGGATGCCAGCTCGGCCTTCCGACTCCCCCACAGCTTGTCAGACCTCCACCGCAGGTGGGTGGGGTGAGGCTCAGTCATGGCTGGCCTTGCTTATCTGGAGCTCCGTGCAAGAGGCGGTGAAACCAGAGGTGAAAACCCAGGGCAGGAACGTATTTTTGGATTTCATGTCTCCTTCCTATCTCTAACACCATTTCTGAAAAGAAATGAGATGGCTACCCAACAGGACTCACAAAGGAAGATAAAAGGGAGGATGGGTTTCATAGAGAAGAAGGAGGACTTTTTTGTCTTGCCCACCAACTCTTGTTGTGTCCGTGATCTCATCTCCAACGACCTGAGGTTTCTTTAATAGCCCATAATTACTTAATCATCCCAGCTCTGCCGTTTGTTCTCAGCTTTAAGTGCCAGATAAACAAGTTGTTTATTAAGGAGCTAGCCTAAATTCATGGAAAATCCAAAACAATTTGAGAATTTCTTAATACTGTCTTATAATTAAAGCAGTACGAAAGGAGAATCACGTATTGAAATGCTAGAAAATGGTTCCCTTCCCAAGCTCTATTTGATTAGAAACTCAAACTTAAAAATTGAAATTTCAACCTGTGTCTTAGTTTTTGCCTCATCAAATCAATGTGGCTTCCAGGCCAGCTGTTCTCAACCAGTGTGCAGGCTGTTGGCACGCCCTGGTGTGCCCTGACCCCTCACCAATGCTTCTGACCACTCTGATGAGTGTGGAAATGGTTCCTGCTGTCACTGGGGCTACATGGGACTGTTGGGCCATTGCTTCAGGCAGGAGTGAAACTGCTGAGCTGAGAGCACACTCAGGGTAGGGGTGGGCCATGATCGGGAGAGAGCAAGAGCAAGATAAAACTTAGTGTGAAGAGTTAAGAAGCCCAGTGTCGTGTCAGTTGGCACTCAGTTGGGGATGTGGAGAACTTTGTCTCGTGAGAGTACACAAGGGCACTCAGAAGGGTGATGGCCGGGGAGGGATGGCCAAGCCAACGGGGCCATGGCTGTGAAGGCAATCTGATCTCTCAAGTACGCCAGGAACGCATCTAAAACCAAAAAGGCAATGAGATTGAGAACCACTCTGCTCATCCTGTATGAATAACAAATATTAACAAAGGAAGAAAATTGTGAGAAGGAATAGATTTTAAACGCTGCAACATATCTTATGGCTAGAATGTGATTCTAAGATTTCAGCTGAAAAGTCCCTGGAGATAAAATGATAAAAGTTAAGAAACAAACCAAAAAGACACTAGATAGGAAACAAAAATCAGAAAACTCAGAAAAAAAAAAAAAGATGAAGCAAGAAATAGGCCTTTGGATGAAAAACAAAACAAAACAAAGAATGAACAAACAGCCCTAGCTGGTTTGGTTCAGTGGATAAGCATAGCCCCTTGGCCGAAGTCTCAGGTTTGATTCCAGTCAAGGGCATGTACCTCGGTTGCAGGCTTGATCCCTGGCCTTGGTTGGGATGCATGCAGGAGGCAACCAATTGATGTATCTCTCTCACTAGATGTTTCTCTCTCTGTCTTTCCCCCTCCCTTCCAATCTCTTTAAAAATCAATGGAAAAATTGCCTCAGGTGAGAATTAACAAAAAAACAACAAAGAATAAACAAACAAAAACCCCACATTTCAACCCCTGTAGTACATACCTTGCAGCGAGGCCTTTAAGTCTTTCATATTTTGGTCTAAAAGCTGTGAAGGAAGGAATCCTGAGCCTGTCTGGGGCTTGAGGTCTGGCTCTCCTGGGGTCACTGTGGGCACTGGCTCCTTCAGCTGACCGTCTCCAAACACAGCAGCCCACTCCTTGCTGAATTCGCCCTCGTCCAGGGAGGACGCGTTGAAGATCTCACTCAGCAGCAGCATGTCATCTCTGTCAGCACCTTCAGGTTCCAGATTCCCAGCCATCGGGCCCAGGCAAGCTGAGCAAAGAAACAGCACAAGACTCATCAGCACGGAGGGCCAAGCCCTTGGGGGCAGTAAATGCAATGGGGGCTGGGATGGGACAGATTGGGCAATGGCTAGAGTTAGAAAACGTTAATCAAAATATAAATCAACCCCATTATAGCTTCTCTGAAGGCATTTCAGAATTAACTTTCTCCCTCATTCCCTTACCTTCAAAGCAAGTCTAATTTTTGAGCATCATTAGAATTGATTGAAATTGTTTCCACAAAAATTCTAAGGTTTTGGTTTTACCTTCATATAAAAAGCAAATCTACCACCAAGACATTTCTCAGATATGAAACAAAGCCAGGATTGGAGGCACGTTGTACATATACTCCTTGTTTATACAGCTTCCTGAAACTTCCCCCACAAGCCTAAATCCACAGCCTGCATGATATGTGGCAGCCTGCCCTCCATCAGGATGGGAGAGGACCCTCCCCACACCCTGCCTGGCCCGGGAAGCCATGGAAAGTCCAAGAATGACCAGGAAAGGCATCCTCGCTTCCTCTCTCCTTTGCTGCAACCCAACTGCATAAAGCAAAGAAAAGGTGGTTCTGGTTTGCCTGAGGGCGTCGATGAAAGGTTGACAGGAAAACAGGACAAACCATGGAACCACCTAGAGCAAGGGTGGGGGACATCCAGCCCATGGGCCATACAAGGCCCACAAAATCATTTGGTCTGGTCCTGCCCAGGCAACTGCAGGCAGGACTCAAAATTCAATAAATCTAGGAGCTTTTTCCATACCAACATAAATTCACAAGTGAATCATATTAAGGGCATGATGTTATAAATATCCAAACGGCCCTTGGCAGAAACAAGGTTCCCCATCCCTGACCTAGAGGATGAGCTCTTAGGCCAGAGACACAGCCTTGGAGGGTTGGAATGAGCACGGGACCCGAGGGGAGCCTGGACCACCTTTTGCCTGCTGTGTGGCTGCAGCAAGACCCTTATAAAACCCCTGGGCCTCTATTTTTTCCATCTGTACAATTACAATATTAATAATGCCTGCCTCGGAGTATGATCATGAGGACCAAAAAGAAATATACTGTAAACTTCACTGCCCGGGCCGAAGGAGGACTTAAGAGAGCCATTCTTACAATACTAGTATGAACACTGACAAAACACCACACAGAGAACACAAGTAGAATGGGGCATTTATCAGAAATCCTGCAACAAGATCTTTCATTGAGTGTTCTACATATTTTTTAAAACCAAGGGCTGATGGTTTCATCAACTGCAGCTTTGTTGTGGTCGTTAATTGCCACCTGGGAACTGAAGAGAGTCAAGAAGTGAAGGAACAATCACAATTTATACATTCTCCGAGCTACACTGCAATTCTGATATGTCATATTAAGTGAGTTTAGTAGGTTTTCCACAAATACATGAGATAATTACTAAGTGAAGGCTTTTTTTTTTTTTAATAAAGCTTATCTCTGTTAGCTTTACTGGATTATTTTCAACCACAGTTTCTATAAAGATCTACAGATTGAGGGGATTTTTGGTGTGCTGAGCAGACTGGCTGTAAGTCAAGGAGGGGAGGAGTCCAGTCACTCTCTTATCACTGTGGTTTATAAATAGCAGCAAAACATCACTTTAGTTGGACATCTGACTAATTTAAACCTTCTTATTGTTTGCATAATCATAGAAATCGGCACCGAGATGTGGCCTGTAGGTGTGGTGGTGAGAAGATGGGGAAATGTAACCGGATGATGCAGGACACTGAGCCTGTGTGTGGTGGGAAAGGCAGGGCAGGTGAGGTGAGACAGCCCATCTCTACAAGGAAAGGAAAGGAAGGAACATGGGGTGACAAGGCGTGTCTGTCAACAGCATCTATGCATCTGCCTTCCCCCGCTCTGTCAGCCTCTCTCTTTTTACATGTAACTTCACAAATATCTCTACTTCCAACTTTCAGTTGGGGTGAAATGTCCAAACCTTTTCGCATGGTTTACTTTCTGGCCCAACTGAAAGCAGATGATTGCTAAACCAAACCCGTGTCAATGAAACCCATTCAAATCCTTGTGTGCCTAGAGGGACAGATGACTTTACATGAACATTGGGAATGATGGGTGTTCCTCCTGAAGTCACTTTACAGCCTCCACTAAGTCACACCCTGGGGAAGGCGTGCCTGCTTGCATCTAGATTATCAATCCAGGGCAGATCACAATGAACGTCAGCGACAACAAATAATAAACTTTGAGCCTTCCAGAAATAACCACAGACTGAAAAAGCTCTATTTTTGGTGTTTACTGTTTAGGGCTTGTGTGATGGATGGTATATAGAGTGGACTTCTTGAGTTTGGCTAACTCAGTATCCCTTTCCTCCTTTTCTTGTTTTCCCTTTGGGGAAACACCTTCTCCAACGTGATCCTAGTGAGACATCATGTAAGATGTGTCATCTTGCCTCATCCAAGTGGGCGTGTGACATAGGCTGGCCAGAGTCCCGCATTTTGCAGGCCTTGGTGACCCGCTCAGGGCTGGGTACATGCCAGAGGCTTCCCTAGGTTGGTATATGGAAGGAGGAGGGAAGAGGTTCTCTCTGTCTTTAGGATTCCAAGTTCTAAAGATGCAGTGTTGAGGCCCCAGCTGTGATGGAGCCAAGCATAGAGATAGCATCAGAAGTTGGAGAGAGAATGCTGACAACACTGTCTAAGCCCCTGGATCCAGCCTTGCTTGAAGCCAACCCACCACTGCGTGTCCCCAGTACCCTATACATTCTTTCCTTTTTAATTTTAAAGCTAAACTATTTAGAAAAGGGTACCATTACTTCCAACCAAAAGACTCCTGACTAATATTGTATCCAATCAAACTCACCCTCAGTGACAGAAGTGAGAAAAGGACCCGTGGTGAGGATGATATTGTCTAGAGCTATTTCAAAATAGAGTTTGAGGTCTACCATGGAATTTGGCCTATGACTTGGTGTCCTGGTTTTTTAACAACTGAAGCAGAACGTTTGCTCTTTTAAGAGAACTTATTACTTAACTCGGAGCAATGAAACTGGCACTGACTTGAACCAGAAAACAAGAAAACCTCCCAATTATTGCCCTGATAATTAAGATGCTTGAGATTACTATGCATACTTGTAAGAAGAACTTAATTACAAGCAGAAAAGGACAGGTCTGGGTCTGTAACCAGACAAGTCGAGACTTGAAAAATAACACTAGTCAGCTGGCTCTTAAGAATCACGATCTCCTTTTCATCGGAAGTAATTCAACTCAACTGTGAGAACACACAGGGAAACACACAGAAGTATGACAAGGTCTTTGAAAGAAGCCTTGGTAAGAGCTATACAGCCCAAGTCACAGCTGCTACCAGTAGACGAGAAAGACTGCTCCTGAGCTATGCCATCCTATCCTGCTCTTGTCTTTAAGGATGAACAGAGGCGGTCGAGCTCTCAGGTGTCAAGCCCCCAGATGCTACTCCAAGCCATCATCTTCCTTCCCTAGTTCTCTAAAGAAGGTCTCACTTATTATCATGGTTCCAATCTCATCTGGGAAGATTCTCAAATCTCCATGTGCAATTCCAAGGGTTTTTGGAACTCTGATGACACACTCCTGACTTGGGGACCCTTCAGGGTTTGCCCATTGGCCAGCTTGCTGGCACTCTCCAGAAAAGGCACCCTCCCCTTATACCTTTTTTCAATTCAGTTGTGATATTATTATCCCTTACTCAAAACCTTCAATGGTGCCTTGCCAGCGTGGCTCAGTGGTTGAGTGGCGACCTATGAACCAGGAGGTCACGGTTTGATTCCCGTCAGGGCATATGCCTGGGTTTCGGGCTTGATCCCCGGTGTGGGGTGTGCAGGGGGCAGCCAATCAATGATTCTCTCTCATCATTGATGTTTCTATCTCTCTCTCCCTCTCCCTTCCACTCTGAAATCAATAAAAATATATTTCTAAAAAACACCCACCTTCAATAGCTCCCTCTGCCTACTGAGTAAAGAAACACTCGTTATAGTGATTTTAGAACCACTATGGTCAAGCTCTAACTCAGCCCTTTAAGCAACACTGCCTTCTGGGAAGCCTATGATTTGACAAAACGCTGCCATTTCTCAACTGTGCCTTCCTGCCTTTCTGCCTGGAAACCTGCTGTTTTCTCCCAATGAGATGCCCAAGAGAAGAATCACACTCA
Organism: Myotis brandtii; assembly: GCF_000412655.1. Lineage (NCBI taxonomy): Eukaryota > Metazoa > Chordata > Mammalia > Chiroptera > Vespertilionidae > Myotis > Myotis brandtii. Next base: position 2,338,567 of record NW_005368341.1, on the reverse strand, counting down.
ACTGAAAGGGATCTTAGAGGTCGTCTCCTCTAACTCACTGTACAAGGCCATGCAATCTATTACGTACACATTATCTGGCTGGAGACTCATGTTTTCTCAGCACAGCTTTCACTTCGGAGCCTGTGGAGGATCTCATATATAAACTAGTACCTAAGCTTTGGTCGTTTTAAGGGTTTCTAAGGTCAGATGACTCCACTGGCCGCCCCACAGAGCTCTCGGTTGCAGGTGCCGTGGCAAAATGGCCAGGATGGCAGAATCGGTCAGCATGTCCACCCCGCGCTGCCCAAGCGTTCAAAAATAAAAGCCCTACGCCCCTGGGAAAACATTCCTTCGGAAAACTGATCCCGAACCAGTGAGCTCTGACTGATTCTGGCCCAAGGAGTTTTTCAAAGAGTGAAAACTGACATACAGAGGAAGCTCTCTCAAGTTCAGAGTGTGGGCGACAGAGAGCTAATGTGGGAAAGTGGAGGCAGCCCCCTCAGGGAATATTTTTGAAATCATACTGAGTTTCATGACCTCAGCATAAACTAGAAACACAGAAGATGGAAACAACTACACAGACCGAAAACGAGAGCACAGGAAAACAGAAAAATGTCACCCAAGGTACCTTCATCTGTGTGTGAAACAGGAAGACTCTTCTCTGGTTTTCTCCCTGGTCCCCACTCTCAGCGCTATGACTAACGGCAAAGGCTACACGCTTGCAACACACACGTGAACCTCCAAACACCAACACCATCCTCATACCACCCAAGTGAGAGTACAGGGGGGAAGATGGGGAGGAAATTACCTCCCAAAAATGTCTAACAAGAAAAATATTCTTCATCGTAAAAAGCTCTGGTCCCAAATTGTACTTGTATGGAATTCAAGAATACTTCTAAAAACTCCCTTCTGGTGAAAAAGTCATAGATGATAAGAACATTTGGGGAAAAACCCACTATCTTGGAAACACAGACATACAACAAACAAACAAAAAGCACTCCCCCCAAAACAAACAAAACAAAACAAAACACAACCCAATAGGGCTAGACCTGAGCAGGCACTCAGAAAGGACTCTTGGAGGATCCCAGCCTGCTCCTCCAGTTAGCACTAGATCTTAACAAGCAAGCAATCTTACTGACACACTCAACACCAGGATGGGTAAATATCCACAGCATCCTACAGACTACACACAATCAAGTAAGAACAGTACTGGTTTTAACAGCGCACCATGATTTTATAGCAGTTCATCCGAGGACGCTGAGGGAGGCAGGGAGAAGGGATTTATGAGGAAAGATAACAACTCAGTATCAGCCACATTTCGTGTGAGGAAGCAATCAGATTCCCGGTCAGTTATTTATGGAGAACTGCGGGAGAAGGTTTGAATGACTCAGGAGGACCTGGGCCCAGAGCCAGAAACATGTGTTCTTGCTGTGGACGAAAGGGTCTCACCCAGGCCTATGGGAGCTACTGAATGAACTTCTCAGTTGTTCTGACGTTTGGCCAGAATTTAGAGTCGTTATGTCTGGACGTCGTAACCAAGGAAGTCGCAGAAGACAAACATTTAAATTGTAGCATGGACAATTGTTGAACATCGATTCAGTGAGTCCTGTCTGGAGAGAAATCTTTTGGGTGAGGCTGAGTGATGAGATTTAGGTGAGCTGAATTCATCTAACTCTTTTGCTTCAGCCACTCCTTTCTGTTCAGTTACCCGATGGTTCTTTTTCTTGGCCCAGCTTAGAGGAACGCAAAGACTTCTACACGTTGCAACGTGTGCACTGAGGTTGGGATTGTTACATGTGGTCACAAGGTGAAGTCACAGCTGCTTTCAAGTATCTCAGAATGTCGTTCAGTTTCTGTTTTCAGCTTAAACCCTTTTTATAAACTGGCCAAAGATTCATGTTCCATAACACTACCTATTGATAGAAGAAAACACTTTTCTCTCTGATGCCGAATCAGCGCGATTTCCCCGGCAATGGCTCCGGGAGAATTGTCTCCTTGCTGTTGTCAGGAGCAGTCTGCTTTTTGGTGACATTATTCCACAGCTTGGCCATGACTGGTCTCACAGAATTACTGTGAGAGGGAACCAGCCCCCAGGCAGCAGGGCGCCAGAGCTTACAGCCCCTAAGTCCTCTAAAGTCAGCCATCCCTGGATTAAGCTCTTTTAATTTCTTGATGGTTTAATGTCCTGCATATTATTATCAGTGTTTTAATTCAGGATCCGGGCCTTCTGGCAATTTTCCGAAGGGCACACATTTGCATGTCAAGTAATTAACAAAGTGTTCCTTCCTTCAGCCATCCCAAGTTCTCTGTGCACTGAGAGAATATTTGTCTACTCGTGGCCATGTTCATGCTTAAGCTGATGCTACCCTGGGGATGGCCAAGGCAGAAGAGGTAGATAGTGAGAAAGCATGGCTTGTGACTAAAGAAGGGCTTTGTGGGTTGGCAGAGATAAAGGGGAAAGAGAAATCATGTGACAATGTATTTCACAGAGAAAATTTGTAAATCAATTTTTTTTCTGCCTGAAAAAAAATACACATTTTGGAGATAGAGCACTTTCATCTCTCTATCTTTAGAGTTAAACTGAGTGCAAAAAAAAAAAAAAAAGGATATGAGCTGCTATTCTGTGAAACAAAGACTGTAACTATAAACCAATGAGATCACAGTTGTTTTAGAAAAGTAGAAAGATATCCTTATTTCAATGTATCCTGGCACACGCTTTGGAGGAAGCTTATGAAAGTCAGCATGTGTCACAGACAGCAGCATTTCTGGTTTAATTCTGTGAAGAAATGCATGGTGACTGGGTAAGGGTCCTACCATTACTAAGTAAAAATGTCCAATCCCAAACCAAAATCCCCTTATTTTGGTAAGAAGGGAGAAACATGAGAATATAGACTCATATTTGCTTGTGTCTATGTAAAACATGCTGGAAGGTACACTGGGGGATGGGAATATTGGAAGAGAGGGGAGAATGGGGAACAGGAATGGGAGTGAGAGTTTTTTACTTGTACATTTTATTATCAATTTTTGTACCAATGTGAATACACCACTTATTCAAAAATAGTTTTTTTTTAAATAATGAAATTAAATAGGAGATGATAAAATCAAAGACCAAATTATGTACACAAGAGGTTGGAAATAGGAGAAATAACAATCTTCCTATCAAAATAGGTTAAAGCATATGTATGATTATAAATATACTTATTAAATATTAAGATTTATGAAAACTAGATGATGGGCACCTAGTGCTTGCTATAGCCTTTATCTCACCTTTGAAAGACTGAAATATTTCCCCCTCCAAAAAATAATTTATTACAAAACCTTTACTCCATCATCAAAATATTCTACCCTTAGCCAAGAAGGAAACATTTTCATGAAAATGGGGCCATGTATGGCCATCTGCATTAATTACTTGCTTATTACTTTCTTAACTGGCATGATCTCAATCAGTAGTCATTCTGATAAGATAAACACGGACATTCATAATATACTGCACAATATGCTGCCTGGAAAAAGAGGAAAGCAGGTTTCTGCCCTCAGGTTTATATCCTTAAACCCTAAAAACTTAATGTCAGAGTTCTGCCACTTTTCCATTTCTGAAAACAAAACAAAACATTAACCAATGCCCTCTGTTTTCTAGATTTTCTTCCTCTCACAGTCTGTGAATTAAATCCAAAGCACACTTGGAATGAGTCAAGAAAGTTAGTGGCTCCAGTTAACTGGAGTCTGTAGGATGACCTTTCTAGTCCTATAAGAAAACTGAAAGACCAGGGTAGACCATGTGCCCGCAGCAAGGACAGGGCTGCTCTAGAGAATGGTTCAGAATCTCAGGGGTACTCTGGACTCCTGGTCAATCATTAGAAGTAAACCCTTGGGAGGATGGGGAGCAATTGTTAGGACCGGGTTGTGCACACTCAACTTCTTAGAATTACTTAAGGCTATGCACGTCTCATACAAATCCATGGTTCTGAATTCTCTTTTGGATGGTTACTCAGTAAATGATTTTAGGCTTGGTAACTTGGGTGTGGGACCTAGCTAGCAAACTCTCTGAATGTGACAAAGGTTCAATGGATATGCAACACAGTACACCTTCAGAACAACATTTCCAGTCCTACTGTGGCGACTGCTTACCATTAGAAGAGTGTCCCTATGTCCGAGCTCATGAAAGACCCTTTAATACATGATCTCCAGTCTTGACAATAACCCACCAGGACTCTCTCTACTGGCTCCATTTTACAAATGAGAGCAACTGAGGTTAAGAGAGTTTAAGCATGAAGCCAATGATTGAAGGCCATACAGATCATTTATGGTGTACCAGTGTTCAAATCCAGGCCTCTCTGATTCTGAAAGTCACGTTTTCTCCACTACAACACATAATCTTTGACATCCTAACTTTTAGCTTTAGTCACTTGGACATCTTGAAATTAATTATATTAAGGATGACAGAGTCCACTTACTAACATGTGCTTGAGCATATTAAAATTCATTTATGAAGACAAATGACAGTCACCTATTCAAAAGATAAACATTACATTTCCCTGCATGTGAAACCACTATTAAAAAAATGAAACAAATTATAAGCCAAAAGAAATGCAAAAATCTTACCACCTTCCTTGGGTGTCATGTTCACTAGTTCATCTATCCGCCCATCAGAGGAGGGGAAAGAAAACGAAATCATGAGTTAATTTTGTAAGGAGTTTGAATCAAATGATTACAGTTGAGTCATTTTCTTGCATCCGCATTACCTGAGCATGCATTATGTGGAGAGCTCTTGTCTAAGGTAGAGAAATCACTCTTTCCTTCTTCAGCTGTGAATACAACATGCAGCTGGTTAACAGCGATTCAGAGTGGTGTGTGTGCTCACATGCTATCAATCGTAGTGTAAGGTCAACACACAGCTTTGGGAAGAAATGGCATCCACAACTCACTCACCAGAAGCAGGGGTCCTCGGATTATGTTTTACTCAAGCTGTTGGCTCTCAATGAATGCTGAGTTAACAGCCCTGAATCTTTGCTTTGTTTAGCGAAAAACGGATCTAACGTTTCTCCTTCCATGGACACATGTGCAACTGAAGTGGCTGACTATTCCTTGATGGTGCTAATGAACTTCAGCCATATGGGCCTGACTACAGTATAAGGGCAGATCACTGAGTGAAAGAAGCCAGTCTGTAAAGGCTACATATTGCATGACTTCAACTATGCAACATTCTGGAAAAGGCAAAACTATGAACACAGTAAAAAGACCAATGGTTGCCAGGAGTTTGAGGGGAGAGAGAGATGAATAGGTGAAGTCACAGGGGATTTTTAGGACAGCAAAACTATTCTGTATGATACTGTAATGGTGAATACATGCCATTATACATTTGTCAAACCCATAAACTATAAGACACCAATAGTGGACCATAATGTAAACTATGGACTATAGGTGATAAGATGTGTCAACGTTGGTTCATCATTTATAACAAATGCACCACTCTGGTGGGGGATGTTGATAATGGAGGAGGCTATGCACATGTGGACACAGGGGGTATGTGGGAAATCTTAGTAACTTCTGCCCAATTTTGCTGGGAACCAAAAACTACTCTAAATAATAGTGTGTGTGTGTGTGTGTGTGTGTGTGTGTGTATGTGTGTGTGTGTGTGTGTAAATATACATACATACAAACACAATAGAACAGTCTTAAAACTTGATTTGCGCATATGAACATTAGACTTTCTACAAGTCCCAGACTAAAAGATGACATTTCATTTGAATGGATTCCATTATGTGTATATATAAAAGAAGGTGATCAACATTTATAGTCTCAAAATATTACGTAAATAACACGAGCAAGTAAACATACTGCATGGAGGAAAAGAAAATTTGATTCTCCTGTATTGCCACAAATTGCATGAACATATGATTTATGTAGATATGCAACCTGAATATAAATAGAATCAACCAGAGTTTACATTTTCCCACAGAACTAAATTTTTTGATTCAATTACCTAGATTCCCTCAACAAGATTCATGCTGTTGGTACCCAAGGGATTCTGAGGCTGGAGGGTGTGGATCAATAAGAGTGCTTACATGGACAACAGGACCAGGCCGCCTGCCTCTCTGCCTCCTTCTGCCACTTGCTCCCTCCCTCACGCTCTAGAACATTGTGCCTCTGACCTTCTCCTGGTCCTCCCTTGTTCATAATCTTTGCCCAGGCTGTTCCTTTTGCTTTGGCGGGTCTAACAACAGCACTTGACTTAGCTAGTTCCCTGATCCTTCAGACAGGTGACATCTCCCTATCAGATCTGCCCAGAGCCCTTGTAGTTGCCCAATTACATGTATCACTGTTAGATCACCACCTGCTTCCCTCTGATTGTAAGACCCATGTTCTGGAATGTTCTGACTATGTCTGGTGAACCACTGCATGCCAAGAGCCCAGGGCTGTGCCTGCCACAGACTCATAGACTTCTGCTGAACAAATGAACAAGTACGGGAGTAAGTGAAGGTATCCAACCTAGAGGCATAAAAGTGAGAGTTGTTTCTTTCTGTTGAATGGCACCTGGGAGAAAAGCAAATGAAGCAGTACAGTGGGAGAAGAATAAAGTGAGTGGTTGGAAAGTAGGAAGGAAGGCAGAAGTAGGATGGAAGGTGGAGAACAGGAAAGAGCAGAGGGAACTTTCAGGGTCTACTGTGCCTCCTCCTAGCTGCCAGAAAGGCCACCTGCTGCAGCAAAGGGAAGATGCAGGTATATCGCTGGGAGGGCCAGGCTGACCAGAGGGTTGGGCAATGTGAGTTCTCTTCCTATCATCTGTAAAACTTTCCCTGCATCTCTGAGGATTCGGAGTCCCAGCGAAAGGCTCAGCATTACATCTTAGTTCTACCCCAGTGTACCATTCCCTCTACTCCTTAAGGAGAAAATGAACCAATGAATGAACGGGCAGTAATGGCAGGAGACAGGGAGAGCTGACAAGCCACCTACGGCACATGGTATCTGTCATCCACTAATGCTCTGGTCCGTTTTCCGACCACAGGAGAGTTGCCACATTGAGGGATCTGGTGCTACTCACTCCAGAACAGCCCAGGAATCACCTGGAAGGCAGTGTTGAGCTCTCCCCCTGTTCCCAACAAGGACCACCACCCACCCCACAACACAGTGAAAGCCATACTCTCCCGATGTGATCTTATTAAAACTATCTCTACAGCCCAAATGGCAGTTAGCAATAGTAAAAGTAATAGCAGAAATGATGTCATCTGTTGTAAAAGAAATAGCTCTCTGCCACGTCTCAACTGTGGATGCTCCTCTGATGGGCTGCTGCCGAAGTGACTAATGATGCCATTTTTGGTTCCAAATATACAGCCTCTCTCAATAACACTACTGGGTCGACCTCATTGAGCTATGAAAAGTTAAGACTGAAAGCATAGTCATACACAATTTTCCCAACTGGAAAAGAAGAAGACCTAGGAGGAGTTTGCCACAGAAGATAATGAGCTGGCTGCTGAGCAGTAGTATTTCAGAATCAATTCTAAGTAAAATTCAAAACTTACTCTTAAAATCAGAGGATTCCTTGTGCTGATTTTCTTCTTCTAATGAAATTAACCTTGAAATAAATTTAAAAAGGTTTAGTATCTAGTTCTGAAAATGTTATATTTATAATACAACCAGATATTCTATATAATATATATATTATTGTACTTAACACACACACACACACACACACACACACACACACACACACACACTAGGCTGCACATTTTTTGAAGGAGAAATACATTTGCTGGCTTTCTCCTGGCCCAAGGCTGGTTAGTAGCATCTTAACATCTGAATCTGGTTTCATCACAAGGCACATATTCTGTAACTACATAGGTGGTTAGTTAGGTACAAGTAAGATAACACTTTTAAAAACACAGCTAAAAAAACCAATGGGCAAGCAAGTGTTTATCCTGATTCCTGGTGTTACAGGAAGGACACCTCAGTAAATTAAATTATAGGAGGCTGAGAACAGGATTATGCTCAAATGCAGATCGATGACTGTCGCCAACTCAGCTCTCACCATACATGGGTAAGAACATGGCAGACACACATCCCCACCCTGAGACCCAGCGGGTGCCTCCGAACCTCCCTCCTACTGCAGTGGTTCACCTTTTCCTGCTCTTTCTGAAAAAAAAAATCTTATTAAATTTCATTGTCCTTTTAAATAGTTTCTGGGTTATACATTTGAGCTTTTAAAGATGAAGTACTAAAATAGAGAACTCTGAAGTTAACTAAAACTAATCAAGATGATGTTGGGTAGCTCCCTTCTGAGTGAAGGTAATGCTTTATTTGGACTGTAGCAACATATATGGTGAAGGAAGGTGCCAGGTTCCACTCCAGCCTCTGCCTCTTACTGCACCAGGGTGGGCAGTCGCTTAACCTCTCAGCCGCACTGCCATCATTCGCACACTGGGGAAATGGCTACACTGATTACATGGAGGGTTACCACGAGGATGAGTTGAGATGACATAAATAAAGCTCCTGGCATTGGGCTTAGCACAGAGTAAGTGCTCACTAACTGGCAGCTAGCATTATTTTTATTACTAGGAATAGGTTAAACTGCTTCCCCCAATGTCATCAACTGTACTACCTTGAAATCACATTTTGTAGCCTCCCTACAGTGAAAACCTGCTTTCCTTCTGCACTAACGAAGTTTTCTAGCATATGCTTAAAAAAAAAGGAGGGGGGAGCTAAAATTGGCAGCAAATATTTGAGTGGGACTAATATATCTATGGACATAGATATATTTGAAACTTCATTTAGAAACACAGTAAAAATATAAGGCTGCTTTGCCATAAGACTGTCATCTAAATTTCTTTTGTATGGAAAAGGAACAGCAAGTGGGAGGAAGATCTATTTTGGTTTCCTAGGTCAGCCCCGTTCAAGGTTAATGCTGCTCCTGCAGGCTATGACATGTCAGTAGAAAAAGACATAGGTTCACATGTAAACCTTCTCCATGCTGTAGGAGAAGGTTTGCACCAATTAGGTTGTCTGTTTCTCTCCTTATTTAAAATGACTGGAGGCACCTTTTCTGCAAAGAGGCGAGAACTGAAGATGGAGCAGTCACTTCCTGTAGGCAGAGCTGCTCCCCGCCTCGCAGAAGAAAACAGCAGGGCTGAAGGGTGGCAAACAAAAATGTCAACACCCAGCACTTTCAGATGATAACACCTAAGTACCAGATGAGTTACCAGGCAATTTCATAGGTTATTTCCTTCCTTGAGACCAAAGCCAGGGGATTTCCTATCTGGGACAGGATCTTGTAAGTGATGGTGACAAAAGGACAAGCAGAAAGCTGGGGCCGAGACCACAAGACAGAGAGCCAGGCAGCAGAGGGGACACTACCCTTTCCTGCCCCACTAAACGCCTCTCAACTGTGTCCCTTCTATGGCTCTCTTACTGGGGTGAGTCCTGGTCCAGTAGAAACATGTGCTGGGGATTGGTCTCAATATTAACACATCTACCCTGAGAAGTGAGGGAGTAAAGCCATTACACTGGGTCCGAGGCCCCGAGAGACTTGGTCAGCCAGACTGCGCTGCTTTCAGCTGTGGGAACAAAGATTTTTGTCCAGACAAACAGCCCCCGCCCCCCCCGACTTACTGGCTGGGCTCCTCCGCTGTGGCCTTGGCGCGCTCCTGCCGGGCAATCTTCTTCCTTTCTTCCTTCTCAGCCAGTTTTTTCACAGGGTCTTGTAAACTCTTGATCAGGAACCATAGGTAATAAAGAGGAAAAAAGAACAAAAGCAAGATCATCCATAAGAAAAGTCAACTGCCACTGGTCCCAGCAACCAAACCTTGACTTAGAGACTTGGGGAGGTTACCTGGGATCAAGTAGTGGGCAGAACTGACATTTCATATGTTCTCCGACCCATCCAAGAAACACTAGCCTATAAAGGAAAGTAGTTTTGCCACTAGATTTATGTTTTCCCCTTTGTGATAAATTATTCAAAAGGAGGCCTTTGGCTATTGCTAACTTTATTTCCCATCTTTAACATGCAGTTAAGATAAACATTCCGCTCTGCAGCAGCCCACACACTGACGGCATAGAAGTCTTTTCTCCCCCAAGGATGAGATGACTTCATTTCATTTTTAATTTTGTTTGCTATTCTGCAATCTAAAAACAGCTTTTAAAAAAAACAACAAGAGAAAACAAAACCTTTAAAAAACAACAACACTGAACAGAAATAGTGGCTGAACATAATCTGACAAGTTAACCCCCACGAGTGGACAGAGCAGGTGCATTTAAATCTTTGTAGATTAAAAACGGGGGAGAGTCGTTTTATGACGCATAATTTCTTGGAGCGACTGTCCTCAAGGTTTATTAAATATTTAAGGAAAGACTTTTTAAAAAAAGGAACTGCCTAAAAACGGTCCACCAGTGACAAAGCCTAAAAAAGCAGAACATTTCTCTAATAACTGAATAATGGAGCTACACCAAAAAGATCTCTATTTCTGGCCCTAATTAAAATACAAATGTAGAAACACAAAAGAAACTTCTCAAGATACTTATCCCGCGTATAACCTCAGGACTATGCATCCCGTGGGCCTTCCCGTTGCCTGTCCTGCCTTCTATCTCCCCAGCTTTCACCTCTCCAGTGTGACAACACGCAGGGAAGGAGACAACTAAGTGTCACATGCCAGCCCTGACTAGTGAGTGACCACTGTCAGGGCTGGATGAGGGTGGCCTGGAGGCTGAGTCAGGGCAGAGCAGAGCTGTGACTGACTTTGGTGTCTACCATGAATACCAGGTGGACACTGGTGTCACCCCTCCTAACTGCCATCTCTGGTTCACTCCCTGCACAGAATCATCTTCCTAAAACTTCCAGGCCATCATGTTGACCTCTTTTCTCAAGAACATATTCCTTATTCTTTTCCATTGCTAGTCTAAACCTCTCTGCCCACTTTAAAGATCTTCTTAAATTGACCCTATCTCACTCGCCCAAGTCACTTCCCACTAGCCCCCAAAGGTGAGCTTTCCATTCAATTAGGGTGACTCCTATGTCCTAGTCGGTCCCTTCCTATCTTTGTTCATTCTGCTTCTGAACCAAAAAGCTCTCTCTACTTATCTGTCCACCCTGAAAGTATATCAACCTTTGCAAAGCCCAGATGAGTGACATTTTCCATAAAGCTTCATTCAATAAGCACACCAAATTCAAGAAAGCCTTTGCACATCCAAACTGCATTTACAGTTTTATTAATGTTTGATCACATCTATTCTGTATAATATAAAAATGAAAAATTACTCATAATTTCATTTCCCCCAAATAATGAGTTATTATTTTCATGTATTTCTTTTTTTCATGTTCAAACTACTTATATACTTGGGGTCTCTCTAAATAATACATAGATTATAGACAGAGATGTCTTCTTAACCAATATAATTAGTGTCAGTATTTCATATTAAAAAACATTCTTTATTATAGCGGAGAATATACAAAAGATTTTATATATCTTAAACATTTACTATTGAATTAAAATAAATAGAAGTAAATTTATTCATCATTGTTCTAATGGAGAGCCAAGGTTTTCTCATTGAATATATGTCCCTGATTAAAGATCTAAAGCATTTTCGTGCACAAACCACATGGATTGCCATCATTTGCAATGACTCCCTATTTCTAGGCATTTAGATTAGTACACTCAGTTAACAAATAGTCTTAGAGTACCTAGGTGCTGTTTTGGATGTCTCATTGGTAAATGCAAGAGACAAAATTATCAGCTAGTGATGGGCCTAGGCAGATAATTAAAAAAAGGGGATAGAAAGTGATTGGATCATTACTTCAGTTCACAGGAATGTCCTCTCTTGGAAGTGACATTTCAACTGAGAGCTAAATGACACATAGACGCTGGCCAAGTGCAGCTCAGGGAGAAGAGGGGGCCCCCGGTGCAGAGGCTGAAAGGTAGGAATAGCTTGGCTTGTCCGAGGAACAAAGAGAATGCCACTGGGCTGGGGTATAGTGTGCGAGAGTACAAGACTTATGAGACAGGGATAAAGAGGTCAGCAGGGGTCGCACAGGGAGAACATGCCTTTACCCCATTCATCAATATTTAACATTTTGCCTCATTAGTTTCATCATATTCTTGTGCTCTTTCCGTCTCTCTAATGCATGCCAACTAAATGGGACGGACCCATGATCCTTGGCTGGAGGGGGAAATGCTATAAAGAACAGCCCTGGCACAATGTGGCAAGTGGAACATGGGCTGTTGTCTAGATGCTTTGTTTTCATTAACATCTGGTAAAAGTGAGGCACGTGTGTGTGCGTGTGTGTGCGTGTGTGTGTATTTGGGAAATGTGCAACCTTAAGGAGGAGTGCAACAGATGTCAAGGACTTCAATAGATCTGCCAATCACAGCATTTTATTCTCACACACACACACACACACACACACACACCCCTTAGTGCAGTTTTACTCCCATAGAGAGTGGTCCAACCCTGGTCAAAATGAAGCCAGGATTTTTCCAGCCAAGGTTCCAATGGCTCCAAGACTCCCTTTTCATTCCTGTGACACTTGCCCAGGCCTCCTGGTTCCCTCAATTATCTTCTCATTGCATTTCCTTTTTATCAGTTAGAACTAGGCAGGGCCAGGGCACGGCTGCTCCCCGCCAGGCTGCGTCCAGCTGCCACGGCGCTCCCCCTAAGCCCCTGAGATGCCCTTGACAGCTCCATGGTCATCACCCCCTCTGTCTCAGGCCTGACCTCCCCTCAGAACCACACTTGAACAGCTCTCAGACAATCCCTTTGTAATGTAAACCACTCCTTCCTTCTTTTCAACCCCTTCCCCTGTTGGGCCATTAGCAGGGACTCAATTGTCGGCTCCCTGTCACCACAATCACAGTTAAATCACTATTGTGCTTCACCAACAGAATGGCCGCCATTCCAATTGCTACTTTAATTTATTATTAATAATTCCTGTGACAATGCTCCTCTCGTCCTACTATTACCATTGTCCTTTTAATAATCTGGCTGTTGCCACTTAAAAGAGATGCTAAATATATACTTGTTGATTGATAAATTAATATACAAAAAGGTTAAACTGCAAAACTTAGAGCTCTTTAGACAGAAAATGCAAAGGCTCAGGAGGGTAATATAAAAAGGTTTAGGAAGCAAAAAATAATACTGAGCTTGTTTATTAAATATTAGAATTTCGAACCAAGGGGATTGCATGTGTAGGCACACACACACATCAGCTTTACTGAGATATCATTCGCATACCTTAGAATTCACCCATTTAAAGCATGTAGTTAAATGATTTTTAGTATAGTCACAGAGTTGTGCAACCATCACCAAAATCCACTTTAGAACATTTTCAAGGGGCATCTCTTAAAGCAAGAAAGAGTTTTTAGAACAAACTAGGCTAAACACTCCTCTACACAGCAGGCACGCCCCCCCCCCCCACAACAACACATATGGAACTTGTTTCTGACAAAGATGGTATACATTGAAGAGATAAAGAGGCTTAGAGAAACTCTGAAACATCACTGAGGACAAATCATGTCCCCCTTCCTCTCTCAAAATCAGCCCCTGGATGTGACTGTCAGGCACAGGATATGCTACACGATGGGCCTCTCCCCACGGTCTAATTAAAAGGCCTAACTGGGGGCTGGGGTGGGGGTGAATTCTCTAGATTAAAGTCCACAACTCAGCTGAAAACACTTAACCCTGTAGCATCCGTGAAAGTCAGAGGTGACAGCATTTTCTCCGTGACATGCACACCTGCTCGGGCAAAATGAACCTCAGAGGCCTGGCTGACGGTACAGATGAGGCAGCCATCAGATGGAACTATTTTGTATCACCGGCTGATGGAAGCCACATTCGAATCCACGCCCAGAGATGAAATGTCAAAGCATTCTGAAGCTAACCCCCAAACCCACTAGGTCCTCCATCATAATTGCTCGTGAAAATCACTACTATTATCAGCCACACAGCATCATCTGAAAAGTTCTCTGAGGGGGAAAGAATGTTTTTGGACTAAGCAACCTCTCTCTGTGAAGCCTGCACTGACACGCTAATAGTTTCCATCAACGCTTAAATGGTTTCAGGAAGCACACACATGATATATAAGATCAGTGTGACAGAGGAGACGCACAGACCGGGCTTGCAGAAGTGTCTTAGAAAGGAAACAGCTTAATATAATAACGGGAGTTACTACTTCCGAGATTAGGAAAATATAAAGCCAGAGCAACAGTCATCTGAACGAAAGCAAAACGACCCAGCAAACAAATTTCACAGACAACAGGCCAGCAGCCAGCCCTAATATCTGACCCAAGTGTAATGTTCGACTTTAACAATCGGATAACATTTTCCCTAATCTTTAATGACGACGTTTAATTTTCTTAGGCTCCTTCCCATTAATTACAATGGCATGTACATGAAGGTGCCAAATATTGTCCATAAAAGGAAATGAAAGTGCTCAAAATAGTGAGGCATGGCGAAAAGATGTTGGACACAGTTGTGTGTGTGTGTTTGTGTTCATATAATTGGTAGCACATGAGGAATAAAAGGCAGAGGACATGATGTGCACGAGCCTCGCAATTCGTCGACATGAAGCCCGTGTCCTCCCCACCCGTGCAGTTATAAAGTTATACATTTATGAAGACACTATATACGGAGCACTATCAATCTAGGACCAGAAGGTACTCTCGAGTTGTACCATAGAACAAAATATTAAAGAGTAAAATGAGAGAAAAAGAAACACAATTGTAAATTATATAATCTCATTCTTTAACATAAGAAGGAAACCTGCTACTGGGAAGGCATCACAGTGTCCTGGAAAGAGACGGACTTTGGAAGTGGATTATGTAGTGCTGTGACATGGAAAATGGTCTCCCCTCTGGGGACTCTGTTTACTCATCAGAACAATGGGACTAATATCAAGTCCACTCTTCCTGGGGACATTGTGAGGATGAACTGCGATAATGCTTCCACACAGTACCAAACTCATGGGAAGCACTCAAAATGTGCTTTCTTTTCAATGACTTAAAAATCTAAAAGAAATTAGATGTCATAAGGATTCATCCTGTGTCAGGTACTGCACTGCATGATTTACACATCTCACAAAACCCAGATAAACAGTGTTTTCCTGGGTTCCCAATATGAAAACGAAGACTCGGAGAGGTGAAGTAATGTGCTTAAGGCCATTCAACCACTAACAGGTAGAAGCAATATCTGAATCCAGGTCTTTCAAATTCTACGACGGGTTAAGAAATAGTATTAAATAGCCAAGCCAAGAACATTTACTGAACTCCCTTTTCATATGAAGTGCCAAGGAGATCTAGAGCCACTCTGGTGTCTTAGAAATACAGCCACTCTGGTCTCTTTCCAAACTCTAAAGGAAAGACCATAGGTTCCCACGTATCTGAGGGACTGACAAGTAAAAGAGGCTTTCGACTACAAGCAAACACTTCAAAGTGTTATTTTTAATTAGAAGGTTGCAGCTGTATCTTTAAAAATATTTTTATTTATTGATTAGAGAGAGGGGGGAAGGGAGAGAAACATCAATTTGTTATTCTGCTTATTTATGCATTCATTGGTTGTTTCTGACAGGAATTGATCACATAACCTTGATGGATCGGGAGGATGCTCTAACCAACTGAGCTACCTGGCCAGGGCCTTCCATCTGTACCTTTTAAAGGTGGCACTTCTGCTTTCTTCTGCTCTCCTGCCTCATGGCCAGAAGTGCCACCTGGAAGAAATGCCATATGGCAGAGCGCATGCCTGTCCCAGACCTCCCACATCCTGGACGTGTGGCCTTGGGCAAATTACTAGACCTTTCTGAGCTTCGAAACATGCAAACACCATGAGGATGCCCATCTTCCCAAAGTTATTTTGAGGGTTAACTATAACATATGCACTTCACTTTCTACATGCCAATGCCGAACCTACCAGTATAATTAACTAGAATCCCAACCTTGGTACATTAGAGTCACGCACAGCATGACAAACACACCTCACCTGTAGCAGAGTGCTTGGCGTAAAGAAACCACCCACACACACAATGATGTTTTTCCTTTCCCCTTGATGAAGACTTAGGGAATGAGAAGAGGAGGGGATGGAGAAGGACTTCAAATGTGAGGAGAACCTGAGGGACCAGCTGCCCAGAAGGACAAACATCAGTCACCATAGGGGCTGGATGAACAATGACCAGCTGGATGAACGATGATTCTGGCTTGCCCACCTCAGATGTCAGCGGTGGACGTGGTCAACTCCTCTAACCACTTCTCTCCCAGTGACCTGGATGCATCCCAGTTTGCTGTTTGCAATGAGCTGGCCCGGAGCAGCTTGGGTAAGAAAAAAAATCGCTCTGCTAAATGCTGTGTAAAGTAATGACACTGAGCAAAAACTTGAAAGTCTGAAAGGATCTCCTGGATGCCGGCCATGAGTAATTGCCATGTTGGGACTGGCAACGAAAACAGCATTGCAGAGATATTTACCCAATTTTCATAAAAACTATTATGGCTTTATTTTCAAAGCAAGTAACTACAGAGCCATGTGGCTTGTCGGTAAATGCTCAAGTGATTAACTGAGAAATGTGGAGGTGGGTGGAAGAAGGCTGTTAGGCATACGAATCTGAGAAAAACAAAATTTAGAAGAAGACGATTTCTGAATTGTGAAAGCTAAAAGCATTCTGGTCTCCGGAATGATGTTCCACATGACAGCACTACGTCTTAGACCCCAGGAGAGAGAGGAGGGAACAGTGGCACATCTGTTTCAGTGGTTATTTTTGAACATGCTCAGAGTTAGGTTTTCACATTCAGGTTTCCTCAGAGTTCGAAATCTGGCACACACCAAGAGCCAGTTGCAAAGCCCAACTGCATTTTTAGAATGAGCCGTGCTGCCGGGGTGGGAGCTCTCCTTCCTTTCTTATTTGCAGGCCTGCCCTCCCCTCTCCCCCCGCCTATCCCTGTGGGTATTAGATGAGCCCAGACTGGCCTGCAGGGATGAAGGAGAGGGTTGGGAAGGAGCTGCCGGAGCATCTTGGGAGTCGGGGAGGGAGTGGGTTGGGTTACCTGGGCGAGGTCTGAGATGCCTCCTATCCCACTGCCATTCACAGCCTTGCCTGTGAAACTCACTGCGATGCCAATCACCCAGGGTGAAGATGATGAGTAAGAAAGTAACTTAAGCTGGGCTACGGAACCTGGCAACCTCAACCAAGCACTTCTGCATTGATACAATACTGCTAATGGCTGCCTTCTGGACCCATTACAGCAAGCATGTCAAACTCAAAGGCTAACATGGGTCAAATAAACGAGGCATGTGGCCCGCGGGCCGCGAGTTTGACATGCTTGCGATTACAGCATTCCTGATAACCCATCCCTATTACCCCCAATGGGGCTGCTGGTGCTACCACCATGGCTGACAACGTTACTGCAAACACCACCACCACACAACTGGAAAGTGACACACTGCATTTAAAGTCAGGTCTGCTGGCTCCCTGTGTCCTAATAAAAAACCTGGCTACCCTTCCAAAACACTGGAATGGGCACATCACAGGCAGACACTCCGCTACCAGGCATTTTCATTAAATACGGCCACTCTGGTCTCCTCGCAAATACAAGTGCAGAGGACATGCCTTCTCTTCTGCCAGCTCTGAACGGGTGCCGCTTCTTCAAAGGGTCCCGTGCTCACTCCTCCTGCAGACATTGAACTCAACCGCTTGCCAGCATGCCACATAAGGACTACAAGGCCACGGACACAAACAGGATTTTAGAGTTTCCGGAGAAAAGCCACTTGACTTCTGATGTCCCAGCGGCCCCCACACGATGTCTGTTCTGGATTCATGGGGACATTTGCAAGCAAACGACATCCTGGAAGGATGAGGCAAACATGACCACATCTGAGGGTTGGTAACTGAAGATGGTACTGCTTTCCTACAGACAGCATTTCATTTAGTTTTTGTAATAATGCTTTAAACTCTAAGTCTAAATCACTTTCTCCACAAAAGGGACAGTGCTTTCAAGATAGGCTAGGAACATTCCGCCCCTGTCCCTATGACTTGGTAATTTCTACCATGTGAGAGACATTTCCAGATGACTCAGAATCGGTATAAAATTAGCACATAAATGATAACGCATGCAAAATGCATATGCTTTGTAGCATTTTAATGAGTCAATAAATACTTATTGTTTGAAAATATGAGATTACAGCATTGCTTCTTTTATTGGAAATCACTTAGAAATAGTCTCTCTACTTTAAATTTGAGCTGTTAAAATGATTAGATCAGAACATTTTATAATATTGAATTTCAATGCTAAATTTGCCATGAAGTTAAAATTCTATGAAAAATCATAAATTAAAATGAAAAGACTATGTCACAAAAAGTAGAGCCAATAGAATCACACGAGGCCCGAGTAAAAGCAGTTCTCTCTCTTTCTCTCTCTTTCTCTCTCTCTCCCCCCCCGCCCTCTCTCACACACACACACCATTACCACAAAATATTTATAAAATGTCAAAACAGTGACATTTTTCAATTCACTTGTATAATAAAATGATTTTGAAAAAGAACTATACCTATTTTCTAGAGAAAGGCTCATTAGCAATAAAACGAACTTCTGGGGCATGAGTTACATCCCTGCAATTCTGCAGCAAAAGACTCTTCCCTCCAAACAGGATGCACTGAGTGTTTAACACATTAATTATCATCCTTCATCAAGCATAAAACTAACAGTCAGGAAATACAGCTGCGGTGGCACAATTATCAACACACTCAGAATACACCCTGCAGCAAAGAAAACAAATGGGTCGCTTTTCATTAACCGAGCCTGGCAAACCTCTCCAAAGACAATGTTTTCTTTCTAGCCAGAGACCCAAAAGGCATGTAAGGGACTATTCACTTAGGTAAATCCAGAGAACAAATAAATCGTGAAAATATCTATTTAAATGTCAAAGTATCCATTATGGAAATACAGTGCCCTTCAGAAGAAAATTACATACATTAAAAGATGACTTGATCAAATCAAAATCTAACTATAAGGCATGTGTTTAAAAAATATGTTAGTGCAAGGGAGTTGGTAAGTCAGGTAATATCCTCAGGCTTGGTGGCGATACAGAAGGTACTGATGGTTTTCATTTTCACGTTTCATGGCACACAATAGGAAATGCACGGACCTCTGTTATGCAACGATGGGCTGTGGAATAACAGGATTCTATTATACAGGTTTGAATCCATATAAAAATAATTAGCCATTAGCTTGAGAGTCTAGATGAATAGCATTCAAGAGAGGTAATAAAAGCATAGTTTATTTGGTTGGTTTCTGGACACTTAACATTCTTGATATTACCATAATCATATTACACCTTAACAGATGTATTACTGCTACTGAGTTTGTATTACAGTAAACTATAAACTGGTACTTAACCCATAACTTAAGGAAGGCTCCGGGGATGTGAAAGGCAATGGAGAGTCATCTGCCCAAAATATTTGCAATTATGTCCTGAACCATTGCCATCAAACTTTCACTAAATTCCCTGCCCAGAAGTCCTCTAACAAAATCAGCTTGATCCTCTCAGCAGAATTAAATATCATGGCAAAAATTCAGGAGCCATATTTCCCTCTGCACAGGAGGCCAGGGAAACACAGAAGGATTCTTCCATTCTTGTAGCACAAATTCAATCTCATATCGTACTTTATATGCAATTAACTCACACCTGAGCTTCTTTTAAGTTGTATTTGGGGTAGGCATCACTTTATCGTCTACCTGGCTGATTTGTGTTATGTACAACTGTCTTTCAAAAGACAACCTCTGAAGTTGTATGTAGCATAAAATAAAATCTGATGCACATTCATGCCCTCTCTGCTTTATCAGAATAATCCATAGGATTCTGCTCAGGCCTGTGTAAGAAATATAAATAGGGTGAGTTGTACTAATTTTAATCAATCTAAAGCTATCAATTAAATCCATCTTATCTAGTGTGTCATTTAAGGCTGCTGGCTCCTTATTGATTTTCTGTCTGAAGATCTAGCCATTGACGTCAATGTGGTGTTAAAATCCCCTACTATGACTGCATTACTGTTGACCTCTCCCTTTATGTCCATCAGGATTTGCTTTATATATTTTGTGCTCCTATGTTGCGTGCATAAATGTTTACAAGGATTATATCCTCTTGTTGGATTGCTCCCTTTATCATTATGTAGTGTCCTTCTTTGTCTCTTATTATGGTCTTTGTTTCAAAGTCTGTTTTGGTTGGATAAAGGAGTTGCTACCCAACTTTTTATATTCATTTCCATTTGCAGAAAAGATCTTCTTCTACCCTTTTACTTTTAGTCTGTGTGAGTCTTTTGTGCTGAGGTGGGTCTCTTGTAGACATCATATGTAAGGGTCTTCGTTTCCTATCCATTCAAACACCCCATGTCTTTTGATTGGACCATTTAAGCCATTTACATGTAAAGTGTTATTGATAGGTACGTATTTGTTGTCACTTTATTCTTTATAACTATGCTCCTCTCTTTTCTTTTTCTAATTTTAATCAATAGGCCTTGGTCGGGATAACTGCTTCAGTCCTTACGCACAGGGGCAACACTGCGATGTGCTGAGGAAGGCTGTGTGAAAAATGAAAGGTCCCTCTCCTCAAGTGCTCATAGTCCAGCTGACAGAAGAAAAGGCACATTCTGAATCCATTCATGCAGCCTGCTAGCGAGCAAGCGACCCGCTGACAAAGGGATTGTGAGAAGCCAACCCCATGGCCAGGGGTCCTGTCTGGTATCAGGTCAGGTACATCACAAGGTGAGTAGACTGTCTTGGGTTCCTCTTGGGACTTTCCTTTAAAGGGCCAGGGACTTAAAGGGTTTCTGTCTTAGTATTTTTGTAGATGCAATGACATTTACAAACATCTTAAATCAAAGACGTGTTTAATGGGGAAAAATAGCTTTTTAATGTTTGTTAATAAGAAAGACGATGAGACACAAATTGCCTGAAAGATCAGAAAGAAGGTAATGTCAAGGTGAACTTGAACTAGTTCTTTCCTGGTACTTTCTTTTTAAGGATAAGACCCGGCAAACCAGTGTTCGCTCACCATTCTTCAAATCTGTGTGGAACCCAAATCATTTTCTTATCTTGCCATGCACTCACCCTCAGCAACCACTAAGAGAGCAAAACGATGCCACACTCAGCTGCGAAACTGGGAACCAGACCTGTGCATGTATCCCTCTTGAGTTGAGAAATCATTGTGTTTGATGTTGCTTTTTCAATTAGAGAATATTACTACAGTCTGATGATAAAATCCACTTCTACACTGGATGGTACTCACAGAATAAAATGTTTTTTTGCCAGCAGTAAGG
This sequence comes from Myotis brandtii, assembly GCF_000412655.1. Taxonomy (NCBI): domain Eukaryota; kingdom Metazoa; phylum Chordata; class Mammalia; order Chiroptera; family Vespertilionidae; genus Myotis; species Myotis brandtii. The sequence continues at coordinate 2,317,311 of NW_005368341.1, read as the reverse complement.
GAGAAAAAATACTTTCTCAAGTGAGCATTTCTGAATTTAATAATTAAAAACTAACAGTGTACTAGACTTGTACACGCTTCCCTTTAGCCATGTCAAACTAGCATCTGAAAGGAGCAGGATCCAGCCTCAGGTTGAAGTTCACCACAATTCATCTCCCAGTAACATGTACCCCCCCAAGGTTCAACCTGTGTATTTGGATTGTTCTGGCTTTGAATACTGATGCAGTAAAAAGACTCCAAGGGGGGCCCTGGCTGGGTGTCTCAGTCGGTTGAAGCATAAGCCCATATACCAAAAGGTTGTAGGTTCAATTCTTGGTTAAGGTACATACCTAGGTTGAGGTTTGATCCCTGGTTGGGGCACATATGGATGGTAACTGATTCATGTTTCTCTCTCACATTGATGTTTCTATGTTTCTCTCTCTCTCTCTCTCCTCTCTCTCCCCCTTCCTCTCTCTAAAATCAACAAACATATCCTTGGATGAGGAATTTTTTTTAAAAAAGTCTCTGCTGGGGGCATAATTCTCCCTTTGCTTTTGGGGTCTTTTAGAATAAAGAGGCTTGCTGCAATGGGGACGCCGTGATACAAACCATACTTTTCATAGGATTTTCTAATGGCCTCTCTAGCTCTCATACCTTCAGTGTAGTGAATTCATATGGCTGATAACCTCTGAAGCTCTCATGGATGGCTGCCATAGTGTGAGAAGTTTTCTCCCAAAAATGAAGCAGAGTGGTCTGTAAAGAAAGACAGTAAAACTATTAAAGTTTTGAATGCCCAGTTCGAGTCATGGGCCCCAGAGAAATGTGCCACCTGTGGCTGTCAAGGTCCTTCAAAATATGATTCCAACCCATCTCTGCAGACTCCTTTCCCATTATGGCCCCACTTAAACCCTGTATTTCAGCCAAACTCAGTGCCCGCCTGTTCCCCTAAACACACTGACGCTGGTGGCTTACGTGCTCTGCCACCCGGGACATTCTCCTCTCCATTCTCTTTGTACTTATTCCAGATCCACCCTCCAAAACTCAGCACTAACCGTTAACTATACTTTTCTGATCCCTCAACTGGTTCAATTTCTCCCTCTTCAAACACCGGTCAGATTTTATAGAACTTATTTTACTTAGCATACCCTGGGCTGTCCTCGAGGTATAGAAAATAGAGTCAGATTTTACTCTCTCCCTTCCTTCCTAAATCTTTGGGGACAGAGAATCTGGTCTTATTATTTCTTATATTCCCAATAACACTAGAGGGTGGCCTCCCACACTCGGTTGGTGCTCATGGTACTGTTGATGGGCACACAGCGCTAACCCGAGGTTAGTGGGAGGCAACCAAGGGCATGAAATGATGACAGCCCGAGGAGTAAGTGACCGTGCCATGAGAAGGACAGGCTTGGTGCTGGGTTCACAGGAGGCTTTCTTTTTTTTTAAATTAAATCTTTATTGTTCAGATTATTACATTAGTTACTCTTTTTTCCCACCATAACTCCCCTCCACCCAGTTCCCACCCCACCCACCGCCCTCACTCCCCACCCACTGTCCTAATCCATAGGTGCACGATTATTGTCCAATTTCTTCCCTCACCCCCACATCCCTCCCCCCGCCCCCAAGAATAGTCAGTCCATTCCCATTCTATGTCCCTGATTCTATTACAATCACCAGTTCATACAGGAGGCTTTCTGAAGGATATGACACAGTCCAGTATATCAAACAGAGTGGGATTTGAAGGGCACCAATGGAGGGGGGCAGGGCACTCAGGTGGAAATCACCACCTATGCCAATGCAGGGAAGTGGGGAATTATGGTGCTTGTACAGGGAATAGCCAATATTTGGTTGGATTAAACTGTAGTCTACTAGAAGGGAGAGATGTAGGAAGTAAATTATGAGAAAGGCATTCAGAACTTCATAATGCCCAAACCATACTTGTAGCTCAAATATCCTCTTTCTGTTTTCTAAACCTCATAACATTCTTGGTTCACTGTAACAGACATCACTTTGTTACCTGGTATGTAGCTAGCATATGAGACAAGAGATTGCATCTGCTCGCTCCGAGAAGATCCACTTTTTGACACACGTCCATCTTCAATTTGTCAAAGCTTTTTTTGGCAAGACGTACTTGTGCTTGTACCTGTGAGAGTAAAAGGAACCACTCTGAACTAATCAAACTCTTAAGTAGCTAAAATTTCCCCATTAGAAAAGACCAACAGTGGGCTTATCTCTTTCATATAAGAGAACACCTTTGAAAATTCCAGGCTGGCAAGAAGATCCTACAACATCCATTCTTTGCCTCCAAAGGACCAGAACGACAGTACTGGATATTATGACTGCATAGCAAAATCACCATCCTAATTATATTTTTCATTCGATTATTAAAAATCCTCTCCTCTCAAGCCATTCGCAAACTGACCACAGTGGGGGAAAGTCCAGAAACACCCAGGGTAGCCTGGGGGGAACCTTTGCCCCATTAGATTCCTAAAGATCTTTGAAGCTGGCTTCCCTGAATGTTAACATCTTATATAACATGCTACATTTGTTTTTTAAAAAAGAAATTAATATTGATACAATCCTATTAACAACAGACATTATTTTTTTTAACCAACTTATGGCCTTTTTTGTTCCAAAATCCAATTTAGGGTACTGCAAAGGGGAACTGAGATACAGACTGAAAAACAATCTCCACTAATAAACTTATCAAAAATTTTTAAATATCACCCAAAGATATGTTTTTTTAAAAAAATATATTTTATTGATTTTTTACAGAGAGGAAGGGAGAGGGATAGAAAGTTAGAAACATCAATGAGAGAGAAACATTGATCAGCTGCCTCCTGCACACTCCCCACTGGGGATGTGCACGCGCAACCAAGGTACATGCCCTTGACCGGAATCGAACCTGGGACCCTTGAGTCCGCAGGCCGATGCTCTATCCATTGAGCCAAACCAGTTAGGGCCCAAAGATATGTTTTATTTAATTTAGAGAGAGAGGAAGGGGGAGAGAAAAAGAGGGAAGGAGAAAGAGAGAAACATCAATGTGAGAAAGACACATAGACCGGCAGTCTCCAGTATGCACCCTGACCTGGGATGGAACCCGCAACATGTTGGTGTACTCCATGATACTTCAACCAACTGAACCACTGCCCAGGGCTCAGATCTTTTTAATTGAGTATGTACACAAGGAGTCCTCCATCCATCCCTGAGCCATCTAGTAATCCAGGGACAGAGTGAAGGTCAGGAAAAGATTCAGAAATATCTATTCTACATGTTATCTATAATAATAAAAGCATAATATGCAAATCGACGGAACAGCGGAACAGCAGAATGACCTTCCGGACGACCTTCCGGACGAAGCCGGGGCTGCGAGGGCCAAGCCCCTTGCAAAAATTTCATGCATTGGGCCTCTAGTTCCATGTGTTATTTGATGACAAAATTGACGGTTTTAAAATGTAATGCAGCTACATTAAGAATGATGACATCAAAATACTCCTTTCCTCCAATCTGAGGCATCACCGCATCATATTTTGACCAGGGAAAGACAGCCAGATATTAATTTATCTCCGCTAATTCATGCAGAGGCAGTTACCAGGTAGGAAACTGCAAGTTGGGCGTAATAATAGCTCTTTCTCACAGGACAGATCCTGGGGGCAAGGACAATGTCTACCTCCATCACCATTATATGATCAGCACCTGGCCACCTGGTACAAAGTAGGTGCTGAATACATATTAGGTGACTGAATGAAGACATTTTCCAGGCCATTTCAAAAGGTAAATTAATATTTTTGTGGGATGTGAATTATGTTTTTTCCTTTACATTCACAGAATTGGTTACTCAGAGATATTCTTTTATCCTAGGAGAAAACATTTCACTTGCTTCTGACACAAAGCTTGGGAATTACGATGCTTTGAAATGTGCCCTAATTGAGTGGTGTTTGAATTTCTGTAATGTTAGAAACCTAGAAGAAGACTTCAACACTTGACCCAGTGAATTCTGAAAGGCCATATGCTTTGTGTGTCAACAATGATTATTAAAATACTTAATGCACTGCTGAGTTCCCAAATGGTGAGTCCTTTCCCTGCCAAACAAAGAGGATGTTGCACTGTGGGGCATTTTGATTATGGTCAAGTTCATTTACAATTTTGTGCTCCATGCCTGCTCTCCGAAACACGTTTCCCATCTGCAGCCCGAGGACAGAGCACCAAGGACACAGGCAGGCCCAGGCCACCTTCGAGACTCTAATTTCATATGCCTCCACATGCACTTAAGTGAAAACTGTTTTGCTTATTATTCCTTTCAATCCCAGATAAATTACATTCGATTACATAAACATCTTGTGGAGCTCCTCTGTTTTTCAAGGTCCTTTAAAATGTCTTCAGTCAAATAAATGTCCCCTTTGTTTATTTCTTAATTTTATTTCTGTTGCTCCACCTTCCTCCTCTGATTCTCCAAGTTCCAGGAAATGATCGCGCATATTAGACCCTCTTTACGACCCTGCTTTCCCCAGGCTGCAGAAATGCAATTTACCAGATAAAGGAGCAATGTCTCAAAACGACAGGGCCCTCCTCTGTACTTATTCCTCCTAACCTGAAATTCTACCTCGTAGCCGCAACTTGAACTATGGTGAAGCCAAAGCTATTCATCCTCTTGGCTCAATCTGGCTTCCCTGGCCAGTGAGAAAGGTCTTCTTCATATTACTCGACGACCAAATAATTTGAGAGCAGTTTTGTATTTTTCGTGTTTTCTTTCCTTTATAAATGCAATAAAGAAAAACTGCAATCTTACGTTTATTACATTTTCTTCCAGGAAAAGGCTCTGTCTTCCTCCCTCAAACCATTCATTCAAATATTGATTTTCTACATGCGGGTAGCAGTGAGTAAAATGGAGGTGGTCTCTGTCCTCACAGAACTGCAAGTTCAGTGGGCATTTTCACACCAGTGAGGGCATAACAACAAACTGAGTGAGGTGCTCAGAAGGAAAGCCACACAGTCCCACGCGAGAATGATTTACCAAGGAATCTGACTGAGAAGACGTTCTCTAAAGAAGCAGTGCATAAGCTCTCTTCTGAAGGACTGAGCATGATTAACTGAGCAAAGAGTGAGAGAGTACTTAAGCAGAGAGAGAGAGAAGCATGTGCAAAGGCCCTGGGGTGGAGGGCAAGATGGCAGGTCACAGAAGGCCAGTGTAGTTGGGTTGCAGAGAGAAAGCAGAAGGGTGGTATGAGATGAGACAAGAGAGGTGGGTTGGGGCACATCCTGGAACAGGGGTCTTGTAGACATGCTCAGGATTTTAGGTTTTATTTTAGAAGCAGTGGAAAAACATTGGAAGCCTTTAAGCCTGGAAGGCATAGGATCTTATTTTCAGTTAGAAATGATCACTCACTGTGGTGTGGGGATATAATCTCAACCCATATATACAAACATGCCATGCAACCTTTATTCAGATGCTCATTTTTAGATAATGAAAGCAATCCAGGTTTCCTCCCTACTCTGCTCTTCAGAACTCAGGTCTGTAACATGTTTTCTGGCCATGAGTGCAAAAGTTACCTAGGACAGTGGAGCACACCAATGCCTCGGGGTAATTTTCTAGGAATGTATAAATCACTGCAGTGGATGGATACCTTAGTCAAATAATTCTCTCAGCAATGAGTCAGGAGAAGTGGGGCCCACACCTCGGACCACTCTCTTTTGAATTTCCGGAGAAGAGAGTTTTCACTCTGCTTTATTTCACTTAATCACGTGTTCCAAGTTGGGTGAAGAGAGGAAAAAGAGTAAACATTTAAAGCGAGCAATGTTTCACCACTGTTTCATTTTTATAGAGGAGAAAACTCAGGTACAAAATGATTTGCCTAAAACCAGATAGCAGTTAAGTAGAAAGGTCAGGATCTGGCCCAGGTTGGATGTTGTCTCCTCTTGTCTAAAATATACACTCCCTACCAAAACCCTGCCTGCCTGTGGCCCATCCGCCTCCTCTCCCACATCCCTCCGTAGGCACCATACGCTCTGGGCACACTGAGCTGCCATTCTCCAGCCAAACCAGAGCAAACCCACCTCTGCATTGTTGCACATTTCCTCTGCCTGGAAAGAGCTCCCTTTATTGTCTACATGGTAACTCTTACTCACCTTTAAAGTTTCCACTCAAAGGTTTTCTCTTCCGAGAACCTTTTTCTGTAACGCTCCTCAGCTGAGTTAGCATCTCTTCCTCTCTGCAGTCCATGCACGTGGCCATCACCCTTCTGACACAAACTATCCTAAGTGCTACCAGCTCCCATGTCTGCCCAGCTGCCCTCGACTGACTATAAGCTGCATGAGGGTGAACGCTCACTATTCAATTTCACCAAGGCCAAGGCTACATGCCTCCAGGTAGCAGGTATGCAAAACACTGAATGAAGAAGGAGAGGGTACCAGAAGAGTGAACACCAACGCCGTAACTCTGCTCTTGGACAGAGCACAGCATGCTGTGTGCCCAACGGCGGTCAGACTTTCCCAGACACTGTCCCTCTTCCTCACCAACACCACCACCACTTACCGAGTAGGTGTACCACGTACATGCACAGACCCATTTGATGCTCACAACACTCCCACACCACACTTTTGTTTCTGTTTCACAGAGAAGGAAACCGGGCTTCAGAACCATTAGGTAACTTGCCCAAGCTAATTTGACTGGCAGGGGAGGGGCAGGATGTGAAAGTCCACCCACATTTCACTGACTCGTTTTGCTTTCCCAGCTGTAGCAAATGTCAAACTGGTAAGATTGACTGTGTACTACCCCAAATGGGGGCGTGTCAGGGGTTTGCCTACTACTCTTTTTCATGACATAAAAATATTTCTAATATGTTAAATTTGTGATTCTGGCTTCTTGTTTTAAAATACAAAACACGACTCACTATGCAATAATGCATCCATTCATGTAAAATCAGAGTTCAAGGTCTTCTGTTTTCAAGCCCTTGGCAAGTTGAAATAAGTACTGTTAAAATTATTCATAACCATGTACTTTATAATACGCAGATACACTTCAGATTAATTTAGCTAGCTACCGCACTTCCCCAGCATTCTTAATGTTTGCTCAGCTGGTAAATAATTTTTTCTGTTAACGTAAGGCAATTCTGTCAGAAAATTTAACCGACTGGGTTCACTTCCTCTTTAGGTCATTAGTGGAAATATTAACTAGGGTCACAAGACCAAGCCCAGGACACCCAGCTTTATCAATTTCTCTCTAATCTGGGAAGCACACATTTCAGGAGAGTGTCCAAGATGACAATACTATCATTTTATCCCATTGGTATTTCTTCTATTTTATTGTGGTTTTAAAAAGGTGTCATTCCTTTTGTTATTACTCTTTTTGATCATTTATTCATGTCTATGTGACACGTGCAAGGCTGGTGAATTTGCTTATGTCTCTTGGCTGCCTAATCTATGCCTGCTTAGGCTTTATATTACAGTATATTTTTATTATGCTTATCAATGGCCATTCAGTGTAAGGAATCTAACTCACATGCACAAACCAACCCATAAGTTAACAGGTGAACTGATTTGCTGAAAATGATCCTGTTTGAGGAGTTGTGTTGATTTATTCTGCAGTGGGTCCTGAATAGAGTGAGTGGGGGAAAAGATCAGGCCTTTCCCTTTACGGATCCATGTTGCTGACCTGGAGTTGTACAGCGTGGTGGAGCTGGGAGTTAGGAAGTATCTGATGCCAGAACAACACCTTCACTGGTTGCCCAGAACATCCAGAGTAAATCCAGACTCTGTAATCTGTGCACACACCCTTCAGGATCTGGCCCTGGCCCACTTCTCTATTTTCATCGTTGGCTTCTTTCTCTCTTTCATTCTTCTCTCCAGCAAATCTTCCAACTCACTCTTTTCTCTCAGTGCAATCTCCCAACTCATCAAGGAGTTTTATCCTTTTCCTCTCCACATGTTGTTCCCATTGATGTCCTTATTCTCCTTTGTTGGCCCTTCAAAATTCAGCTTGTGCTTGCTCTTCTAGGAAGCACATTTCAGTCCTGCTGGGTAGCTCAGTTGGTTAGAGCATCCTCCTGATATGCCAAGGTTGTGGGTTCGATCCCCAGTAAGGGCACATACAAGAAACAACCAATGAATGCATAAATAAGTGGAACAGTAAAATTGATGATTCATTTTCTCTCTCCTCTCTCTCTCTCTTTCCTCTCTTCTCTCTCTCGTTCTTTCTCTCTCTCTCTCTCCCCCCCCCCCCCCCAATAAATAAATAAAGCATGTTTCAATCCTCAAATCTGACTTTCAGATGTTCCTCCTTTGGGCGCCTATAGCACTTTATCATATGCCCTTATTATCTCATGTGACACTTATCACATTGCATGTTCACTTACTTTAATTGACTTCTGCATTCTCCAGGCAGATTTAGGTAACAAATCTCCTCTTGTCTAAAACATAAACCCACACCCAAACTGATAGTAGGAGCTAAAAATGCTAGCCAAATAAAAAGCTTTTAACCTGGTACTCAGTAACATACAGCATCACAAGTGTCGGGTCTGTAGCCCCCACTTTTATAGTCTGGTGACTGACATTCTGTTGCTTGGTGTGGTCTCTTCTTCTTTTTAGAAGACACTGCCACAGTAATTGTACGCCAAGAAGGAAGCCGGCCCAGCTCCTTCAATTTCCCATTAGTCTGAGTCTTTAAAACATGGCCTGTGTTGAGATTCCATATATTTCTATAGCATCTCTGCTCTTTCCTGCTGAAAATCACTTCATTCCAATTTGCTCTAATAGGCTGTTCTGGAAAATGTGCATATGTGTTCTCTGCACACACCCAATCCATTCAAGTTTGGTGCCAGTGATGATTCCCTTTGTCATTAGAGGCCTCAGAACATTTCAGATTTTTGGGATGATGAGCAAGTGTTCTTGTGGCTGAGGCTGCTCGCTATCCATTAACATTCATTGGCCTTTCTATATTTTCCAGACTCCCCTGAAAATAGGTGTGGCCACCGGACAAAGTTCTCTCCAGTGGAATGTGAGCACAAGTAACACGCAGCATTTGCAGGCTTGGCCCATAAAGCCTTTCACACAGGCTTCGGCAAGCCCTGTTTCCTTTGGGGATGACTGGGATGTCCACAGCTAGGAATGCTGGGAGGCAGAGTTAAGGATTGCAAAGATGCTGTCAGCCCGGGTCTCTGAATGACATCTTGGAGGAGAGCCATTCCACCAACCTGAACATCTGCCCAGGACTATTTCATGAGCAGAAACACAATAAAGCAAAGCTTCTATTAGCTTAAGCCATGGAATGATGGAATTTTGAGTGTCTCTCTGTACCACAGCCTAACCTAGACCATTCTCCCTAATTTAGGGATGGCTTAAAGAAGAGGCTAGTTCAATAACAAGATACTTGATATAATGTTGGAAGAAGGTTCAAGTCTAACAGTGCCGTAGACAATTGTCAGCTATCCAAAGATCTACTTCCATTACTACTTTGATCATCAACAAGAATGCTATCAATAATATCTGATGATTACTAACATGTTCAGAAATTCATTTTAATGCTACTGAATTTTTAAGGAAATGTTGTACAGAAGCAAGGCGTGTTGGGGTGAAAACAGTGAAACTGCTGGAAAATTCTTTGGCATTTGATCCTTAGAATTTAGAAGTCCTAGCTGACTCTGGGGAACTTCTAGTGCTCTCAGCCCAAGTTCCCCAAACTAGCTTCCAAATGTGAATAATACTTTCCTTGAAAAAGGAGAAAGTTATTTTTTATATTTTTACATAGAAGAAATTTCTTGATATTTAGGGCTGAAAATATATGCTTGAAATGGTGAAGAAAGTAGAAAGTTGGATATGTACATAAACAGAAAAAGCACCCCTTATTACAATGGTCCTTTTCTTTTTAAAGTGCTTCTAAATAATTGTGTCACTAAGAATCATTTTAGTCTGTGCTTTCTTTCATATACGCTCTGTGCCTCTATTCCTCTCTTTCTCTCCTTAAACTACTTAGTTTCAGTTATTTTTAAAAACTGTTTAACGAGGTAATAACTTACAATAAAGTACATTAAAATGAGCTCCATAACATTAAAATATGTATATGTAAAATATGTACAATAATCACCCAAATCAATATGTAGAACATTTTCAGTACTCCAACAGACTCTTTTGTGTTCCACTCCCGGTCATACTAGTATCTCCTCAAAAACAGAACCAACACTCAGTATTCTGACCTCAATCACCATAGATTACAGTTGGCTGATTATGAATCTCATGTAAAGGAAATCATATGCTATATACTCTGTGATGACTGATTTCTTTCAACACCATGCTCTTGAGATTCAGCCATATTATTGCAATGTAGTAATAGGTAATTCTTTTTCATTGCTGTATAGCATCCTATTGAATGAACAATAACACAATTAATTTATCAATACAACTGTTGATGGGTATTTGGTTTGGTTTCACTTTGTGGCTCTTCTGAATAACACTGCTATGAACATTCTTATACATGAGTTTTACATGAACACTCATTATCCTTGGGTACAGGCCCAGAAATACATTATTTTTAGTAGATAATGCCAGCTTTCTAAAGTAGTTCCATCAGTTTACGCTCCTACCAGCAATGTAATTTCAGTTGCTCTATATTCTCACTAACATTTGTGATTGTCAGTCCGTTTAATTTTAGCCATTTGGTTAAATTTAATTTTCAGTCCTTAGTTAAGAAATGTAACCCCAATAAATTCAATAAAAAACATTAAAAAAAATAAATGTAAGGCATTACTAGCATTCCCATGACCTTAGAGGTAAAAAGAACACAACCCAAATGCAAACCAAATATAAATATACTTAAAACTACCTAGAAGATTAGCTGAATGTTAAATTACCTAATGCTCTCATTGGGACTTACGTGAAGGCCCTATATTTAGCCAAATGCAGGTCAATTATGCCTCGGTAGGGTGGGGGGTGAGGGTTACATGAGATAGAAACATTTAACAATGATGAATAAGGCATGGTCCCCACTCTCAGAGAAATTTCAAATTGCCGGGAAGATGAGATACGGGCAAAAATAATAGAAAATAACATAGTACTTGAAAAACACCCTAAGAATGAACCAAAACAGGATAGGATTTACAGACATTTATTTTTCTGTGTATTATCACTAACACAGAAAGTTACTTCTTAGATTCCATTAAGATGTTTATCTTACTGATGAAATAAAAACAGCGAGTTAATTTGCCAGCATCTTCTACATCAATGAGCTTTCAACGTCCACAGCAAGATCCGGATCACTGTGCCTTCTGAACTGGTAAACGTGTGGCCAGCCGTGCTGGACAGCAGTGCTTAGAAACGACCTGCAGTGCTTGCTTTCCTATGGGTAACACTCAGCTCACCCTGTTTCTATAGAATAATGTGGGGCTCTAAACTGTGGACATGCATCAAGGCCATTTCCAGGCTACGAGAAGAGAGCAGGAAGGGCGGGCGCGCTGCCCTTGGCCGCAGCTGTACTTGTTCTCTATTAGGTGAAACGTGCTCAACAGCGAAGGGGTTCCGCTCTTTACTCTGCAATAATAGCTGAATTCATATCATGGCTTGTTTTGTTAAGAGGGGAAATAGAGCAGAAAAAAAGGAAATTTGCTTTAATCATGCTCCTTAGGGAATGTATCACAATATGAAAATCACAAGATAGTTTTCTCTCTTCTTGGGTTGCTCACAAATAATCCCTTGAGAATACATTTAAGTTTGGAGAGAAATTCATACCTTGAAATAAAACCTAACAACCTCCTGAGGATTAAATACCTATTGTGTGTTAAATATATACCCAGGAGTATCCCCTCGGAGAGGGGAGAAAGCTATAAACTACCTTTAACATTATTTTGAACTAAACATTTTTAAGATATGAAAGAAAGTGAAAAGGAAAAAGATAAAATAATTTTTTCTTTGGTTAAAAAAATAGGAAAAGTCAGCTCAAATTCAAACTTAAGCAATACTATGAGACAGTGACAACTAATATTTAGAATAAAACTCAATTTTTACCCTGATCTTTTAAGAATGATAACTGAATATATGAATGTGCCTAATGTATAACATGCAGAGCAGACTTATGGGACTTGAAATCCAATGATCCGTCATCCATCCATTTATTCACTGATCAGTAATGATGCTTATGCAGTGGTTCTCAAAATGTGCTTCCCGGACCAGCAACGTCAGCATCACCTGGGAGCTTCTTAGAAACGTAATTCCCGGGCCCCACCCCAGATCTGAATCAGAAAGTAGGATAGGGCTCAACAATATGTTTTAACAAGCCCTCCAAGTGATTATATCACATGGCAAGTTTGAGATCAGCCTCCTGGAGTGGAAAGGTTAAGGACATGCTCTTTGAGTCAGAGTAATGTGGGTTCAAATATTTGCACTTAGATTTATTGTCTCCGTGACCTGGAATGAGCGCTTTAATCTAAGTCTTAATTTCCAAGTTAGTAAACAGAGACACTGTACCTTTCAGGACTATTGTTAGGATTAAAGGAGGAAATATATACAGATGAGGTCTATAGTGTATAGATACGTCATGCACCCAATGCTGGGTGCACAGTAGGCCCTCGGTAATGGACAGCTGTGGTTCCCAGGCATGGGAGACCCTGTGTTAGGTGATGCTGTAGGAAACACTGTGTTAATCAGACATGGCTTCTTTCTTCAAGGACCTTAGTCTGGAAGATGAGCTACATTAGCAGGCGAATAATCATGAAACAGAGTAGAAAGTGTTAGGTGGCAAAGAGCGGTGTATAAAGTGTCCTGGGAGGCTGAAAGCATGGAGGAAGCCACATATGAATTGGTTTTGAAAAAAACAGGAAGCTTCTGGAGAACCACAGACCAAAGAAGGCACATTCCAGATGAAAGGAACATAGGGAGGAGGGGGGAATCATGGGATACAGAGTTTGGCTAATGGGATAACAGAGGGGTGAGCATATGCTTTATTGTCTAAACGGGCACTTTGCAAGTGAAAAGAGCAGTATTAATAGTTAAGTCAGAGCCCGGGCCTGCGTGGCTCAGTAGTTGAGCATGGACCTATGGACCAGGTGGTCACGATTCGATTCTGGTCAGGGCACATGCCCAGGTTGTGGGTTTGACCCTAGTGGGGGACGTGCAGGAGGCAGCCGATCAATGATTCTCATCATTGATGTTTCTCTCTCTCTCTCCCTCCCCCTTCCTCTCTGCAATAAATAAATATATATATATTTTAAATACTAGTAGTTAAGTCAGTACAACAGATTTAGAGGAGATCATGCATGGTCCCCCTGGAGAACAGGCTGTGGGGAATGAGTACTGGGAAGAGGGATGGAGAGTGGGCTGGATTTGTGCCCTGAAGGGTCTCCACGGACAGGTGGAGGGCTCTGTGTTCTAAGTCACGAGGAGCTGCTAAAGATCCTGAACGGGGATGTGACCACGGTGTGTAGGTCCTTGGGAAGATGACTATGGCAGCACTGTGTAGGCTGCTACAAGGACGGAGAGGAGGGGATGGGTGAGAGAGATGTTTCCCGAAACCAATTAAATATGTCAGACAAAAACAGGGAGAAGTTGAACCCGAAGCTAATATTTCCAGCCTACATCAACAAACAAAAGGAGGTCAAGAGAAGAAGTGGCTCAGGGTGTAAGTGTCATGAATGCACTTCCAGACCTAGGTGTTCAGTTTGATGGGCTCTGTTATATACAACCTGTGCCACTGGTATGGGGAAACAGGACAACTAGTTAGAACTGAATTCTTATTTCAGTAAGGATCTCTCCAGATAGAGAAGACAAGCCATTCAATATCTTGATATAACGAATAGGCTATTTTATTTGCATCTCTTTTATTTAATGAGCACCTACAACTGGGCAACAATGAATGTTTGTGTTGTGCTTTATATGGACCAGACTCTGTTTTAAGCACTTTACTGATATTACAGATTGAATCCTCATAAGAATCTTATGAAGCTAATGCAATTAATATTATGATACCCATTTTTTTCTGATGAAGACACTGAGGCTCAGAGAAGTTAAGAGACCTGCCCAAGATTGTCCTGCTATAAAGCACGGAGCCCCAAGCAGGTCCTGGGGGAGTCTCGCTGCAGAGACTGAATTCACCATGTTGTCAGGGGGGTTCTTATACTCAAGACATCTAACAGAACTTGATGGAGTTTTATTAACCTAAAACGGTCCTGGGTGTTTTGTTATTTACATGAAACACACACACACACACACGCACACGCACACACACGCACGCACAGGTTTTGAGGCGCACACACACACGCACACGCACACGCACACACACACACAGATTTTGAGGCATTATTTCCAGTTATCTTAGTCAAAACTGTTTTCAGAGATGCAAAATAAACAGAATACTTAATCCTTATACTACTTTTGAGGAATAGGTATTCACATCCAAGAATATAGAAAACAGTCACAACTCCCTAACATATAATGACACATCTATTTGGTTTCTAAGTCTCATCATTTTCCTCTGGAAATCTCTCCCCTGCCCCCTCCTTTCCCTGCCCGAGCAGCCTGCACAGAGCTGCCAATGTGATCTTCCCCCAAAACCACTCAACCGTGGTCACTTCCTTGCCCAGGAACCTTCACAAAGACATACTTATGAATGTCAGACACCAAGCCACAGACTTAAGACTCAAACCTGAGCCACTGCATCACCTTCCAAATGGGAGCGGACCTTTTGGAATCATCTTTATTGCTATTCTTTTCAGTAGTGAGTATGGGGTAAGGATGGGAGCCTGGCAGGGATTTTTGGTAGATGTTCAGGGATTATAAATACAGGAGAGTGGGCGTGGCTGGGCCTTTAGAACCATCTGGGGGGTGAGAAGATGTTTTTAATGTGGGAATTATCACAGCTGCTGGCAATTCAAGAGGTGCCAGGGCAGGGAAGGCCTGGAGGGAGAGAGAGAGAGAGAGAGAGAGAGAGAGAGAGAGAGAGAGAGAGATATCTAGGCTGTGGCTTCCCAGGGCATAGAAGAAGGCAGCATTCAGGGCAGCACTCAAGGGAATCAGACTATGGTTTTGGCAGGAACATCCCCTGCATTCCATCTCTCAGTGATGCAAGGAAGAGGGCAAGACTCCCCCAGAGAGGCCACGGGACTGGGTGGAACTCTTAGACGGCAGATGCAGAGGCCACGCTTCCCAGGGAACCAGCCTTGAGAACCAGGGAGAGGAGAGAATTCAAACAGAAACCGAGACGGGAAGTCTTCATCTGCCTTAGATGCCACCCTCCTGAGCTTTGCAACACCCAGCGCTCATCACAATCACTGTACTTGTGTTACAAGCATTTGCTTAGATATCTATCTCCCCACTAAACACTGAGCCGCCCCCTCTCCCCCACTCCCCAAAGCTGGGATCTGCAGTATTTGACTATATCCCCAACCCTTAGCCTAGAGCCTGGCACAAAGCAGGTGCCCTGATTAAAATGCCTGTGAATGAATGAATGAATAAATGAATGAAAAGAGGGTAGAGCTTTGATCAACTGGACTCATTATACTAGAAGAAGGCTTATAATTCACTTAGTTCAATCCTATTGTTTTACAGATACTGTGAGACCCAGGGAGGTTACAGGGCTTGCTAAGGCCCATGGTAGGGTTTTTAGTGCTAGAGTAGGGCTGGGAACCCAGAACCCAGGGGCCATCTTTTCTCCTCTTCGCCCTGCTAGGAGCATGGAGTCAGCCCCACAGTCATTCTAACGTTTGTTGGCTGGTGTTGGGAATGCAGAATACATTTTCCCATGGAGACAGGTTTTTTCTTCTTCTTCTTTTTTTAAATGGTGGTTCGGTTCCCAGGCCAGGCCACAAAAGCCTATTTACCCCATAGCTGAGCTCAACTATAAACCCAGCGGTAGCTCTGAGGCCTCATGAACCCCTAGCTCTGAGCCCGCAGTCTGGGGGGCAGGTGGGCAGCTGGCTCTGCAGGAGGGAGGGCAGAACTCCCAGGAGCAGACC